>NW_011888842.1:4626354-4640606 GCF_000151845.1 Pteropus vampyrus | reverse complement strand
TCTGCATCCTTGCTAATATTTGGTATTGACAGACTTCTTAGATTCTGTCAATCTTGTGTATGCAAAGAAGCAGTTCATTATACGAGTACCCTATTCCTGAGGTGGTATTTTTTCAAATATCAGGGATCAGCATTTCTTTTATAGTAAAAAGCAAGATCGTGTGTTTTCCATCCCCGCCTCTCCCCACTGCTCTTTAATTTCTGGTTAGTCTTTTTTCTTATTGATCTGTTAAAGGTATTTATACATTCTGCAAGATAAACTTTTGTCATTTATGTGGTTACAAATGTCTTCTCCCTGCTTGTGGCTTGCCTTTTCAATCTCTTTATGGGATCTTACAATGAAGAGATGTCCCTAATATTAAAGAAATCACATTTATGATTTTATTTATGCTTTGTTCTTTTGGGTTTTGTGAAAGAAACATTACTCTAAAAACATTAAAATATTATCCATTTTGGGGAGAAAAGTTTTATTGATTTAGTTATCATACTTAAGTCTTTCAATTATCTGGAAATGATTTTGTTTATAATACAGGATGAGTTGAACATCCTGTTCATTTTTTTTCCATTTTCTCACAGTGGTACCATTTATTAAACTGATTATACTTTTCCAACTAATCTGTTTTGCCAGTTTATTTATGTAGTAGGTTTCCTTATATAATTAGGACTCTTTCTATTCTTTTTCTCTGGTAGCTTTTTTAAGCTCTCCTTTATCCAGTCAAGGAAGCTCCTGTTTATTCATAGTTCAGTAAGAGTTTTCATTATGAACGACTGCCAAGTTTTATTGAAAGCTTTTATTGTAGCCATTGAGATTTACTTTTCTTATCTGGTCAGTTAAAATGATTAAATAAATTTATAGATTATCTAATATTAATCATTTCTAGAACAACCTCATTTTAATCATGTTGTAGTTTTTATTCATTGTTGAATACAGTTTGCTAATATTGGAAGTTTAGGATGTTTCTGAGCGGCAGTGGTCTGTTACATTCTTATTATATACTCTTGCAGTGTGGTTTTGGTTTTAAGATTATAATTATCCTCAAAAAAAATTTGGGAAGTTTCCACCCCCTTTATTTTTGAAAGACATTTTATAAGATTGGAATTATTGGTCTCTTAGCTATTATAAATTTTATCTGTAAAATCAACTGGGCCAGTTTTGTTGATGGGAATAGATTAAAACATTGTTTCAATATCATTAATGTCCATAAAGATCAGGTGTAAAGGTTTTCTCTTTTTTTACCTATTCCTACTTTTTATTCAGTCAGGTTTAGTAAACTGTATTTTTAAGAATTTAATTCATGTAAATGCTTTTCTATTTATTTGAATACTTGTTTATTATTATTATTATACAGTCTTTTATTTCTATTAATCATTGTTGAAACGATAGCTATAGTTCTTTTCCTTTCTTTACTTTATCTATGCCTTTTTTCTCCTCTCATTTTGTCTCTCTCATTTTCTTCCTCTATCCTTTCTCTCTCTCACACATACATACACACATATCTTTGTCTTTATTATTCAATTCTCATTTCTTTAGATTTTTCATACCCTTCTGCTTTTGAATATAAAGGTTCTGGAAATGTAAACTTCTTTTAGCTATAATTTTAGCTACAACACAAACTTTTGATTTCAATGGTTATTCAGATTTAAATATTTTCTAATGTCCACAATAATTTCCTATTTAAATTAGGAAATTTCCTATTTCCTAATAAAATAACATTCTAAATTAACCACAGGTTAATTAACCTGTGGTTAATTTAGAATGTTATTTTATTTAAATTTCTGAATATATGTATAAAAGTGATTTTTTTTCTGATGTGTGAGTGTGCACACGAGTACACATCCACGCATATTCATTTATTTATATTTACTTTTGTTATATTTTCTATATTGATATATAACAATTTTGTTTTAGTCAGAAATTTAGTTACATACTATTAATTTTGTGAAACTTACTGAGAAATATTTTTGACATAGAAAATGATTTACTGAAAATAGTCTAGAAAATAATCGTTAGGGGCTGTATGTACTCCACTAATCAAGCTTGTAATTTATATTGTTTGAGTCATCTATATTCTCTATCAATTACTGAGAAATGTATTACAATTTCTCACTATGAGGTGGATTTGTCATATTTTTCTCTTTCTGGTCCTTTTCTTTTTTTAACTTTACATAGTTAGAAATTGTATTATTAGGTGATTATAAGTTTTAAATTATAATAGTTTCCTAGTCAACCGAATCTGTTTTCTCTACAGAATGACCCCATTTACTTCATCTAACAAACGTTTTTAACCTTAGTATCCAGGCTATCTGAATTTGAACATTACGCCCGCTCTAAGGCTTAAGTATTTTCCCTTTATATTTTTCCACTGTGATTTTTCAATCTGTGAGTACATTTGTGTTTTAGATTTTCTCTGGTAAAATGTCTATAAATGGATTTTTAAATTACATTTTAATCCTTTAAATGCAGAGAGTAATCTATTTGCATTTATTATTATTACTGATATAGTTAAAGGTTGTACCTTTTTTTATTGTGGACTTTCTATTTATTCTAACTTTCCACATTTAACTTTTATTTTTTTTTCCTTTCTTTTGCAATAAGTTAATGTTTCTTTTTTATTCATTAAGAAGTTATACACTGTTCTTTTAGTGGTTACCTAAGAAATTATAACATACATATTTAAGTTAATAAAATATAAAGTCAACCAACATATTCACCTCTTCATTAAAAAAATACCTGAAGCACAGTGATAAACTTTAATTTTGGTCACATTCTTTGGATTTACGAACTTTTAATGAATAGGTTCAGAAATTGATATATATATTGTGTTTTGAACATCACTGGAATTTTTCTATTGGAATTTTTCCTCCTAGTTCATCCAGTGATACTGTTGCCCTTTGGGGTTTGGCTTAAGGTAGATAATCTAATCTCACATTATAGGCCCCAGGCTTTCTCTTTTTTTTCAGGGTCAAAAATTTCCTTAAAATTCTGAGTTTAGGCCCCCAGTGATTCACAGATGCTTTCAGCAGAAAACTGTTTGGAATGCTCTCATTTATCCCCTTGTGTTCACACTTTCATATAGTCTCTGGCTTATGATTATTTTTTTCTGATGGTTTTACTAAATTTTGTGTCCTGACTGAGGCTTCTGTGGCCATTTAGTCTGCCATATTGCCAAAAATATACGTCTTTGGCCTTTTACACGTCCCTGAGAACTATAATTGTATCCAATTCCAAAATAAAACAACACTTAATTAAAAGAAAGTCATTTAACTCTTGAGATTGTTAGTGATGGTTGATAAATACACTGCTAAATTTGGATTTTGTCAAACTATTAAGGGACAAATTCATAACATTGTTTTTCCAGTTTTCTGATTCCTAGGTCTAGAATTGAATATTAAGAGCTATTAGGATATATAGATTAATAAACACCTTAATGAATTAATCTAATTAAATCCCTAAACTCTGACGTTCTTCCCTTGCTGGAAAATACAGGAGTCTTCACAAACATGCACAAGCAAATGAAATTAGACTTCTAATCACTGGGCAGATAATTATATATTAGAATCCTTGGCTTTTCTACTCATGTTTATTAGATGTTTTTCATTAATCGGACATGGAACCAAAGGACTCCATCATCATCAGCTGGTGTGACTCCCTGGACAGCCTTAGAAGCCTTTGCTCTTGGTATGAACAATTTCACTGGGGAGATAGACCTTGGAAGGTTCTTGTTCGGGTCGCCTCAATTTAGAAACCACGCCAGGCTCTGTTCCCTAAATAATCCCTCTCTACACTGGTGGTTTTAGCCAGACTTGAGTTTTAGTCCCAGTTCTGCCGTTTTAAACCACGTCATCATGGGTGATTCTTCTCTGTATACATCTGTTTTTTTCCCTCTCTTTAAGGTGAGGGATTTAAATCTCATTTCTTTCCAGCTTAGAGCTTCTAAGATTCTGAAAGGTTTGAATGACTGTGGTCCCTGTCTTGCTATGTATCTCATTGTGTTTTCTATCCAGGAGCAATAGGGTGAGGACAGACATGAGTCATCAAAGGAAAGTCATTCAATTCATGTACATGTACACGATGGTTTTCCTCATTATTTCCCTTGGTGGTTGAGCAACATGGAACAGTGAGATAAGAAGGCCCAGCATGACACAGATGTGCCCTGAAACTCCCTGCCCAGATTCTCTGAGGGGCTCACCTTGTCACCAGATATCTCTCATGAGCCTAGAAATAAATCAAATGCATAATGTGTCTGCCATATTCTAGCAGATAAAATATCTTAACGGCATTCTTGCCCAAATCCTGTGAGAGAGGCATTCTCATTCTTATTTTGTAGGTGAGAAAAACTAGGGTTCAGAGAAGCTAAATAGTCTAAAACTCAACAAACAACTAACACGTAGCACTGCCAGGGGTGGAATGACCAAACTAACCTCTACAGTCACTTCATGTCTGTCCCTTTCATTGTTTGGGGACTTGAGTTCTGGTCCTGAATCTCTCTTTCTCTTGCAGGGTATTGCGTATGGGAAAGAACCATAATCCCCTCCATTCTCCCTCAAGTCAAAGATGAATAATAATATTAATTTCTCCCACATCACTGTTTTCATAATGATTAAATTAGGTAATAGATGGACAAAATCATTGAAAAATTTAAATACATAATGATCAAGCTTAGTCCTTGGGGGATGTGTCCTAGAGTCATAGTACTATTATAATGTAAAGATTAGGGACCTATACTCTGGTTAGAATCATGGCTTGTCCACTTATTTTGCCATCTGCAAAATCAGGATAAAAGCAAACATATGACAAGGTTGTGGTGAGGCTTAAAAGAGTGAACTATCCTGGCACATAGTAAACACTCAGTAATGTCAGCTGTTAGGAGCCCCGTTATGTATCTGGCTATGGGGAGTATTTAAATAGTGTTCTGCATCTATCCCCTCATATATAAAACTACTCCACGTGGTCATGAGCACTTGACTCATCTAAGAACTCTGCACATTTTTTGGCAAAGCTAAGTGTCCCACAATGCTTTCTTTTTATCCTCCTCTCTTTCTTCATTAATGCACTTATTTATTGCATCTTTCAATAGATAGCATCATGTGCCTGCCTACTGAGTGTAGGAATCTCAGATGATATTCTGGGAAAGTCGGAGCGGGGCGGTGGGGAGGGTGCCAGGGAAGAGAGCGGGAAGGAAAAGAGCTCCCCCAAATAGGAGATCTAAGTCTTTCCACACAAGACGGTGCCTTAGGGTGGAGGCGGGGTGGTGAGCTGCAAAGGGTTTTGTTCAAGGCAGAAGCAAAGCCCTGAGGGGATTCTAGTGAAGCTTCTCCTTTCCTTTATTGGAGTTCTGTGCTGGAGCTATAAACCCTCCAAATGAGTTGAGATCATTAGGGAAGCTCCACTGATCACTGGTGAAAAAATATAACAATTAAAATCAGAAGCCTTAGAGTGGGAAGCTTGAGGAGGGGTACAGGGGAGGAAAAAGAAACAGGGATGGCTCTTAATACTTAATAACAAATACTAATAATGGTAGAGAATCGGGGACTAATTAAAAGTTTCTAAAAAGAGAGATTGGAAAAGATAAAGGAATTCATCCGTAATATTTTGTTTGCCTGGAATCAGGAAGTACTATGGCCTAGGGAAGGGAGTGAAGGACAAAGAGCCTGGCTTTTGGATTCAAGGACCGCTCTTGGGTGACTTGAGCCACCTTGGCAAGAATCCCTCTGTCCCTTAACCTTACTTTTGTCATCTGCAAAATGGTGTCTGGCCTTTTATCTCAACGGATTTATTGAGTAACAAATGTGAACTGTATTATACTGCATACATGAACAAGTTGCTGTCTTTCCTCCAAGGAGAAGCATTGCCTAAGAGTTGTTATAAATGACCTCTAAGTCCTCTGCAACTTGACATTGTTATGTTTATACCAAAATGAGAGAGAGAGAGAGAGAGAGAGAGAGAGAGATTTCTGAACTGGTATTTCAAATGGATAAAGTAATGGAACTTGAAATTTAAATGATATTCCTGAAGGATTTTGCCCCAAATATTTCTATTACCAATCGATAGTGTTCTCTGAATTTTTTTCCATTAGACCTTCATTCCTTTGGTATAATTTTGCATGCCTTCATCTTTCTCTGATGAAAGTGCAGGTGCATAAGTCATCACCTACCAATAGCAATGAACTTCATATGAACAGGCAAATTCTTTCCTAAGCAGACAGTTTAATGGTCTGAAGGAAAGGAAATAATTTGACAAACGAAATCTGAAATGTCTAGTGTACGGCAAGCTTGGGTAAGGAGACTTGCAATAGATTCTACCTCAAAAATGTGGCAGATCATGAAACTTCAAAGGCAGGTAGAAAATAGATAAACAAACAAACAAATAATTATTGAATACCTACTGTGTGTAAGATGTTTTTAGACGTGGAGCTGGCTTAATTTGCATAGAAATCAACTAAGTGAATATCTTCAGAGAGAGAATTTAAATGCAGAGTGAATACATAATTCACCAGAAGTCAAAGGGCAAAGAAGAGCGAGAGGCAGGAATTGACCCCAGAGCCCTGTTTTTGTGTCCCACCATGCTGACCCCTCTCTTGCCTTCCCTGCTCCCAGGCCCCAAGAGGCCTCCAGGATGGATAGTCAACCACAGCCCTGCAAATGAATCTAGAAACCGGCTATTTACAGAATCACCTTATTTTCCAATTTGTATTTTTGAAGCTGTTTTGTTCCTTTGCCAGTCCACACTCAATACGTTTTCACTTCCCATCTTTTTTTAAGTTCCCTAGTAACGTTGGTTGCTGGGGGCCCTGTCTTTACAAGTCCTTACAAGAGGTTTTCAGTGGCAGCATGAGGCGTTCGGTTTTGTGAGTCAGTAATCACCTGACCACTTTTTAAAAACAAAGATTATGAGGCCCTACCTGGGTGACTCTGATTCAGTGGTCACAAAGATGGTCTGAAATCTGGACATTTTTAAGGACCATGAATGGCCCCAGTGGCCCTGACAACCATGCCGCGGGCAATTCTTATGCAGCTGATTTAGAGGACACTCTCAAAGCACAGAATGACCTTGAGGCAGGTGTTAGATGAAATCTGAATTCAAATCCTGGGTTCTGTCATTTGCTAGTTCTGTAAATTTAATATCTTTTTCAAATTGCTTCTGAGACCCAGTTACATCACCTATGAAATCATTAAAAAATATCTACTTCATGATATAGATAACAAAACAAGGCAGTAGTTTATTGAGTCCTGACTGAGAGTGAGTGGTGTGCAGCGGTCAGGTAGAGAGCAGAGAAGTGTAAAAATGCTGAAGTCAGACTGCCTGGGTTCAAATCCCAGGTGAAACGTTTGCTAGCTCTTTAATGTTGAATGAATTTCTTAACCTCTTTTTGCCTTAGTTTACTCATCTGCAAAATGGGAATACCATGAGGAAAAATGGGATGATAACGGTACAAATGAGAACATCGTGGTACCTTTCTCATCAGGTCATTGTGAATATTAAATATAGTGATGCCTACGAAGAGCTTAGAACCCGGACTGGCACTGACTTTTATTATTGATATTTAACAAATAATAGCTTTCTAAGGATAGGAAACCCATCTGGTTTTCTGTGGCGTGAAGCCCAGTGCTCTGAGCAAAGCAGGCGATTCTACCAAACACTGTTAAATAGAAAAAGAGCCAGTGTTGGGAGGATGGGGGAGGTGGATCCACAGTAAGAAGCTCTTAGATGGTGTCCAGCATCCCCGAAATCAAGCGTGTGGCTGACAGAAGCTTTCTCTACCAACTTTTACTCTCTCTTCTAAAAACAAAGCACATTCCTAGGAGAATTTAATCCATATGCTTCTCATTTACTCACTCTTTTTAAGTTATCCAAATATTATTGGGTGAAACTATGTGATGCCCAAATAGAAATACCATAGAATCACAACACGATTTCTTAGAAAGCTTTTTTTTTCCCTGCCAGACAAGAAACGGTATGTTAGTAAACAAACTTGTCAACCAAAATAAACTGATGGATATTATCATCCCGATTTCCTTCCACCACCCTAGAGTCTTAATGCGGATTTCAATCACTTTCACTCTGGCTTTCTTTTCCCTCCTTTGGTCTATGTGTTTCATTTCCTCATCTCTATGTCAACAACACCTTGAGGGTAGGTAGCGTTCACTCTCCAATAGTGCTGCAAAGGAAAAAGGCCTGACATGTGCCTGACGTGTGTGTGTGTGTGTGTGTGTGTGTGTGTGTGTGTGTGTAGAAAAACATACTAGGAGGATTTTTGGCGTTCACAGGCAGATAATTGCATATTTAAAAGATGTGAATAACAGGTTTAATCTTCCCACTTTTATTAGGGAATTTTAGCAGAGATGTAGCAGAAAAGGGAAACTCCTTGAGGAATGTATACATTCTCCTGCTCATGTGAATGTCCCTTCTATTTTGAACTGGTGGTAAGTCATATTGGCAACTAACTCCTTAATAGAAGGCAGAAGACAGAGAGGGTATAAGAGGGGGATGATTATTCTACAGAATTGAAAGGGATTAGTTTTGGTGGTTTTGTTCATTAAATGTTTTAAGCAAAAGATAAATGTGAGAGGTTTATAAAGGTTGAGTAAGATTCTACATACAGAATTTGGGTGAGGTGTAGATTGGGAGAATAGATTGCCTAAAGGCCCAGAGGCACAAAATGGTAGACAATATTCTACAGCAGCTCCAGACAAATGGTCCTCCAAAAGTTCCATATTTGGCTTGATTGCCACCAGTGATGGGAAACTCACTATCTGTCTCAATAGCCCATGACATGCTTGGAAATTTATGGAATAATTTTCACCTGCAGTTGATACTTTTGCAAATCAACTGGATTACAAATAAACATAAGTGGTTTTCCTTCACAATACTAAAGATAATTTTTTAAAAATAATAATTTATTTATTCAGCAACTCATTGATTCCATCCTCCTGATTCTGAACTAATTACTGGGTAGTTGATGGCAATCAAACAGATACAAAGCCATCCCTTATATAAACTTTGGCCTCATGAAGGACACACACAAGTGGTGAAAACATTGTGAGGGTACATGATGGGAGATTTTCAGGTACTGAGGAATTCTATCAGACAGGCATATAATCCTGACTAGTGAAAGTGGCATAGTCCTGGTCTCCAAAATTATGTTGTCTCTTGTTCAGACTAAAACTAAATTCCTTTAATTCTCTCTTATTATCTTATTTACTCTTCTGCAATCATGTCTTAATTTGTCTTCTTAAAAATTGGAAATAGTACTGTGGGCCTCATTTGAATAGGAGGTATTAATCATCTGACTCTTTTAACATGCTAGATTTTCATTTACAATGTTTCAGTTTGTAGCAAACATTCATGTTGGATGGCTGGTTTTCATTATTTTATTATTTGATTTTCTTTAATTGAGAAATAACTGACATATAACATTAACATTAGTTTCAGGTGTACAACATAATGATTTTACAATGGTACCTATTGCAAAATGTCACCATAATTAGTTTAGTTATTATTTTGATTTTACAATCCACTAAAACTCTCAAAGGTCACCCAGGCACACATACATACTACACACACACACAAACACACACACATACACACACACACACACACACACACACAAATACATGCTTACACTCACATTTTTGTAATTGTAAATTTTTGAATTGGTGTGGCTTCTATTTCTAGGACTTTTCTTTTATATTACTGTAGTACCCTATTTTAGATAGTTTCATTTCTCTGGGCTGTTCAGATCACTTTGAATTCTGATTCTGTCATCCAACATATTCCTGCCATTATGTCACTTACACATTTGATGATCACGAGTCCTTACTCTTCATCCAAGACGTTGATAGAGATGTCGAACAGAACAGGACAAAAGGCAGAACCTACATGTTATCACCAGCCTGTCCCTGTTCTCAGGTTGGCATTGATCTTTTAATTAGTGCTTCTGGGGATCATCTTTCAACCAGTTACAAAACTGGTTCATCATACTTGCACCAAGGCCCCATTCTTCACCCCTTTCTACAAAGACATCAGGGAAGTCTTTGTGAAACAACTTGTGGAAACCTAGATATGCTGTGCCACCTTCCTGTCCTTGATCTACCATCCTAGGCTATAAATACTCTAGAGTGAAACAAGGTCAGTCTGATGTGACTTTACTCTTGGAGAGCTCAGGCCATGACCAAAGTGAAAGTGGCACTCTTTCTGTGTGATGAGAACTTCAGAATGTGGGAGCTGTAAAGGATTGTAGAGATTATCTCATCCAGCCTCATCATTCCACAAGTGAGTCTCGAGCTTGAAATAACTTTGCCCATGGCCACACAGCTAGTCAGAGTTTGAAATGCAGTTATAACTTATATTCTCCTTTTCACACTTAGGAGGAGTGGAATTGGCTTTAGAAAAGCATTTCTCAAGAAATAGTCCATGGACTATTACCTCTAGTCTGAAAAAAAAAAAAAGAAAGAAAAAAAATCCTCATGTTCAAATGCATCTGAAAAACTCATGCATTGCTGTGTTAGAGATTCACAAATTATTTAGTCATTAAATAAATATTTACTGATTGTGCCCTATGCATCAGATACTGTGTTAGGCACAGGGATATGAAAGCAAATAAGATCTTTTATAGATTTCCTTCTAAGTGAAGAGACAAACATTAAATAACTAATTACTCAGATAGAAAGATTACTGCGAATTATAACTTGCTCTGAAAGAAATTTATAGGGTGTTCTAAGAGATAAGAAGAATGTAAAAAATGACCTATCTGAGAAAATGACATTTCAATATGTAAGAAAACTCAAATAAGAAATATCTTGGCATATTCAACAAAATGGGAGAACGAAGAAGGTTGTCAGCCATGACCCCTTGGAAGAACACATTTGTTGGCAATGTCAGAGGGAAAAAATAGAAATATGAATATAAAGTGCATTGATGCATTTTGAGCAAGAGGAAGACCTAGCCTCGTTAGCATTTTGAAAATATTACACTTGCTGCTCTGTGGAGACAGTATTGTGGGAGGTAAGAACACAAACACAGAAACACGTTAGGAACTTTTTGGCAAAGTTCTGGAATAGAAAAAATATTCTCTTGAATATTAACCTTTCGTAAAAAAAAAAAAAAATCTAGTAAGCAAGCTGCTAACTTCTATCATTGTTTCTCAACATTTTCCAAATTTCTTTGAGCACAAAATCATTATTTAAGAAAAATCTATATCACTCCGTGAAATTTTGAAGAATATGTTTAAGTGAGGCTGCTTGGGGATATATCAGGTTAGAATCACATTCCAATACCTTCTAAAATGACAACAGAGCTTGTCATTTGCTTGATTTGGAGAATTTTACTTGTTTCTTTTCTTTTCCGGTATGTGATTCATCTGTTTATAACAGTCACTCTGCTGCTAGCTTTCATTCAAATTGCCAGGTGTAAGGCTTAGAAAAATAGAAACCCACAAGGGAATCCCAATATATAACCATGTTTACTTGTGTACCCTTTCATTCCTCACCTCCCTCTACTCACCCTCAACTCACAATGTCATCTGTTCTCTGAATAGAAATCTAACTGCTCCTTAATATTCGGGAAAACTAACTTCCATGTAAAAACTTACTTTCCAGACTAATTATCCAGCAATGAATTTCACATATGGATACATTTCTAGTCACCGATGTAATCTTATTTTAAAATAAGGAATGGGGAAGAAGAGGACTAGAAGAAGACACCAAGGTGTCAATATAGAATAATAAACAAATTCAGCATGGATAGTGTGATGCTCATATGTCAGTGCTTTTAATCATCACAGCTCTGTAAGGCAAGGCTTCTACTCTAATACGCACACAGATCACCTGGGGGTGCTGGTTGCACATTCTGATTCAGTAGATCTAACTGGGGCCTGAAATTCTGCTCCCAATGATGCTTCTAGACCCCACACCACCCTTGGAGGAGCGAGGGTGCTATGCACCATTTCAATTCTGCATTTCAGTGAATCAGCATATCTGGTGTTTCAACAACTGGTAATAGAAACCCCCAATTCTGACAGTCTGAAACAGTGACATCATTCGTCATCTTGCACACACTACGTCCAGTGATAGGGTGGCTCCACCCATGATGTCTCAGTATCTCAATATCATCAAACATGCGGGTTGCTTCAGTCTCCCCACTCTGCTCTCTCGGCAGTGCCTGCATCCTAAGGCTACTTCTCCTGTTTATGACATGGATATAGCAATTTTAATGCCCTGTTCAGACATGACAACATCCAAAGGAAAATATTTCTCTCCTACAGTTTTCTTCTTAAGAACAAAGAAACCTTGATGAGGGTCCCCCAGCAGATCTCCCTCACCTGTACTGCCTAGACCTACATCACATGTCCACTAGTCGTGGACACTGTTGGTGCGCTACCTGATGTCCTCAGCCTCCATCCATATCACCTGCAATTTACTGGGCAAATCCCATCTGTGCCCTGGCTTCTTCCTCAGCAAAACACATCTCTGAGCCTGACAGCCACCTCAGGAGTATGCTCGGCCTGTGTGTGGGCCAGGCTGGAAATGCCAGAGTTTAAATTCCAAGTAGCAACCTTAAACGAGTGAGGGACGAGAACGAAAACCCTGGCCTCCATATCCTGAGGAGGTAAATTCTGAGTCTCTGCAAAGGTCTGCAGCAGCAGTAACTCCCAGTGGCTCTCAGGGACACCGACCCGTTCGCTCGCCCTTGGTGGCCTTCTTTGCTTCCCTTCTCACACCGTGACTCCTACACGGCGGTTCCCAGGATCACGTCCTAGTAAACAACTTGAGCCTATATCTGTGTGTTGGGTTCTGTTCTTGGGGTAACAAGTTAAAACAAGCTAAAATATCACAACCAGACCAACTGGGGAATGAAAATACAGCACTTAACTTAGATGGGTAGTTTGAAAGGTGTGGGTCCCAGACCAGCAGCATTAGGCTCACCTGAAAACTTGTTAAACACGCCAATTCTGTGTTCCTCCCAGGCCTGGGGGACCAGACTCTCTGGAGTTGGAGCCCAGCGATCTGCACTTTAACAAGCTTTCCAGGTGATTCTGGTACATGGCAGGTTTAAATACCACTGGTTTAGATTAATCAGAATATATCCCTGACCCAGAATATATCCCTGAGGAAGAATCTCTTCCCATGAATCACCTGATCATGAGAATGGATAGATATCTGAACAAAATCATGATTCCATTGAGGAGAGTTAGGTGTGATGGAATGGGACAATAGCTATTTCAAGACCACCACTGCTGCTTCCCTATAGAGAAATGAAAACAGGAAATGCGGATTTTAACCCTGACTTATGACAACAGGCAGAGTGCTCCTTACCAGTTTTGATAGCTCCGTGGTCACTGAGGGATCTCAGGAGGGGTTGGAGAGGAAAGGCCACCAAGGACAAGATTTCCTTTGCCAGAAGTCATAGCATATGTTCCTTCAGTGGCAATAAGTCCTATGAGAATGCAGACAGATAAAGAGTTGTGACATTTACATCTAGCATGAAATAACACAAAAATAATAAGAGGAGAAGGTAATAGTACAACATGAAACTTTTATTAATACTAGACTCTGTAGGGGAAATAGCTCATTTTATTGCTTTAATGTCATGTTTTCGCCTTTCCTCCAATGGGCATAAAACTGGGGCTTTCTCTGATTTCCAATCAGTAAATGAGAAAGCCATTGTTGACCGCATTGTGCTGTGGCTAGAAGGACTGGATGAGCCACAGGGACATGGCCCTGCACAAGCTCGTGATCGAGTTGGGAAAGGCACACAAATGGACATGCTCAGCTTTAACACTTACTGAGTGATGGAAATGTTCCAGAAACTATGCCAGGTGATTTTACAACTATTATTATTTTATTTAGAAATATACCCAAATTAATAAAGGATAACACAACGAGACAGAATATATTCAGGCACTAAATTGTGTTCAAAAAGGATTCTGAGAAGAGAAAGACTGTTCAGGAATTGTAGCTCCATCATTAATTTGTTACATGATCCTGGCCAGCTCATTTCCCTCATCAGACGATTCCTGCCTAAATAAAGGCATTGAACCAGATGAACACATCCCCAAACTGAATTCTGTAGAAATTCCTCTTTAGGAAAACAACTAAACTAACAACAAAAAGGTTCGGGAGGGGTGTGGCACATTTAGAGCAGGTTTGTCTCCCAAAAGATCTCTCAGAACCTTGAAGATGCTTCTGTTTAAAGAATCTACAAAAGGAAAGTCTTATTTGTAGCAATTTGTAAATTTATTTTATTATAAAACC
>NW_011888842.1:4618510-4625834 GCF_000151845.1 Pteropus vampyrus | reverse complement strand
AAATCGATCTCCTAGGCAGGAAGGTCATATGGGAAACTGACTGGGCTGTGTTTGTCTTCAGCACCTATCACCTGGGTCTGGCTCTGGTGAAACCTCTGGCCAGCCACCAGCCCCTCAGCCTGGTGTCTGTAATTAAAGACCCCCAGTATCACATGAGTTAATTAGTTGAATGCTTATAAAGGTCTTTGAGAAATCAAATTTCTGCCTAGTAGGGAGGGTGTTCTGAAGGCAGATGTCTAGTGGGAGAAGCAGGAAGTTCGGGGCTGGGAAACCAGCTGGCTGGGCTCGGGCCCAGACCCTCTTCCTGGATGATGTTGGGCAAGTCACGCCTCTTCTTCCAGCCTCTTTGTCTCTTTGTAGTAAAAAAAAAAAAAAAAGTGTGTGTGTGTGTGTGTGTGTGTGTGTGTGTGTGTGTGTGTGTGTGTGTGTGTGTGTGTGTGTGTGTGTGTGTGTGTGTGTGTGTGTGTGTGTGTGTGAGGGAGCTTTCTAAGGCTCCTTCCAGATCTCACGTACATTTATTTTTTAATGTGAATTGACCAAGTCAAACTTAGCAATCAATGAGGTGACCGGTGTCACATCAGATAGCCCTCGTGGCCATTATTTCAGTGGGGGCACTTGAAACCCTCCCAACCCCCTGCTCCTGCCAGAGAAGATGAAAGTGTCATTTCTGACCTCAGCACAGGCCTTTGCCTTGAACTTTGCAGTGACTTTCACATCACCATTTCCAGCTGGTTTTTTGCCCCCCAGCGAGACCAGACTTTTCTGAAAGAATGTAAACTGCTCTGAATGATATTTGAAAATAAAATATAATTGATTTCACAGCTCCTTGAACCTCTCCTATCAAAAATTGATTTTTTTCCCCTCTTCTGTTTTACACTCTTGAAAGCGATTTGAGTGATAACAGTAGAAACTTCAATACATAAATGTTCTTCATCCTTTCTCTTTTTCTTTAAATCTGTCTGAGAAAAGAGTGTGTGGGGGTGTGTACGCAAGTGCATGTTTTGTACAAATGTCTTTTCACATATATTCATATCTGTATTTGCCTATGTTTGTATGAGTTCATCAATTTGCACTCACTGTAGACACACTTTTGTATATCAGTGTCTGTGTGTTTGTGTGTATCACATATGCAGCAAATACGTTTATTTATGCATGTGTAGTTTCCGAATGTGTGCATCCTAATGCAGGTTTGCATATGTGTGCTTATAAGCATGCGTATTAGCATATAAGTGTTTTGTATACATCTCTATGCCTGTTTGTATGCTTATGGTCTGTGCATAAGTTAGCTTATATACAAACAGGAAGGCTTGTGTCTAGGTGCTGCGCAAGTGTGTTTATCCACATAAATAGACCTATGTAAGTGCCTATATAGTTAGATTGGCACTTCAAAGCAGACCTAGTTTTATTATTTGCCCATCTCCCCAAAGAAAGAATAAACAAAAGTCAACTTTTCTTGGAAGCACCGGACAGCTCCTGCAGATTTGGACAGTCTTCATGAACCATGGAGTACTCTCCTCTGCCAGCCTAGTATTAGCTGTCACTTCCTCGGGCAGGATAAAGTCACCCAACTGGACTGTATCCTAATTATCTGGCAAGAGAAGGAGGTGTGGCAGACGCTGCAGACAGACCTGGTAACCTCTCTCTCCGCTGCAGCCCAGGGCCTCGACCGGCTCCCTAGAAGCCACCCCTGGAGTACTGGACTGGTGCTGGATCCTTGGTGCTGGACTGCTTTCAAGTGACACAAGGGCTGGCTTAACATGGTGCTGATTGAAATGTTGGTGTGGCAGAAGCTGTCAGTGCCAGACAGGCCCAGCACACCTATTTTCTATCCCTTGCCTGTCTAGATTTGTGTGAGCGGCAGATCTGTGTTTCCTGTCAGTCAGCCTGTCCACTTGTAGCTGGAAGCACTGCCAGAGTGGTCAGTTTGTGACAGTGACGGTTGGTACAAGAGGAATTAGGTTCATGTTCAGATAGGCCCTTGACTTCCATTAGCAGGGAGAAGGAGCTCCCACACAGGGCTTATGTCATTACTGGGGAATGTGGCACTCTTTTCAGCTGAAGGCAGAATAAGTCATAGAGACTCAGAGGAGAGGGTGGGCTTTTATGACCTGGGTAAGGGTGGATGTGACAGTGAGGGGTCGAATACAGAAAAGCATACTAGATCAGTAGTATGGAGACAAACTCAGGTGTCCAGTCAGGTCTTCCTTGTTCCACTAGTGGGCTGCAAGACTTTGTACAAGTCCTTTTAGACAAGTCTCAGTACCAAGTTGGATTTATTCTCCAAATAACCACAGGACAGAGTGGGGTCTGGCCCCACCCGAGCATAACAGAAAGAGTCCCAGCATCAGTTCTTGAGAGAAACCTAGTCCAATAGGCAGCATATGGAGGGTATAGCTCTGCAAACCACAGAAGTTACAGTTCAAGATCAGCAAGATCCTGTTTGTAAAGGTCATGGTCTAGCCGGTTTCTGCTTGTTCTCTACTTGGATATTTCAAGTTATTTCACATTGAAGGTATTGAAAAGCAACTCTATCCTTCTCCTCCCCAAACTATGTGGAACTACTTACACATTGTTGCCCATCCCATGCCTGAGAGTCACCTTTCACTTCCTTGCCATTGACCCATCTTCAAGCAAAGAACAAATCCTAGGGACCCACCTCCCAGATATCACTTTAGCCCATCTTCACTGCTACCACCTGGGTCCAACCTGACTTGCATTTTCTTTTGCCTGGATTTTACAATGACCTCCTAAATAGTCTCCCTGCTTCTACTTTGCCCCTTTCTTTCCCACACCGAAGCCAGGGTGACCATTCAAAAACCACAATGTTGTTCAGGTCTCCCCCTCGCTTAAAACTCTTCATGATCTTTCCATCGTCTTTAGAATAATACACATCCATTAGCAGGGCCTGTGAGGAGCTGCATGATCTTCACATTCCACTCCTCATGGTACACGTTAGCCATTATGAATTACGTTCATGCCCTAGAATAAGTGATGTTCCCTCTCACTGCTCAGCCTCTCTCATGCTGTCTCTCTACCTGGAATACACAAATTTCGCTCTGTCCATCTGACCAATTCCTACACATCTGTCCAGTTTTGCTTAAACATATGTCATTTGAGAGGACTTTAATGTATCCCAATGCAGATGAAACACCCTTACCAAATCATCCTGTGTCAAATTCTACTTCTTTTGCATAGAATTGATAGCCTTCCTTGTTAAAATCCATGCTGTTTTAGGGCATAAGCTAGGTCTGAAATATCCACTTCCATCACTCTATTGCATAGAAAAGTGCTTAGCACACAGAAAGTGCCTCATTAATGTGTGCAAAGTAAACTAATAAATGAATATCAATTAATAAAACATTACAGATTATGTTAAATTACTATATGTGTAGGACTTTATAAACACAATATATACTGTGAGTGTATGTTACTGAGAGTAGGGACTTGTTTTATACTCCAATGTATTCTCCATTCTGATAAAGCATCTGGTACACAGTAAGCTTTCTATTAATATTTAATAAATTAATATTTTGTAAAAATAAACATTTTACATCATACTATGCACATATTTGAAATATATTGATTTTCTTAACTTTTTTCACCTAAATACCTATAACATCAAGGACAAGTGACCCTAGAAGACCTGGAAATGTAAGTCAAGCTTGCACACTGTAAGAAAGAAATCTCAAGTCTTGAGTTGTAGCTCAAAATCCATGCAAATTCTCTAGCGTATATTACAGTATGTCTGTGTTTATTTTAATATAAAAATAAGTCTCCCTTAGTTGCTATGGGCAAAACTAGTAATTGAGAAATATATGCCAATTCATAATGGCTAACGTGTACCAAATATATCGTCTGGCTTTGCACACTTTCTGGCAGATAGCCACATACTATTACAAATAAGCTTATTCTACTTTGAGAATAAATAATACCCTAATGGCTAACTCAGAAGCCATGTGGTGGCCAGAGATATGATGTGAAGCTGGTGGTCTGCCAAATACCAAAATCTCATTTGTGGATGAAGTTTTGGGGGTGTCTCTCTAGAATTATACACACAAGTCTATAAGTTAATCCAGGAGCCCACCCAGACAGGCATAATTGTTCACTGATATCTCACAGCTATTAGAGTCCATCTCTTGCTCCTTCTACAAATGTCCCCTCACGGCTCTCCAACAGCTTCTTTATTCCAGTAGCCTCCCCTCTGCCTTTTTCCTACCTGCCAGTTGTAACTGCGCACGCTGACTCATACCCTTCCGTTTTCTCGTTTTCTCACGCATAGAATGCAAAGCTTTTGAGGCCTCTCATATTATTTCTTTATCCTCATATACCTTCACTATTGAATACATTCTGCAACTCTAATTAGCCAGCAATTTATTCCCTTTGCCTCATAATTAGTGAAGTTGAATAAACTGGTGAAAAGGAAAAAAGAAGCAACTTTCTTAAATGTCCACAGAATAGAGAATTTTTGTACTTTTTTTTTTTAAAAAAAAAAACAAAAAACAAAAAACCTCTCCAGCTTACTGTGTTGGAGCGCCCAGGGATGGAAGCCCAAGCCAATCAGAAGGCTGATATAAAAAATACAACAGGATTCCATGAGAATTTTTTAAGTACTAAATAAAGAATACCAAGGAGATTATCTAGAACAATACAGCTGTTTGTGGCACAAAGCTGTTCTATTTATTTCTGAATATTGTTTTCTCCTCTAAACATTAGGTAAGCAATTTTCAAAACTGTTTAGCCATTTCTGTGGGATCTGTTTACGTAGTATTGTCATTCTTTGTGAGATTCCCTGAAGAATCTGGATGCCTACTTTGATTGTCCTGGCCTCAATCAAAATCACCGCTTTCTCACAGATTTCAGATTGCTCCCTCACCCCACCTCAATCAGCAAAGCAGTTAGGTGAACTTGTCTTCTTTCTAGCTGAAATTCCCTGGGAAATTTCTTCTGGCCTTTGGGAACAATCTAGTCCATGGCACTAGAGAGAGGATTATTCTTATCTTATTTCCAGAGATTATTCCAGGTGGTTTGAAAGAGACAGCCATGCAACACACTGGGCAGTGGCAGATGTTTCTTGCTCAGGTGTGTTGTGTTTCAGGCACTTAGAGAAAGTAGCATCTGTGATGACGAGTGCATTTTTATATGTACTGTTATCTCTGCTTCCACTACTTATCTTCACCTTAAAGTGTTATCCTAAAGTATAAATAGATGTATGTGAGTCATGTGACTATTACGTCACTAAAACATACAGTGATATGAGGCAGTAAAAAGACTGCTGGCTATAAGGTTAGAACAAGAGGTCTCTTCTATTTAATGAACTGTGTGCTTTCTACTCAGTAATTCCTTTCTCTGAGCCTTGTTTCCTTAAATGAAATAACAGGAACTCTATATTTCACCCAACTAAACTTTGAGCAAGGTCAGGATAAAAATTGTAGTTTACTGACTACTGATTTTTGTATCCACAGCACCTACCACAACACAAATAGTTGAGGATAAATTAGTGTTCACTGAATAGAACTGATAGGGTTGTTGGAGGCCGACATGAGAAAATGTGCACGTGCAAATGATGAGTAACCATCACCGTCACCATCATTATTAATTGCTACAGTTGTGAGACTGACCTGTAATGTTAACTGAGAGGAATCTGGAATACCTAAAAAATTTAATTCATTAAACATTTCTGAAACATGTGCCAACTTTCTTGTTTTGTTAGTTTATTCTGGCTGGTACAGAATAAATCTTTATTTCTGGCAAGCATGTGAAAAACACTCATGGTCATGGTTAAGAATGCCCAAACATTTTCTATGAGTGCAGATAACAGTTGTTGAGTCCAGAATCTTAGCCTTATATAAATGTGACATTATCCAAAGAGAATCAGATGCATAGCAACACTGGAGGTGAAAAAGCATATTGAAAAATAATATTAAAACTGAAGCCAGAAGAGACTGAGTACAGTCCTTGTTCTTACAATACTCACCATGTTACCTTGTGTGAGAGGCAAAATTCGAAGCTTGCTCTCAAGATTTCCACCTCATGGTATACACACTTTGTATAATTTCCTCCCTCCCCATATGTAGGTGGGACTTGTGATTATGCTCCTATGATTAGGCTGCATTATACAGCAAAAGTGAAGAGATTTTCAGATGAAATTAATGCTAAGCAATTGACTATAAGTTCATCAAAAGGGAGATTATTCCGAATGGGCCTAACCTAGTCAGTCAAGTATTCTAAAAGATGGTCTACAAGTGAGAGAGAGTCAGAGCAGTACAGACGCTCTTCTTCTGGCCTTGGAGTAGCAAAGTGCCCTGTTACGGAGAGAAGCTACTGAATTCTGCCAACAACCAGTAAACATGGAAGAGGATCCTGAGCTTCAGATGAGATCACAGCTTTGACGTGAGCCTGGCAGACTCTGAACGGAGAACCAGCTAACCTGTTCCCAGACTCCTGACTGACAGAAACTGTGAATTACTAATTATATGTTGTTATACGCTACTAAATTTGTGGTAATTTATTATGCAGCAATAGAAAACTCATGCACTTTATTTTATTTGTCACCCTTGTCATCTTGCTATTAAAAGAGCCAAGAATACAACCTCTCCTAATGTTCTGAAATGTGTAAGAACTAGCCCAATGCAAAATACACTCAACATTTGTATTCCTCAACATTTTGCTTAAATTCTATTTTTTTCCAGAGTAACTAAACACACACTCAATTAAACTTTCCAGCATCCTCCTTCTACTGGTTCTCAATCAGGTCTACTTACTATATATGGCTGATATGTTCATTATTAGCTTCACCGGCTCTCTAGTGTCCAAAGCTAGAAACCTCAGGAGCATTCTCTATTCCTTCCTCTCTTGATTCTCTCACGTAGGACCAATTGTCATCTCATTCGAGGAATTTCCCTTACCTCTGGCCTCTTGCGTTTGTCCACTATTCACCTGGACAGCTGCTATGGACTTCACACGACTGTCACTTCCCATTTGGTCCATGTTTTCATCGCCATAAGTTATCTGTATAAAGGGAAACCTGCTTTATCCTCTCTCCTGCTAAAAAAACATGCCTGAGGACTCCTTCTCATGGCATTCTGAGTTCTTCATAATCTGGCTCCAACCCTCCTGTCTTCTTTCCCAACGTGTTTGCCAAATGCCACACTTAACTTTCCATGGATGGGATGGGCTGGGTCATGTCCTCCTCCAAAGGGAGACACATTGAACTCCTAATCTCTGGTACCTGTGAATGTGAGCTTATTTAAAAATAAGGTTTTGGTAGACAGAAATAATCAAGTTAAGATGAGGTCATTAGCATGGGCCCTAACCGAATAGAACA
>NW_011888842.1:4614118-4615975 GCF_000151845.1 Pteropus vampyrus | reverse complement strand
TCTTCCAGAGGGCTTGTGAGTTCCCAGTAAGTGTTGAGTACCTTTTGGTAAGTGGGTCAGTACAGGTACAATGACAACAGGCACAACAGCTGTTTCATTAGTCAGATTAGTCTAGATGAGGCTGTAGCAACCAATGACCCCAAAAGTTCAGAGGCTTGAAACAACAAAGTTTATTCTTCACTCACACCATATGAACATCACGCATTTATGGGGGATTTCTGTTCATGTTTTACCAAGGCTGATGAAGTTCTCACCTTACTAAATATTTCAGGCAGCAGCAGAAAAAAGAAAGAGATGGACAATCACACCCTGGATCCTAATGCATTTACTCAGAATAGGTAGGTACATGTCACTTCTGCTGATAATATTCCAAGGCAAGACAAATGGCCATACCTAATTTCAAGATGGAGAACAGAGGTGGTCCTCTTGGGTCTGGAAGAGAGATTTCATCAGAATTACTGGGGAGTAGCACTTATGTCTACCATACCAGAGACGGCAGGTTTCTAAGAAAAGGGGGCTAGAGAGAGCGCTATAGTCATGATCTCCAATGCATCTACCACCTTTCTCCGCTGTGCCCATTCGGATAAGGCTTTCACTAACAACTCCAGCAAAAACTGTAATTGTCAAAGTCGCCAGCAACTTCTACATCTCTAAATCCAGTGGCCAGTCTCAGTACTCATCTCGGTCAATCTACGAACATTTCATGATGTACTTTATTCCTCTAACCCCCTTATTTATTTAAATTCCAGGGGAGCGCACTCTCCCAGTTTTTCTCTTATACTCCAGGCTTTTTCCTCACAGTTTCATTTGTGAATTCTTCCTTATCTCCCTGACCTGTTAATCTTCCAGTGCCCCAGGGCAATATCAATGGTTTTCTTCTCTCTATTTACACTCACTCATTTGGTGACTAGATTCAGTTTCTTGGTTTCCATCCCACCTATAGGCTGGATATTCTCAAATATGTATTGATAGCCTTTACCTTTTTCCGGAAATCAAGCTTTCTATAGTCATCTGTGTAATTTATGTCTAATTTATATTGTGTAAATGAAAACTCCTAATCTTCCAGCCCAAACATTTTCATATTTTACTCTTTTCAGCAAACTTTCTTGTCTCAGTCTTTCAAATATATCCAGACTGCATTTCACCATATTCACTGGTACCAGCCTGGTCCAAGCCACCACGTTTGCATTATTACATCATCCTCCTAAGTGGCCTCCCTACTTCTATCCTTGACTGAACAACCCTTCTCAGTCTAATCTCACATCAACCAGAGTTGAAACTTGGAATCCTGCAGTGGCTTCCCATCTCAATCTTTGTAATTCCAAATAAGATGGCCATAAAGTCACACAGGATCTGGCCTCTCTACTCTCTCCCACTTGGCCTTTGAGCTTGTTGTTCCCTCTTCTTGGAATGCTCTTCCTTGCATATATGCACGGCCCCACCTTTTCTCCTCAAGGCTTTGTTCAGATGCTTTATTCTCATATGGCCTTGCCTGGCCACTCTTTAAAATTCAAACCCTTTTTATGTCTCTAATAATCCATATACTTTGTTTTTTCCCCTCTGAAATTTATTGTTTTTAAAGTACTATATTATTTTTTTATTTTTTTAAAGTTCTATTTTATTTACTATTAATTTTGTTTATTACTGGTCTCTCCTGCTAGAATTTAAGATTTCTGTCTGTTTTATTGAATTGTGCAATCTAGTACTTAGAAAAATGCCTGAAGCCAGTTGACTATCAATGATTTTTTTAATTGAATATATGAATGGATGGATGATAAATGAATGAATGAATGAATGAATGAGGTTAATTTGATGTGGTCTGGGCTCTTAGCAAGAGCAACCTGGGATTAAAGGAGT
>NW_011888842.1:4611628-4614068 GCF_000151845.1 Pteropus vampyrus | reverse complement strand
AGGAAGGAAGGAAGGAAGGAAGGAAGGAAGGAAGGGAGGGAGGGAGGGAAGGAGGGAGGGAAGAAGGAAGGAAGGAAGGGAAGGAAGGAAGGAAAGAAGGAAAGAAGGAAAGGAGGGAGGGAGAGAGGAAGGAAAGGGAAAGAAAGAAGAGAGAGAGAGAGAGAGGAAGTAAGGAAGGAAGACAACTTTTGGCAGCCTCAATTTGAAAATAAAACATTCTTTTTTTTTTTTTTTTAGTGAATTTGTCCTTTAGACACCTTGTAAAGCAGGATTGCTATTCCCAATTTAGAGATGAAGAAACTAGGTTCCATAAATGTTGGTTCCACTTACCCTTTTGCTCCCAATGGATTAATAAGCCTGAGAGATCAGAGGCTGAGTACCAAGTCTCGCCCAGATTTTACTATGCTGCATCAATTTTGGGAGCGGAGTAATTTTCTCATGATCATGAGGCTGATCAGCTGATAGAATTTATAATGGAAATTTAAGAAATAAAAATTATTTAAAAAGGCTTGAGGTGAAATATATGATATAGTCCTTGTGAGTAAGTCCAGCATTTATCACCATTTCATTGACATGGTGAATGAATTATATATATAGCATTATAATGATGTAATATCTCACAGTCCTCGATGGCTTGTGGAATTGAATGGTCTGTCTGGGTGCAGTTTAAGGAAGAAAAAGAGGGACAAGAATGAATGCACAGTCATTTGGCATACTGTTGAGGGTTTCCACCCACAGTAATTTCCTTGTACTACTGCCATTGTTTAAATTCAATGTACTATAAGCAACATACATTCATGTGGATGATGAAGAGATACTTAATGGGAGAGAAACTCATTTTTTAAAATATAGGTATTTACTTTTTTTCTCAATTCATTTTCTCTCTCCCTGCCTTTCCCCTCACCTCTCTCTCTCTCTCTTTCTGTCTGTCTCTTAATATTTCGGCCTTTACAAATCACCCAATTCAGTGGAGTCCAATTTGCCAACTTGCAGATTGGTGGTTCGGGGCCATAAACTTACAGAAAAAGCACCATCAGTGTGTTGACATGGGGAAATGTGGTCTTCTGTTCTATTCCCCACTCAAGATAAATGGGGTTGATGGAGAGCCTTCCTTTCCTGTATGAATGACTTTATGCTCCAAGGAGCCGAGGTAGAAGAATTAACCTGAACATGGCTTGGCCAATATTGCTCTTCTGTGTACGAGCCCAGTACACAGCAGACATCTAACAAATGTTGAATGAATTCAGGTTTTCTCTTTCCTTCATACCCTGGTATATAGAGAATGGTGGGAAAGAAATTTTTGTGCTAAATCAAATTTTGCTTTCACATTTGAAGTCAGCATGACTATCTAGATATAATAATAATCGAAACAACAATAATAATAGAACAGCAATTGCAACAAAAACAATAGCTAATACTGAAAGTATTATTTATGGCTGGTTTTTTTTCTGCATAAAACCAATTTTCTAATTCCAAATGTCAAATGAGAGCAGGTTCTTTCTTTTTAATCAAGTAGACTCTTACATTGAATGCACAGACCCTGTCCTTCCCAAAGCATACTTTATTGTCGCCTGCCACCACTTCACGGGGAAGAAAGAAGACAGACCCACGTCTAGGGTAGACTAAGGGCTAATTATGACCATGACAAGTCTGCTGATGCAGATGAGGAAAGCAGATATTATTCGTCTTCCAGAGGGCTTGTGAGTTCCCAGTAAGTGTTGAGTACCTTTTGGTAAGTGGGTCAGTACAGGTACAATGACAACAGGCACAACAGCTGTTTCATTAGTCAGATTAGTCTAGATGAGGCTGTAGCAACCAATGACCCCAAAAGTTCAGAGGCTTGAAACAACAAAGTTTATTCTTCACTCACACCATATGAACATCACGCATTTATGGGGGATTTCTGTTCATGTTTTACCAAGGCTGATGAAGTTCCCACCTTACTAAATATTTCAGGCAGCAGCAGAAAAAAGAAAGAGATGGACAATCACACCCTGGATCCTAATGCATTTACTCAGAATAGGTAGGTACATGTCACTTCTGCTGATAATATTCCAAGGCAAGACAAATGGCCATACCTAATTTCAAGATGGAGAACAGAGGTGGTCCTCTTGGGTCTGGAAGAGAGATTTCATCAGAATTACTGGGGAGTAGCACTTATGTCTACCATACCAGAGACGGCAGGTTTCTAAGAAAAGGGGGCTAGAGAGAGCGCTATAGTCATGATCTCCAATGCATCTACCACCTTTCTCCGCTGTGCCCATTCGGATAAGGCTTTCACTAACAACTCCAGCAAAAACTGTAATTGTCAAAGTCGCCAGCAACTTCTACATCTCTAAATCCAGTGGCCAGTCTCAGTACTCATCTCGGTCAATCTACGAACATTTCATGATGTACTTTATTCCTCTAACCCCCTTATTTATTTAAATTCCAGGGGAGC
>NW_011888842.1:4607271-4609178 GCF_000151845.1 Pteropus vampyrus | reverse complement strand
AGTTTGCCCTAATCAGAATCACTGTTCATTATCTACAGAAGACACAGTAAAATAGGAGGGAAAACTTCTCAACTTTCAAGTAATTATTCAACTGCAACAGAACTCTTTGTGACTGACCACGAACACCTAAAAAAAATGTGTGTATGGATAGTAAGAATGAGTATAAGACTTGAGTTTTTAATTTTAAAAAACTGGTAGAAAGATGAAACCACTTAAACAAATTGGCTGGAGCTTGTGTGATATCTTGATACTATCAGATAGCTTAGAATAGAAAATGACCGCAAAATACTTTAGTATCTGTCACTTGATGCCCTTAAAAGTATGCTTCTTTATTATGAAGAATCGAAATTAAGCCCAGACCAGGTTGACAGTCACACCTTATTTTTGCAAAGAGATGAATGAAAGAAGTAGATTCAAGCGTTACCCTGTTTAACCTGTCAGGAGGCTGAAGCTGAGATTCACTAATCTGAGGAAGGAGTCTAATGGTCCAACATCCAAATCTCTACCTTTATACCCACTTCCAATCTTCTCACCACTCTGTTTTTTTGGCCTGCCTTTCTTACTCAGAGCCTTTCCTATTGGTATTTAAGTGTACAGCATGAATCAATTTTCTTTGCCAGCATATTAGCAGTAAAAGACATAGCGAGTTTCAATTTCATGTATATAAAACCGAAGGCAGTCAATATTTTCATTCTGTTGAGTCACCAAATGCAAATGAATTATATGTTAAATTTCTTGAGAATAAGGATTGAATCCACAGTATTGCTTAGATAACAGGCTCTTAACAAGTATTTTTGTAATGAATGAATAAAAGTTCTGTCTCGAATACAACTGTAGTATATGATGGATTATGAATGATTATTGTGGAAAGTTTTATGGGATTGTTGCCTTATCTTCATTTACTTCATCTCCTAGAAGAACCTCTCTCTTAATTTTCATGTTTCCTTATGATGAAAGACTTAAATAAAACACGTGGGCAAGTTTGGAAACCGAATCGTTACTTACACTCTGCCACTGAAATCTGCCAATTATTTCGCTCTCCCATGTTCAAATCTTGTTCTTTTTGGGGGGGCAGAGGGTGGGGGAGGAAGGAGGGAGAAGCTCCCCTGTCTCCTGCCAGGTAAGTTTTGCTGGAAGCTAGAGTTTGGGTGCAAGCACTTGGCCTAGGATAGTCAATTAGATGGCCTCGCCCATGACTTTGACTCTTGAGAGACTGTTGCAGAGATGCAGAAATGCAGGGATGGTAAAGAGATTGATTATTCATGCTGGCAGCTGCACTAAGAATCCTGCAGCAGCAGTGGTAGCAAAAGTCCAGTGGTAAATGGCAATATCCAGAGTCCCTCCACTGGCTGCAGGACTGAGTATCCGGCATGTGCAGCCCACAGATGCATTTCCTGCTGCCTAACCTCTCTTGGTTTCTGCATATTTTAGAATCCGGATTCATTTGCCTACTGTTGATTTTTTAAAGCTATCCAATATCCTTCTAATAAATTGCTTTTATTGCCAAAGTATACATTATCTTTCTGTTGTTTGCAAACAAAAACCATAGTGATGCAGAGATTAGTACCAGGGAATGGGGTACAGGTAATCATCCCCAAGAAGAAAAAACTTGTGATAGATTACCTGACCTAGCTGGAGCTGAAGGCAGTAGTAATTGTATTAGAATTCAGGGAAGGGAGTTTAGATGCCTATGGCAGGGAGCAGTGGTACAGCTAATTAAAGTATCATCTGTGTGTGCACAGAATGAAGTACCTATTAAAGTCAAAGCTTGGAGAAGTGTCGTCACAGCCATAACATAGTATGAAGGACAGGAGCAGCCAGGTGAGGTGTCTACTCCTAATAACACTTTAAAATCACAAAGAAAAATAATGAATATCGCAAATTCCTAAGTTCTTAGCTCAAAACAT
>NW_011888842.1:4600221-4607221 GCF_000151845.1 Pteropus vampyrus | reverse complement strand
AAACTTGTGATAGATTACCTGACCTAGCTGGAGCTGAAGGCAGTAGTAATTGTATTAGAATTCAGGGAAGGGAGTTTAGATGCCTATGGCAGGGAGCAGTGGTACAGCTAATTAAAGTATCATCTGTGTGTGCACAGAATGAAGTACCTATTAAAGTCAAAGCTTGGAGAAGTGTCGTCACAGCCATAACATAGTATGAAGGACAGGAGCAGCCAGGTGAGGTGTCTACTCCTAATAACACTTTAAAATCACAAAGAAAAATAATGAATATCGCAAATTCCTAAGTTCTTAGCTCAAAACATGGACTGAAATCTAGGGACTTTCTATGAATTAATAAATAAAACATGCACGTGCACACACACACACACACACACACACACATACGCACAGAGAACGAAAAACATTTTTCTCTTCTGCAGGCACAAAACTACAGTTGATGACAACCAAAAAGCTAATATTATGAGATGTCAAATTATAACATCAGTAGAATTAACATCTTTACATTTCTCTTATGTGAAAAGAAGGCATTGATTTGTTTCAAACATTTCTGTTCATATTTGCTTTCTTACCATGGCAAGTCAGATAATATAGTGGTTAAAAGTACAGGCTTTGGAGCCAAACCACCTGCATCTATATCTCAACTCTACCATGCGATGGTGGTGTGATTTTGAGTGAGTAACTTAGTCATGTTGCTTCAATTTCTTCATCTATAAAGTGGGAATGGTTAATAGTGTCTACCTCGGAGAGTTATTGTGAATTTCAAATTAGTTACTATATGGAAGGTCATCAGAACAGTGCCTTAAACACAGTAATCACTCAGCAGAGAGAAGCTAGAGCTGCAATAGCCATTGCTATTGTTATAACGTTGATGACATTATGCTGATACAATTAGCAGAAGAGGAAATAGCAGATATGACTTTGTTGTGATAAGAGGCATACATGTCAAAGAGTGCACAATAAACTCGAAGAAATACATGAACCTCAGTGTAGTATCCAGATTTCTGGGGATATCTTCAACTGGTTGGGTTCCTTGTGCTTTGTATTATTGAAAAAAAAAAAAGAAGAAGAAGAAGAAGAAAGCAGGCAGCTTTATCGACCTCTTGGGATACCGAAGTTAAAAAAAAAAGACTGCTTTTACATATGCTTCTGATTCACTGACCAGGTGAATTAGGCTCACTTTGTATGGCCTCTGGAAGAAGAGAAGGATGATTTGGGGCTATTACGAGAATAGCATCCTAACTGGCGCTTATGACCTAGCAGAACCAGTGTTGCTAGAGATAGCATTGTGTTTCCAGGGAGAATGATTTCTTATTAGGATCCTGGAGAACTGCCTGGGAACAAAGATAGAACTCTACCTATGGGCAAAAGTTTATTCAACCACGTTACCACGTTATAGAACTGTGCCTCAGTAAAAAGCTAAAATTCTTGTTTTAATCATATAAAATTAGACTTAGTCTAATCATAAGAAAACAAATAACTAAACGCAATCTGATGAAAGGAAGAGGTGATTTAATAACTTTAAAATTTTGGTTTTCATTCTACCACCCACATTTTTTCTAATACTCACCACATCATTTTATAACCCAAAGCTTTACCAATAGCATTTTATTTTTTTGTGAAAAGATGGAAGTTGTTAAGCTCTCAGTTGGGCTTTTTTTCTTTTTCCTTTTTGAAAAGTACAATATATTAATATAATATATTTAATACCCAAAATAATCCACTGATCTAAAAAAAAAAAATGAGAAATGAAAGGGCGATCAGCTAGGTGGAAGAAAATAGTAAGTGGCCTTAACTTTGAGTTCTCACTACGAACTTGGGAATTTCGAAGTCGGCAATGTTTTCCTTCTTAAATCAGAGGACTTTCAAAAGTGTTTTGAGGTACCAGTGACTTCCTAACTCTGGAGATGTAAAGGGGAATTACTGAAAACTTGCCATCGAACAATCTTCCTTCGGTATGGGCAGTTCTAAGAGAGCCACTAAAGTTGGTGATGTAGACTTTGTCTAACTTCCTTTGGCCTCCTGCCCAGAGGCATTTGTTCAGCAGATCCCAGCAATGGTGGGAAGAGCAAAATTCCATATGAAAGAAAAACACAGGTAATAGTTTCACTCACTGTGCTGGCCAGCATCCTGGGCTGTGCGATGTGCTAAATTTTCTATGGAGTCTATTTTTTTTTTTTTTCACTGTTAAACTGCTGCTTAATCCAGACCACTGGAAGGGGCTTCGAAAGTTCTAAAATTCAAATTTCTCCAGAGAATTCTTCAAACTATAGCAGCTAATTATAAACTTTGATGTTGTACATCTTAATGGATGAGAGTAATGTTTCTGTTATACATGAGCCATAGTAAAAGAATGATGATAATGCAAACAGCAGTGTTTTGGGGTGTTGCCATGTCAGGCATTGTGCTACCACTTTACGTTTGTGAGCACACTGAGGTAGGCATTTCTGTCCTGTTTCACAGATAGGGAGTTGTTCCCCACCACTAGAAACACCTCTTTTTCACAGAGCAATGTTTAAATTCTATGCTTTCTTCACAGCTCAGCTCAAATGCCACCCATTCATCTTTCCTGGTTTATGCAATAAAGTTTTTTATTTCAGCAAATATTTGTTGAGCATTTTTTATGTGTCAGATACTATGCAAGACAAACAGCATATTTATGGGTGAAGATAAAAAGTATACTTCTAATCATGTGGTCTTTATAATCTAATAGAGTAGACAAACAATAAAGTAAACAAGCAAATGAATATGCGATTGAAACGACAATCTATACTGTGAAGGGAATAAATTATATTCAATGGTCAGAGTAGGCGCCTGAGGAGGTGAATGCCCTCTCTACTTCTTAGGCCTACTTGGAACCTTCATACAAATTAGAAAATGCCATCCCTTGTTCAAGGTCCATTACTGACAACTACTTTCAAATAATTAGAACAAATACGCAAACCAATGATGACCAGCAATTGACTAGAACCCCGTAGGATTTATAGTGTAGAACCTACAAAACTCTATGTGGAGGCCTTGAGGAGATGACGAATAAAACAAGTTGCCAAGAAGGAGATATGTCAGCCAGTCAGAGAAGGCAGAGGAAGAATGTTCTGGGTGGAGACTTCAAGATGGGGAGAGCATATGGGTTTGAGAAACTGAAAGTAGGTCATTGTTACTAAGGCATAATAAATTAGAAAGAATGGACATTGGGGGAAATAGGCTAGGGCTAAATAAGAAAATAGGGGCTTTAGTTGAACTGCAGTGGTGCCTCCCTGAGAGATTTTAAGCCAGGAGTGACATAATTATATTTGGGTTTTTTACTTGGGTGAATAAATGGAGCAAGCTGGGAAGTGGGTTACAAGCAAGGTCTGTACTGTTCTCGTCTCGACAAGATGTAACAGTGGTCTGGGTTAAGCAGTGGTTTAACATAATCGTTTCTACGTATCCGTCTTCATTACCAGGCTAGGATCTCTAAGTTGGCAGAGACTACATTTTATACATTGGACCTGTACCAGTTTTGGCACATTGGTGGTATGACATAAATAAAAGACTAGGGAAGGCAGAACTCCACCTCACATCTCACCTCCTCTATGCTACATAAGTTGAGTTCTCCTAAAACAGGCATAGAGATGGAGTTTGATCTGTAGGTAGGATCTGATATTAGGAATCACTACCTGTGAACAGGAGGGAGGAAAACAGGATTGGGCACAGGGAGGAGGTCTGGACACACAACCGCAACCGAACCCCAGCCCTTAAGGAACACCGCCACCTAAATTGCCTGAAGGAGTAGATGAATCAAAGGCACAGCCATGAAAGACGTTTCATATTTGGGAACGATTTCTGTCTCTGGACCTTATGAAACGTGATTATGTCTCTGAGTGCTTAAAAAAGGCATGAGCCCTTGAAAAGGATGTAAGTAGAAAACCAGAATGATTATCAGAATGGGGCCTGGCAGTGAAAATAATGCTCTCTCACCGGAGCCCCCTTTTCTGTGCCTCAGTTTCCCTACATGCAAAATCAGAGACTTGAAACAGGTGGCCTTCAACAGCCCTCCCATTTCTGAAATTCTGTGACTCTGGAAAAGAAAACCCAGTTCAGGAAATCTATTACAGCCATAGCTGTCCTTTTCCATTAGTCCAAATGCATCTAGACTCATCAAAATGGGTTTTGACTCGCAGGGACCAAATGTCTTCATTTAGAAGAGACGGGAAAGGCAGCCTTGCAAATTACACCATTTCTCCCACCTCCATTACGCTCCGAGCGTTCTGCCAGTGCTGTTACAACCCAACAGCACGCAGCCAATTGGAGCAGAAAAGACAATAATCTTAATGGGTAGGAATTGGGAGCAGGGAGGCGCCACAGATTGTATTAGGAGAAATGAAATAATATTTAATTTCCCTGGTCATAAATAATCTGTCTGCCCACATTATGAGCATATCAGAGTTGACAGGAAAAATATTCACCAACATGGGAAAAAAGATCATTATTTCTTCATTATTAGTGGGTAACGAAGGTGGGGGGCATATCAAATATACTTTTTTTTTTTCCTGACAAATAGAACTGCAGAAGCAGAGGAGTTCAGAGTAGTTGGCAATCCTCACAATTTGTCAAGAGAATAACAATGATTGTGGTGATTCCTCATCCGTATTGGTAAGGTTGTTTATAGTTTTCAAAGTGTTCCTCCATTTGTTTCTTGAGAAGCACCTTAGTATAGGAAAAAGGTTAGTCATTTTGATATAAGGGCACTGAGGCTCAATGATTGATTAAATATTTGGCATGTTATTCAAAAAGCAGAGAAATGACCCCCAAACTTCAGACTTTCCCTTACTGCTTTCAAATTTTGGCTATTATAGCAAACAATCGATACTATTTATGTATAAGTTACTATTGATTTAAATATACTTGCTTTTTTACTTAAATAAATTTATTCCAAAGGATACTTTAAACAGCACCATCATAATCGGAAGATTCAAATCACTTGCATAAAATGGAAGCATAGTTGCTTCTCAGTCTTCGCAGCAGTTACGTTTTATAGAGTCTCCGCAGAGAATTGGCAAGTACTGAACCACTGCACCTAGGGGAAATACAGGCTTATGTTCCTGCAAGCCCTGGTCACACATTTCCATCAACTAATCAATACATAACCTTTTTTATGTGTGTTTCTGCTTAAAGACACCTTATTTAATAGAGTTGATTTAATATATATTATTGATTCATTAACATTCAATTCACAGCCAACAACACTGTAGTCCATGCTTGAATGAAGCTTATCTAACACACATATTTTCTCTGTAAGGCACATTCTTGTGCTTAGAAACACAAGACAGCACTTCGGCACTATGCTTAGGGGCCCTTTTCAGCAACAAAATCACTAACAATAAAAATGCCACAAAAAATGCAAAAAACAGGGCATGAAATAGACCATGAAAAGGACACTTGTTTACAATATTAGCTTTGAAACAAGAAGGCAGAGTGTCACCTTGTTCAACTTCAGCTGGGAACAGAAACGTGGGGTGACTCCGTTTTTTTCACCACGCTGCACATGTCCACAAATAACTGTAAAACACTGCAAGTATTGATTTGTGGTTGCAAATAAATTTTAGCAAGTAGGTGAATTCTCAAATATGAAATCTGCAAATAATGAGTATCATCTTGATCTTTAAAATTAAATCCAATAGAAACAATTAAATTTCGTTGAATCCTAGCTAGATAGTCTTGCTGGTCTAAGACTCTCAGATTAAGGTCTATTTTCTCTTGGTTAAAAAAGGAGGGTGAAATTAGGTGTTAGAGACCTGTGAGCCCCAAAATGGGAGTTTCTCCTTGACTTGATCAGAAGGATTGGAAGAAAATTAAAATTAAAATAATTTTCTCATCATGTGATTCACTTTTTCTTCGTGTTGAATTTATGTACCATGTGCAATAATTTTGTGAACCTTTCAACCTCCTTATTACATACGAACATTTAGAGGAAACTAAGGCTACACATTCACCTTTTGGGAAGCACTGTGCTAAAATATGAAAATCATTCCGATGTCCTGACCTTCAGGTTTTCCTCAACACTGTGGTAGGGAAAAGAGCTATTTTCTCTCCCTAGTCTCTGGCCACAAGGATGAAGCTAACTTGTGTATGATAACACCTCATTGGCTCTTTGAGCTTATTTTGCACTCTATTCTAGTTTCTGAGATAAACTCTTTATTTGCGAGATGTGCAGAAGATTGAAGCAAATCATGGGGGCTCTACTGGTTGACCCTGTCTCTCCTATATGTCTAGTAATTCTTTCCATGCTTCAAAAAAATCCAGAGAGAGAAATATTTTCTCCCCTTTCAAAATGTGCTTCAGAAATCATTTCATTTTCTTGTCTTCCTTTGCTGAGTTCGAGACCTAAGTCTGAACTCAGTGGAAAAAAGTCATCTTTTGTTATCAATTTCTCTGTTGGTGGGAAGGGACCGTCTCTGGACTTGATTCTGGTGTCAGAGCCCAGGCGCAGATTCTCCTTTCTTTTAGATAGGTTTGTCCCAAACTGCTTCACATTAGCAATTTGTATAATACCACATAGCAAACACTTATTACATTTATATAGACAGCAATGAATGAGAAAACGAGATTGAAATGCTAGTCGTAGTAAACAGAGCCACACAGCTTGTTGACTTTTTATGATCAAGATTGCTGGTGTGGAATAAAAGAGAATTAACTACACTTTAAAAAAAATTGATCATAGTTTCAGATTTGTCAAATATTGAGGGTCCAAGCAAGACAGCTAGCCTTATAACTGTGGACTTGCCCAGTCATATGTCTCAAGTCACAGTGGTTCAGTGCCAAGACATCCAGGTTTATTAAGGTATTCTGGTCCTAAAAGTTATCACAAGAGTGACGAACAGAAATGTCTTCAGTCTCTTTGCAATAAGAAAAATAATAGCCTATTGTGAGTATTAAATGAAGTTTTTAGGTTCAGTGAGAGCACAAGGCACCTAGAAAACCATTAGTCCATAAGAGATTCCTTTTAATCAAAGCCTCAGAT
>NW_011888842.1:4594247-4599286 GCF_000151845.1 Pteropus vampyrus | reverse complement strand
TACATTCCGAGTTCCCAGGGCAGTGCCTCGCACAAAACAAGTATTTGCTAAGTGGTAGCCATGTATTGATCATCATTGTAATAAAATACATCTAATCTTCTCCCCGATCGCCTTTGCTCCAGATTGCGCGACTTCCTGATTTTTAGCTTTCTCGTTCGCTCTCTCACAGTCTCATCCCCGGACGTACCTTCAAAGCGTATGATTCAGAATTAGTCTTTGCATTTCAGACAGTCTGACCAGTGCAGAGCATAAGGGAACAGCTAGCTCCCTCCTTCGGCAGTCCAGCATCACCTTACTTTCATCTGAGTCACATCATGCTGCAGATTACTTTTGAGTTTACCGTTAACTAATTATCCAGGGCTTTCTTTTGTTTTTTTTTTTCACTTTTCTTACTAAAACACGTTTCCGTAAATACAACAGGATGAAGAAACAAAGGCCAAGAGAGATTATTTTACTTGCCAAAGGTTATGCCAAGGTTGGGCCAAGGTTTTAGGCCCAGAAAACAGGTCTGCTAATGCCCCGGACCCTTGCTACTTTCAACTGAGCAGGCTGCTTCTCACCCTTCGAGTTTCACAGGGATTGCTTTTACAGTTTTAAATTCTTCTGCTTTCATCTCACCTCTGGGACCCGAAAGCCATTCTCAATGTGAGAAGAGGGTTGAGAACGTGGCTTATCTCTTCCTGGAGACAAGTAGTTTTCACAGGGTGACTCCAGTGACTGATGTCTCCTGCAAACTCACTGACCCTCACTGCCTCTAAACCCTTAGGCTTGGACAGCCTACAGTGGCCCTTACCCCAAGGGGTGGAGGCACCAGGCAGCGGGGCTTCTGGTCATGTCTGTTTCCTCTCTGATATCCCCCTTGATACCCTCCATCCAAGGCTTCTGGATGCCTCCAACACCTCTAATTTTCTCCCTCAGTCAGCAGCCCTTCCTCCAAGTAAAGCATCATTGGCTCCCCCTCCAGATTGTCTAACAGATGCTCCTGATAAGCACACAAGCAGCCGAATTTCTGCAGGAAATGAAGCACAACCCAGCGGCTGGCTGTGGGTACTGGAGAAAGATAGAGACACTTACAAAGTCCTTTGGTGGAAACTCAGAGGGAGAATTTTGAGTTAAGCAGGAAAGGGGAGGGCAACAGGATACAAGACACAGAGGTCAGATTCAAGGAGCAGAATATCAGGGACCTATATGGCAATTTCAAAACATTCTGAATATCAGGTTAAAGAAAATATTGATTTGGGGATTTCAAATCAAGAAAAATTATTATGGATAAAGAGAGATATTACATAATAATGAAGAGGTCAACTCCCCAAGAAGAAATAACAACCTTAAACATGTATTCACCTAACAATAGAGCCAAGTACAAATAAGAGTCAAAATGCATGAGGCAAAAAAAAAAGAGAGATCCATTATTAAAATTGAAAAAGCCAATACTGCTCTCGTTCAGTAATTGATAGATCAAGTAGATAGAAAACCAGTAAGGATATAGTTGACCTGAATAGCATTATCAATCAACTTTCTCTAACTGACATTCACAGACTATTTCATCAACAACAGCAGAATACATATTCTTCTCAAGCTCAAAAGGAACATTCACCATGATACCACACACTGGGCCACAAAACACAAATTTAAAAAATTAACCGACTAGAAACCATACAAAGCATGCCCTCAGACTACAATGGAATAAACAACAAATCAATATCTGAAAGATAAATGTTGAATCCCCAAATATTTTGAGATTAAACAGTATCCTTCTAGATAGTATATTGGTCAAAGATGATACAAGAGAAATTTTAAGACAGATTTTGAATTAAGTAAAAATGGAAATTCAACTGATTAAAATTTGAGGATGAAGTAAAAGTGGTGTTAAGAGTAAAATACAAAGCACTAAATATATATTTTAGAAAAGATAAAGATCTAAAATAAAAAAGCAATCTTTTGCCTCAGGAAAATAGAGAAGTAAAAGCAAATCACATCTAAAACAGCAGAATAAAGTAATATAAATAAGAGCAAAAATCTATGAATTTGAAAACAGGAAAGCAATAGAGAAAAATCAATGCAACCAAAAATTGTTGATTTGGACAGTTCAATAAAATTGATAAACATCAGTCAGGCTAACCCTGGAGGAAAAAAGGTACAAATTTTGGAAATGTAAGTGGGGTCACCACTATTGATAACTTGTACATTAAAAGAATAATAAAGGAAAAGAATGAAAAATGATACACTCTCGAATTTGACAAACTAGATGAAACTGACAAAGTCCTTAAAGGACTCAAAATACCTAAATTCACAGAACAAAAAAATAATCTGAATATAACTACATATTTTAAAAAATTGAATTAATAATTAATATATTTCCCCCAAAATCACTAGGCCAAGTTTGTTTTACAGGTGAATTCTACTGAACATTTAAAAAACTAATGACACCAATTCTTTACAATTTCTTCCAGAAAATAGAAGCTGAGAAAATATCTCTTAACTCATTCTATGAGGTTAGCATTACTCTTAAGAAAACTAGATAAAGACATTACAAAAAAGAAAACATCAGAACAATATTGTTCATGAACGTAGATGAAAAATTCTCAACAAAATATTACCAAACCAAATCTAGCAATGTATATTGAGAATTAAACAATACCACCAAATGGGATTTATCCTATGTAAGCAAGGCTGATCCGAAAACCAATCAATGAAATCTAGTAATCAGCAAGCCAAAGAAAACAAATCACATGATAATATCAACTGGCACAGAAAAAGCATTTGACAAATTCCAACACCTCATCACGATAAATACTCTCAACAGTATAAGAATAGAGGAGCGATTCTTCAACTTGATAAAGAATACCTACAGAAAAAAAAAAAAAAAAGCTATAGCTCAAATTATACTAAATGATCAGAAACTGGGCACTTTCCCCTAAGATCAAAACAAGGCAAGGATGTTGTCATATTTTGTCAATGCAAGTATCATATCTTGAAATAGGTTAATCTGTCTGTCTTGTCTTCAGCGCCAATTATGAAATGAAAATCTATAACTTTAATATAAAAGTCCATGCCTTTTCCCAAAGTTATAGTTTATATATCTGGGGTCATATTTTAACAAGAATTTCTCTACCATAAAGTCATAATTCTCTGATATTGTGAACTATTGGTTTTATATGTATATAACTATACATATATAAAACATTTTTATAAAAACTTGCTTTATTTTATTTTTATAAAAATGTTTTATGTATGTATATTATCTATACAAACCAATAATTCATAATATCAGAGAATTATAAATATAGATATTCTTTTATATATAAGCCTTCAATCCATTCATCCTGTATAACGCATAAGTTCAACATTATTTTTCCCCATGTAGTGATCCAGTTTTCCCAGTATCATCTATTAAATAATTTGTCCTTTCTCCACTGGATTTTTGTACCATCTCTATCATATTCTAAAGTTTATCCATATAAATGGGTCAGGTTTAAGCTCTTTATAATCTTTATCGAGAATCTTCAACTTCTTTTTCTTGACTAGTCTGTTTGACCTTTGCTATTTAAATCCATCATTTTTTATTACTATGATTTTGTCTTCATAACTGATGGGAACAATCTTTCCTCTTTACTTTTCGTTTGCAAAATTCACTCGGGTCTTAGTGGAAGTTTTATTTTTCTACATATATTTTAGAAAATTTGTCAAAGTCTTCAAAAATGTTAAAGTAAATGTTAAGCTTTCTAGATGTTTCAAGATTGAAGACAATTTTGTAAATGCCAGTCAGTATCTCTTTAGCGCTTGGCAAAATTGGATAACATATAGGGGGCACTTGCCATGGGCCAGACACTGTAAAATGCTTTTCACACTTTACTGCATGGATTTCTCACAGACGCTCCACGATAACTGCATCTTATTAGCCCTGTTTTATGCAGGGCATATAGAAAAGTTAAAGGATTCTACCAGTGTCACTTTCTTAGAAAATATCACATGAGATCAACCCAGTCCATTAGACTCTAGAACAATTTTTTAGCCATATACTGTTTTTCAGGTAATTAAACAATAACTGGCACTTGAAACCCTGTGGAGTAGGTTCCATTTCCTCTAGGAAGCCCGTCATCCACACTTCCATATTCTTATCCCTAATGGAGTCGGAGGTTCCTCCTTGAAATTTCCATGACTCTTTATCCTGCTGTCTGGTGGATTAAAAGTAGAAAATCTCCTTGGTCCATGTGTCCACAACATTTAAAAATTTGGAATATTTACTTGCATGGCAGCTTTGGGATAAATAGGATGGATAACATAACCCCCCACTAGAGTTTGGTTAGCTCTGCATGAGTTGGATACGTAATTCAGTCAGAGTAGCATTAATGTCTAAATTGCATGGATAGTAAGAGGAAAAGAAGGAGGAAGACATGATCGCCCCAGCAAAACAGTTTATCCATCTCTAGGAATTTGATTATTGCCCACTGCAGATATGCTTCTCTGTCTCCTAGCCATGGAGGACAGATCTTTGTCCTCCTAAATACAATGATTGCCTGAATGTGTGACTTCAGATGACACATTGGGTCCAAACGGGACATTGCCCTAGCCTCCCATTCCCTTTTCCTATTCTCTGTAGGGCTATATTAGAGACTTTGCATTGGTAGCAAATACTAGTAACCTGTTTATTAATTAAAAATTGGTGTTTCATTTTTATAATGTCCAATATCAACAAAGCATTCATTATTTTCAGTTAGCTCTCAAAAGAAAAATGCAAGATTCATGGCTAAAGTTTGGACACATAAAGTCTATGGTGGCCTCATTTCAGCAGCCTGCCAATTCATGAGTTGACTCTTCACATAATAGAACATATGTTTATTTGTGTTCAGGTCTTATCTTCCCCCAGACTGTGAGCTGCATCCATGCCTGTTGAGGTTTGTCTCTAATTTGTACATGGGTGGTAACTCAAATTTAGCCTTCCTGACATCTCGAGAAGAATATGAATGAACTGAAGATATTTCATTAAGTATTTTAACATTGACTTACATAATTAATATATAAATTAATGATATAAT
>NW_011888842.1:4590848-4592847 GCF_000151845.1 Pteropus vampyrus | reverse complement strand
CCTGTGTGGGGTGGAAGCTGCCCTGCCCTCTAGATGACCAGTAGGTCAGCAAAATGTTATTAGTCACCCAGCAGAGAAGGAAGACGGGCTTTTTGGGACAGTCTGGTGCTTGGGGAGCAACTCAAGGCCATGCAGAAAATGGAATGGTCGGGAAGGAAAAGGAGGCAGAGTTTAAAGAAATAGAAATAAAATAAGTGAGAGAACATGAGACGGAAAAACAGAGATGCACGACACAAGAGAATTTAGTTAGAATGAGATTGTCATGAGGGCACCGGGGGGAGAAAATAGAAAAACAAGCCTGTTAGAGTAAACTCTTTGTCATAACCACGAGATTTTTATTCTCAGCTTGCTCGTGTGGCTTCTCAACACTGTTTTTTTCTTTCGTAACCATTTTGTTTGACTCTTCTCTTCCCACCAGGCTTTGCTATTTATCCAATCCCGTCTGATTCCCATTTGCCAATCTATTTTCTAGGGCACTGGGGGCTGGCTGAGGGTTTAGAACGAAACCATGTGACCCAGCGGTTAGAAGCACAGATTCAGGAATCAGAGAAGACTTGGAATTTGGCTCTAAAAGTCGAGCTGTTTCTGTTATGCAAGAATCCTGTAAAACGACCTCTTCCTATTATAGGGCACGGGCCTTGGAAGAGAGTGACTTGGGCCACCATCCCATTTCTCCTCTCGCTAGCTTTGTGACCTTGGCAAGTTATTAACTTTTCTGGTCCCACTTATCTTTATTGCAGGGGTGACACTACTTACTCTCATAGATCAGGTCAATGTGAAGATTAAATGAGATCAGCGCCAAGCGCCAGGTACAATGCCTGATGCATAGCCAGGCTCTGTTGATGTTTGCTGGCTTATTATTAAGATATTCATAGATTGTTCCATTGCTCTCTCATTGCGGTTGAGCTCAGGCTTCCCGGATTACCTACTCTCTGCCCAGCCTTCTCACTCCAGACCAGTGCTCCTTGCACTGAACAGCTTCCCTCTTTATTCTGGCCAACTTTCCTAGATTGGTGCCTGAGAAAGGTCATGATTTGCTCAGCAACAAGATTTGTATCCTGGCAGACTTCACGACTGCATTCAACCCCACATACCCATCCCCACACCCTCCCTTCCTCTTGGTTCCTGCTGGGAAAAGAGAAGGATAAGGTTGAACCCTTCCCCAGAAGAAGCTGCTCACCCCATGAATTCACCACCCCCCACATAAAAAGATATCTATAATTAAATATACATCAAACAAAGTGTCCCTACTGCATGAATTTGGCTCTCAGTGAGAGTCTCATCACAAAAACCTTTTCTTTCTCCCTCCTCTCCACCCCCAACTTTACCACCCCCACGGCCCCACAGCCTGCCCTTTGGAAATGCTCTTTACACCCACCCCATGCTTTTAACCCTGGTATTATGAGGGTGCGACTCAGCTGGAAATTTCCAAACACGATTTCACTGATTCCTCCTGAAAGCTTTATTTCAACACAATGGGGCAGCCGACCTGTGAGCCAAAGGGAGACAGTGAGGTGTGCTGGGCACCCTGCCGACCTGGGGTGCTGACGCTGCACATATGCAGGCTGACTCCCACTAGTCTCTCTGCTACGCTTTAACTCAGTTTCCTCGACAGCACGATGCCAAGGATCTGGCTGTTGCTTCCGGCTCTAGCATTAGGAATTCCACACTCTACTCTGGTTAATACGGATACCCGGAGAGCCTATATTTCTGCTTCATGTGTCCATTATGTGGATAATAATATATCTTTTTTGGAAAATTACCACCACTCTTGTCCTGTTTCTTCAGATCATGACATGCAGATTACAACAGCATGCGTGTCTGAAGAGGGCTATGGAGGAGGACCACCTTCCTGAAGTAGAAAGTCGTAACAGCGTTGTGCGACCGTGAGTTGGGGATGGCTCTCTTCAATGTCAAGCCACCAAATTTTAAAGAGAAAAATATTGGGTACTATTCCTTTAGATCTGAATTATAAGGAAAAAATCTAAAATCCGTTCAT
>NW_011888842.1:4572775-4590798 GCF_000151845.1 Pteropus vampyrus | reverse complement strand
GGCTCTAGCATTAGGAATTCCACACTCTACTCTGGTTAATACGGATACCCGGAGAGCCTATATTTCTGCTTCATGTGTCCATTATGTGGATAATAATATATCTTTTTTGGAAAATTACCACCACTCTTGTCCTGTTTCTTCAGATCATGACATGCAGATTACAACAGCATGCGTGTCTGAAGAGGGCTATGGAGGAGGACCACCTTCCTGAAGTAGAAAGTCGTAACAGCGTTGTGCGACCGTGAGTTGGGGATGGCTCTCTTCAATGTCAAGCCACCAAATTTTAAAGAGAAAAATATTGGGTACTATTCCTTTAGATCTGAATTATAAGGAAAAAATCTAAAATCCGTTCATTTAGAGATAAAATTAAAGAAGAAGAGGAAAGAGATGAAACAATGAGTTATAACAACTCTAGTTATTACAATACTCTAAAAAAGAACCAAAAACTCAGTGTCATTGGGGAGGAGGTGTATCTCTTTAGTGTATATTTTATTCTGGTTGTCTATTTAAGCTAGGAATTGTGGTTTCATCAGACGAGCTTCTCATCAGATGTTGGAAAGTAGATACCTGTTGTAATGCTAATCCCACAAGTGTCTGTGGTAGAGAAACAGTGAGCAATGAAAGGAAGAACATAGTAAATAGAGAGACTTGATAACACAATTTTAAGTTCTAGAAGGAAAAAGGCATTCAAAGAGATCATTGGGTGGCGGTCAATAAAATTTAGGAAAAAAGGGAAATAGAAGTGAGATGGTGTAAGGTGAAAATTGTGATATAATAGGGAAGAACATTGGACTGGGAATAGAGACCTGGTATCTAATGGAAATGGTACCAAACTACCTGAAGATGTTGTGAGCCTCTACAAACCCCAGTAGACACATGTGTTAACATAGGGAAACAAATGGCCTTTTCTACCCTTCCTATCTTAAAAAGTTTTGGGAGAATTAAACAAAATGAGGACAATAGAAATACTTTGTTAACTGTATACGTGCAAGGGACATTTTTATTATGAAATGTTATTCTTGAATGACTGACACAGTGGTGATTCCAAGTTTATAGAGCGGTGCATCCCAGAGAGCCAGGCTCTCATGACTCAATGAAATTACAACCCGCAAATGAGTCTTCTTAAGTGTCTTCCTGCGGTACCCCTCCTTTTGCCCGAGCAAAAGACTCTGGTGGGTTAACTGTCTCCATGTAAACAGAGAGACCTAACGCATTTTCTCTGCTTCCTCTGCTTGAAGGGTCTTGCTCCAGTGGAGGCATGGGTTTGTTCTCTAAGTAAATGGAGCAATTGAGCATCCTGCTTCTCCTGTGCCTGTCTTGAGCATGTACTGATAAGTGGAGGCATAGCCTTTTTTTCCATCCAACAGTACAGCAATTCTTACACTAACACAGTAATACCGTGGTAAATACCATTTGAAGTAATGCTGTCCTGTAACCTCTGCTCTCACTCACAGTGGGAGTCCTGCCAACTTTTTTAAATAGCAGCACTTTATACATGTATTTCTCACTGCTGATTGGACTAAGAAGAAGCACCTGATCAAAATGGACCCAATCATAATTCCTTCCCGAGAATTTAAGACACAGATAGAAACAGAGGGAGAGAGAGGGGATCCCTAAGTGACTAAACATGTAAGCCCAGCTGTTTTCTGTGATGCGGGTATCTTTTCTTTTACTTTCTGAGCAGATCAGAAAAGCAAAGGAAGCTTTAGGGCTGGGAGAAGAGAAAATAGACCAAGAGACAGTTATGACGGTTTCTCCCATTCAAATTCCAGTATTATGCCAAGTCTCAATTGCATCTTTGCCTCAAGGATCCATGAATCTCTTATGCTTATAATAAGGGTTCTGTTCATTTTAAATTACCGGGAGGTAATTACTGTGGTTTGAAACCAACTACATAATTTCTTCATAAATTCACATCGATTATGTGGAAGAGACCTGAGATTAGGAGCTAAGCACCATGAGTTCTAGTCCTGTACTCACACATAATACTGACTATGCGGTTGTAGGCACGTTGCTTACCTTTCTTGAGCCACAATTTCATCACTTCTAATCAGCAAAAATAACCTGAGCTACCTAGAAGGCTGGCTGGGAATATTGGATCTAGAAGAGTTTTATGAATTATGCAAATGTGAAAGATTGTTATAAAAGATACATATTAAAATTATTTCTTCTAAAATGGATCTCTAGTCTAAATCAGAGGCCCTTTAACCTCAGGTTCTAAATTATACTTTGGATGTTATTCTGTAAAACAGCTAAGCTAGTTTATATATACGTTTCTTTTTTAAAGTGCCCTGCATTTTCTTGTCATTGTCCCTCCCTTCTGCTCCAGTATCTCTAGTAACTGCCTCCCTCCTCCCAAAATCACCACATCTCCTTTAACCGATGTCATTTCTGTGCTCTCATCTTTGAAAGAATAATTCCAGTGCCCCAGCCTCCATGGCTATTTCTTTGATATGCCCAGTGAGAACTCTTGCCATCTGTCTTGACTAATGTAGACACTTTCCAACACATCTATCATCTTGCTTTATGGCAGTCAATGTCCTAATGGCTTATGAAGACTCTAGATTTAACAGACAGACAGACAGACCTGAGTTTGAGTCTCGGCTCATCCTCTTTCAAGCTGTATGAGCTGAAAAAGTTCTTAACTGCTACAAGCCAGTTTCTTCAATTTAAAAAACAGGGATGATAATAGAACTTACCTTATGGGTGTGTGGGGAACATTAGATAACACAGAGGATGCAGAATATTTAGCACAGTCTTTGGCTCATAATAAGAAATTGTAGCTATTATGGCAGTCCCTGTGCCAGCTTTGACCTGTTTTCCCTAAGATCTATTTTTGTCCCTCCTCTGTGTGACAGAGCCATATATGCTGCCTACTTCAGATTCCCATATGAACTGATACATAGATGTATTCAGCCAAGAGGAATATTAAAATGAGACTGGAGGGGGAGAAGAAAGGGAGAGAGTAAGGTATTTCTGCCCTTAATCCCCACCTCCACCTTGTATAGTGTCCACGTTAGTGACTGGGTCTCTAAGAGCCTCTGTCCTCTCGAAAGATTTGCTATTGTTCCATGTCATCCTGGCCCAGGATAACACAACTTCTTCCCTTTTCCCTCAAAAGCTTAGGGGTGGTAATGAATTTCAGCTGTGGCTCATCTGTTGCCTCAGTTTCTCTTTGGCTTCTAAACTCTTCTATCACCTGTGTAATTAATTCCAAGCATCTCATTTCCTCTCAGAGTGGTTTCTGTTTTCCTTGTTAGACCTTAATTGGTATCACCCACCCCACTCACATCCCATGAAGGCTGCAAATTTATTGTAAATAGAAATTATGTGTACATCTTCTAGCTTTTCTTATAAAAAAATTATAGATTCAGTTTGTACCAGATGCATGTTTATTGAATTCTATATTTTGAACACCGTGAGTTAACAACTTCTGCCTATCCCTACTATCAAGTGCATCATTCCACATTGGGGTTAGGCCTAAGCCTAGAATGTTGACTGGTCAATATCCTCCACTGCTCTCTGATGTTGTATAAATGCACAGGTCACAATGAAAAGGAAAGAGAGTTGTGCTGATCATGGGCTTTAGTCCATCTTCACAGCAGCTTGCTCTGTAATATTGCTACTTCCTAGATATAATAAAGATTTTATGAATCACATTTGGTTCTGTCTCACTTCATTTGCTGCATTAAATATATTTCATTTTCATTTATTCTAGTGTGTCTACAGGCAAAAGTGTTCAGAATTTGAAAAGCCGATTCAGTGAACCCAACATTTAGTGTTGCCAAGGTCCATGGTACAAGGACTAAATGCTACCTGGTGACACTTTCACCTCTTCTGGATTCTAAATGAAGTAGACTTCAGAAATTGGGCAACACATGTTTCTCCTTTGTAATATAATTTCCTGCTAAATCAAGAATGGTAAAACCATGTGAGGCTCGCTACCTCTTTCAGTGCCTAGAGTAGATATTTATAATCAAATATGTAGCATGTTTTCATGAAGTCTTAAAAGACTTCCCAACACATCTTTCCAGGAGACCACCGCCAATCATTTGGAATTGATTCTCTAGATAAGATGTCATACCATCTCTTCTTAGTGTTTTTCTTTTCACAGTGTGGGCATGTTTGCATCCCAATACCCATGTTTCCTCTCCTCCATTGTTGAGGAGCCACGAGCTCAGGGGAGAGTTAGTGACCCAGCTTTTGTGTCTTTCATAATTTCTCTAACCCACTAAGGAAGGGCCACCTCATTCCTACAGTGACTTGTTTGGATAACAGAGGCATTCCATGCCCAGGGCCAGTGACGCTGATTTAAGCATGGACGTGTGACTGAAACTGAGTCAGTGAGTCATGAAAGATTTTGTAAGGGTTTTTAAGAAATAGGTGCCTTGATCTTCTGGCAGAGCTACCCCAAACCATCCCTCTAACTTTTCCTGAGCAATGTGGTATGAGAAAAAACAGCTGAATAATTCTGACTCCAGGAGTGAAGCCAGCCTTCGGATGAAGCTGAAACTGCCACAAAAGAAGGCAGAGCAGACTGATGGAAGAAACCTACTTGCTTTTAGAAATCTTTGAGCCAATGCATCAAACCCACCTGAAGAGCTTCCTACTTCTGTATTTTTACTTCATGAGCTCATAAATCCCCATTGTCATTTGGGTCAGTTTGAGAGGGATTTTCTATTACTAAAAGCCAAATGCAACAGCACATTCAGCCTCAGACTTCAGTAGGTTCTGCTCCGCTCACTCCCAGCTATCCACATAAAGACTGACTTCAGCTCTCAGATCACATCAGGCCCATTTTTTTCTTCTTCATTGTTCTTGCTTAAATGCTCACTCCCTACAGACCTCCACCACTTTGCAGCACCTGACTCATCTTCTTCACAGTTGATTTTCATGTTTTACTGACCTGAATAAGCCATAGCTTATTACTCTTTCTCATATTCTAATACTCAGTATGGATACTCTTTGGAGATGAGGAGAAGACAGTGTCATACAGGCTCTGATTTAAGTTTCAGAGTTGTAGCTCTCCGCCTTGGAGTCAAACCACCTTAACTGGCAATTCATTCTTTTGCTTTTTGTGTGTATTGTTTTAAATAAGTTTCAAGGAATTTTATAGCTGAACGGGATCTTAAATGATGTAAAGTCAAACCTCTTTAGATATAATTAGAAAAATGGGAGTCTAGAAATGTTGAGTGACTTTCTCCAAATCACATGTTGGAGATCTTGAAAAATCGGGTGTGCTGACTCACAACCAGTTCCGTCTTTCTGACCCTATGCCCACTTTCTTTTACAACGTAAGTATGGTCATGGGGGCCTCAGTTGCAGACACTCCGTGTAGAGCTCTGAGAATCGGCCGCTCCAACGCAGAAAATCAAGTGGAGAGGAAAATGGTGCTGCCGTTCACTCAAAGGACAAGGGCCTGGTCAAACACCCTGACAGGCTCAAGATTCTCCCATAATTCCCCAGATCGAGAACTATAGTAGCTGTCAGGTTGTCTGTGACAGCTGGGGAGACCAAAGTGGTTCAGACTTTTAATCCAGTCAGATCCATTTTCAAGTTGATAATTTGAAGTGAATTTTATAAGAAACTGGTAAAACAGTAACAAAGAAAATCTAAAAACCATCTGATCCTATTTCAGCCTTTAAATCCAAAGGTCTCCAAAGATTCTTAGAATATATTACTTGAGGCCACTGAGGTTTCGCAGAGGCAGTGGATCTCGGTGGTTAAAGACTGTGACTTCTGGAGTCAGATCCCCAGATTTTGCAGCCATCTCTGCACTTACAGGCTCCATAAGCTTGGATAGCAAGTTAACCCCTCCAAGACTCAGTTTCAATTTCTGCAAACTGAGGATTAAAGTAGCACCTACGTCATAGGATTTGGGGGAACATTAAGTAAGTTAATTTAGGTAAAATGTTTAGAACAGTGTCTGGAAAATAACACACTCCAAATAGTGATTACTATTAATATCAACATCATAATCACCATCACCATCATCATCACCGTTACCATCATCAGGTACACTATTTTATAGGAAAGAAAGGAAGCATTAAAAAGAAAAAAAAAAAATAATGAGTGAAGAAAAAAGAGAAGAGGTGAATAAGCATGGAAACCCGAGTAAAAGGAATAAGAAGCACAAAAGAAAAAATGAAATGAAAAAAGTAAAAAAGGAAGGAGAGAAGACTGACTCATTTTTTCTATTCATGTATAGTATTCTAAGTACTGTGCTTACTCCAGCAATGAACCCCTTCCATGTAGTTCACAGGACATAAAAATATTAAATGATTATAATAATTATAACCTACTATAAAGGCTACATTATATGATCAAGGTAGACTCGTCTGTGGAAGGGACATTTACAAAGTTTTTTTATAATCTAAGCACTGTATAAGGTATATTTGCATACATTATGTATTTATTCATTGAGCTTTTCATCCTTTCCTTTATTATTCTTCATTTATTTTATAACAATTATACTCCAGACCTTCAGCATCACGCTTTGCATATACACAGTTAGAAAGCTGTCCGTTTGGTCAAGGAGCTGCTTGTAGAGCAGAGAGGCAAGTATGCAAAGAAATAAAGGTCACGCATTCTGGTGGGAGTTATGAAGCCATACACAAGAAAGTAGGAAATTATTCCTGGAAGGTGGTCAGAAAAAGACCCAGAAGAAAAATAGCTTTTTTATTTTTTCACGAATGACTCAATGACTCTTCAACCAGCTTCCATGGTAATTCAGAGATTTCATCTCATCTGTGAAACCATCTCATTTGGGAGAGGTAATGACAAAGATCCTGAAATGTGATATAGTGAGAGAAAGGGCTGGAATCCGGGTTCAGAGTATCTCTGCTCTATGAAAGTACATGACATGGAGGGAGCGATGAGAGGTGGTGTTTCAGGGGAAATTGCCAGTAAGAGGACTGAGAATAGCACACTTGGTTCTTGTAGGCAGAACTCAGCACAGTTAGTAACGAGCAAGGTCACAGAACTCTGCCATTAGCGAGAGTGGTGCAGAGAGCTTTCCACTGTGCTGCGACCTCTCAAGACCAACCCACTGAGGCGCTCCTACCTCATTTGCTTTCTTTCAGCTTCTCAGCCAAATCACACCCACTCTCTTTCAAAGACTCACAAAGTACTAGCTCTTTATAAAGCTGATGTCAGAAAAAGGGGCTGGCATACTTCTTGTGGAACAACACTGCCATGCTAGGCTCATGGTGGGCGTCTGGATTAGAAAGGTGGAGACTCTGATTCTCAGTCATGTAGGTCCACACACAGGTGGGTTTCAGGGCCGCATGATTCCACTGAAATTCACGCCTGATTTCATGAGCATGTGCTCATGTGCATTTCTGTGGAAAGGGGGAATTTATGTCTTTTGTCAAATTTTCCAGGGATCAATGACAATAACATGCCTAGTAATTAAATACTGATTACATGACTTCAACAACTTAGTTTACAAACTAAGACCAAGTTTGACTAATAAATCTGGTCACATTCATAAACAAGCAGAAAGGAAAGAGAATTTATATTCATCAAATATATAAATTAGAGCTGTGCAGAACATTTCACACGTTATCACAGTTGACTATAAAAATATATGAGCTCGCTTTCTACAGCTTTGGAAACACTAATAGAGAGGCTGGACAATGTATTCAAGGTCACACAGTGCAAGGCAGAATTAAAACTAAAATCCAGATCTCCAAGATTTAGAATTATATTTTTAGGTGTCTTACATTTTTTTTCATCTTCAAAAGATTAAATATAGAAAAAAACACTTTTATATGAGAGTATAAAAATGGAGGAATATGTAAATTCATATTAGTATGAATAAAGAGCTTCTTTTCTTTCAAATATGTTGTATTCTGCCTCTTCTGTGATGATATTCTGTGTATTAATAAAGAGTTAATTTTACTAAAACTGTGGAATAAATATAAAGGTATCAACTTGAACATGGCAATAAGTTACCATTAGGCATCCCAGAAAAATGGCTAAGCTTAGTAGGCTCTAAAAACTTGAAAGTACAAATCAGGAACAGAGGGGGCTCTCTCTGTATCCCAAACTATATAAGGAGGTGTATTATAATGACAGAGAACTATTTAATACTCTATTCTTGCCCCTTCTTTTTCCTTTTAATTATTGACTTGAGACTTTGTCAAAAAAGTGAAAATAGCATGAAATTCAGAAAAAAAAAAACAAATTCACATTTGAATGCTGGACCCATCATTTAACGGTATTACTAATAAGAAGAATAAACATAGAATGCTTATCATATATGTAGTAGTTGTTTTCTATCTGAGACTGGACTAATAGATTTATGTCCATTATCTCATTTACTCTTCAGAGTTACACACCAGAGTTGATCCTCTTATTATTCTAATTTTATATATAGAAAATGATATTGAGAATTCACCAAGCATGTTGTGTGTACATGCACACACACACACACACACACACACAAACTTGTTCAAGGTGACACATCAATTCTGTGGCAGAAGACTAGATTCTAATTCATTCTAATTCCAAGTTTCGGGACTGAAACCAGTATGATGCATAGTTTCCCTTACTTTCTGGCTCTCTTCCTTTACTTACCTTCTTTGACTCTCAGTCTTTTTCATTCATGACCAAATCAAAAGGATCAGCCACAGTTATCTTAACATATTGCTTTGAAAATTAAATGGGAGTATGCGTATCAAACGCCTGAGCCATAGAAGTGTGCTTTCAAAAGGCTATTTCCTTCCTGCTTTTGAAACATCAACATTCTCTCTCCTTGGAGTTACCCTCTGCTGGCTCAGCTCCTCCATCCTTTCCCTGCCCTCCCCCTTTGCTTGGGCACAGATGGCAGAGAGGCCCAATGACACGGGCTATCGTTACTGCTAGCTGTGTATCTGGGGTCAAGTAATTTCTTCATTATCTTTCCTTATTGCAAACAGCTTTTGTAAGAGAAAGGGCCCATTAGTAAATATTGATGCCGGCAGGCAGGGAGTACAAGCTGTCAAACAGTTGAAATGAAGGATTGTCAGTTCAGCAGCAAGAACATAAAAGCCAGTTTAAAACAAAGATTGAATAAGTGAGTAATGTAACTAGAAGAACAAGCAAACATTCATCAATGATGAACAAAGGCAAAGAAAGTTTCTAGTTGTGTTGTTTGGAGCAAGTGTGCAACTCTATGAAAGCCCATGTTCTAAGACGAAATTCAGTTTAAATCAATTTGCAAAGAAATTTTTTAAAAGAATACAATAATGAACGATGATTACCATGTGCAATGTGTTAGGAATCAAATATGATCAAGATGCAAACACTGTTTTCAAGAAGTTTACAGACTAATAAAGTAATAGAGTGAGGTTTTTGAGAATGCAATTTTTGCATTTAGAATGTAAAGTCCGGTTGTATGACCTTGAGATCCTTACATGAATCTCAGTTTCCTCCTTGTAAAATGGAAATTTTAATGCCAATACCATAGGACTGATGTGAAGGCTAGGGAAGCATATAACATTATCTCTAGCACATGTGCATGCCCTCGACATCAATGATTTTTAAGAACGATAAGATATTATCACATAACATTGTAAGACAAAATTTTAGAAATAAAAAGATAGCCTTGAGATGAACTTGAAGTTCAAAAACATCTGTTTGCTTGGATCAGGAATTAGAAAATGAAGTGGAAACATTTACATTGTTTATTGAGAAAAGATAAGGATTTGGCCATGGTAGTTTCATAAAGACTATCAGAGGCAGGGGGAACAGTGAAAACAAGAGTGGGGAGATGAGGAAGCCTGGAGCACCAGTGACAAACAGGAAGCTGTCACATTTGTCTTTAAACATAGGGTATTGTGTTGTTTGGCGCAAGTGGGCAGCTTTAGGAAAGCCCATGGAGGTGGAGGTTGTTGGAGATGAGACTATGAGAACAATTTGAATCCAGACCTTTAAAGGTCCTAGATGCTAAGCCAAGAAGTCAGGACTTCAATCTCTTGAATAAAACTGCCATTGGTGGTTTCTTTGAATAGGATGGAAATGTCAACATTTACTTCCATCAGGGTGTGGCTCCACCTCTAACCTGAAATTTGCATACTGCCGTGTGAATTTAGGAGCACTGGTTTTGATATCTGGCAGTCTGTTTTTGAGGCTCAGGTCACTGCAGAACTCGGTCAAGTTATTTCATTTTTTTTCTATTTCAGTTTCTTCATCAGTAAGATGACATAATTATGATCTCTAACTCATAGTAGTAGTATATAATGATTAAATGAGATAATACTTTAATCATTTAGAACAGAGCCCGGCATTATCACCTAGTACCAAGGTCAATCAGTTAATAATGTTCAGTAAATGCTTTAGTTATTATTTAATAACTGATTGACCTGGGTGGTTACTGATGATGATGCTTTATCAGTCGTTCTTCTACAGTTGACACCCTATATCCAATTTCTTCTTTGATAGTGGGTATCCCTATGCCATGAACCTATGTCTAAACCATCGTGGTATAAAATATAATGACTTCGGTAAACTACAATGGAGATATCACAGCAGGAATGATAAAACAGCTAGGGCATCTTGAGGAAGATCATGCTGTGAAATTGGGTCCACTGTGGTCAGATACAGGAATTAGAGCTCAGAAAAGCATCTGCCTTCCAAGAAAATCACTGGTTAGTTTGCCGGAGGAGGGGCACTCCCACTTGAAGTTTGGCTCAACTAGCCGTAAATTTCCCTGCTGGTTTGTCCTAATTGTGTCTCAGAGACTGGACTTTGTTGAGTAATCTTGCAATTTTTACCCCCAAGCTACTGACGCTCCACTGATTCTCTATTACTTTCCATCAAACCAGCCTCCTGTGTGTCCAACCCCTGAAGTCTAGATATACACTGAACTTCATACTTTCTGAAGTTCCTTGTGCTGCACTGACTGGAGCTTCATAACAACTGCTGCAGTTTAGGTAGAATGTATATTTCCTTACTTATAAGGAAATAAACAACAAAAAAGAGAAAACAACTTGCTCCAAGTCACATACCCAGTTAGTAGAAGCGCTGGCCTGGGACTCCGTGGTGCCCTGCCCATCACACAAGGTTCTACCTGCCACTGCACTGCCTCTATCTGCCTAATGACCACAAAGTCCAATAGAGCGATGTACAGATCAGACATACAAGAACATCACCCTCAAACCCCAGTTCTACTACTTGTACGGTACTTTTCAAAAAACTGTAAATGGCTTTTCATTACACCTCACATAGCAGCACAATAATGGGCTGTTAGTCTTACTTCAAAAGCAAGGCAACTATGAGAAAGAGGACGATTTGGGAAAAGGACCTGTAGGATAGCTTAGAAAGACTGGGACTATTCAGCTGGGAGAAGAGAAGGTGGATGAGTTACTTAACAATAATCTTCAAGGGTTATTAAAAGACCAGCTGTTACCCATTTCCACCCGGGGTAGTAAGGAGGAAATTGCAGCAGTGAGAATTTAGTCATAACATTACGAAGAACTTCCTTTTTTCTCTTTAGCTGTAAGGTCTATTAGATGCCAAAACATGAAACTAAGCAAAATTCCCTGGAAATATTCCAGAATAAAGTATATATGCCTGCCGGTAGTCCCTAAGCACTACTTCTTAGACCATTAAGATCAACTCAGTTGGAGCATCACTTACAAATGCAGATTCCTGGAACCTACTTCAGACCTTCAGAGTCATGATCTCTGGGGGGTAGGGACAGGATGCTATACATCTTAAAGAGGCCCAGAGTCACATTTGGAAATGCACAGCCACATTTGGAAATGCCTTTGTGTATAAAGAATCAGTAAAATTTAATGCAGTAAGAATGTATTGAGCGCCTTCTTGGTGATCCTACCACTGCTGTTAGCCTCGGGGAGTAAAGATAATAAAAGAATGTAGTATAACTTCAGTCCTTGAGGGGCTTTCAGTAAAGTAATTAAAGACTAATGATGAATTAGGGCAACTGTTTTGCCTTTAACGTAGTGTGATTTGGGGAAAGTTTCTTAATTCCTTTGGCCCGAGGTCTTAAATCGTTAAATTGAGAAGTTGAGTAAAATGGGTCTGTAAGTTTTTGTGAATGTTTAAAATAAAACAGTACAGAATAGAGCCTATTTTAAAAAAATAACTAAATGCTAGTTAAAGAGTATGAGAGAGAATATCAAGAGGGAGACTAATTCATGTGGACAGGGCGTTCCAGAGAAGACTTCAGGGAGAGCAGATTTAAACTTGGCATTGAAAGGTGGTTATGATAGAAAGATATATGCATATGCATACATGTGGGGGCTCCATTTTTTAATACTACTGTGTACCAAGTACACACATGATATCATTTAATACATCATTTAATATCTATAAAGCCTTGTGTTGTGAAAGTAGGGACAACTTTTAGAGGATTTTTACCATATACTAGTCATAGATACTTTATAAATATTATCTGACTGAATAATCACTAGTACACATTTTTCCTATAGCTCTCTCTATATTTCTCCAAAATATTCTTATGTTTGCATGGCATGGGGGATGGAAAAGAAAGAAAAAAAGGAAGAAGGAAGGGAGAGAGAGAGGGAGGAAGGGAACCGTGGAGGTAGAAATTAAATGGAGAGCACAGAGTACTGAAAACTTGCGTACAGTTTGAATAGCAGATGAATGCTCAGTGTTTTTTTTTTAATGGCTGTCTGTTAATACAATTGGATTTTACCAATTAATTGGAGCATGACAAGGAGGTGGTACATATAGATTTCAATGATGCAGTCTTTAAAAAAAAAAAAAAAGACCTCGATTTAAAAATTGAAATATATACTAATAAAGTAGCTTTAAATTTCCTAAGCGATTGAATATTTCCTTATTAAGTAAGTTTGGTTTGTTTTATTATTGCTTTCTGCTCACAGGAAGAAAAGACTATCAGCTCTAAAGGGCTTGGATCTCAAGGATTGCTGCCTCAAGTCCATTCAACAACTTGATGAAGCGATCAAACCATATTTATCCGTGTGTGGATGACACAAATTCACAAGGATCCTAGTAATTAAGAGCTTAGATGTAAGTACCAGTTCAATATAAATTTAAATTCTTGTTCTGCCTGAAGAGCTGTGTGGATCTGAATAAAAGTTCCTCTTTGATTGGTACTGGTTGAGATGTAGCATTAATGCTCTTTGGGCGTGACGGATGTTTAATGCTATCCATGTTTATCACGGGTTCTTCTGGCACTACCAACCCCAAATCTGAGTATCTTTCACCTGAATTTTCATGATGCACCTCTAGACTGACTTACCTCTTGCTACCCAGTCTATAGCCTTCCGCTCTACTGGGGCCTTCATGCCCCTCTCTCCATGCAAACCTCTTAGACAATTCTAGACAACTTCAAACCTGTGCTCTTTATAACATGGTCTATAACTGGTTTAGGCTAAAGGCCATATGTGCTTTGCTCTACCAAATGGGGAGGATGGTTATTTCCAAACCACAATAGTCTACTCCGAGAATATAGATCACTTTATCCAGGCTTTTGATTTTTAGATTTCTCAGATATGACTCGGACATTAGATAACAAGAGGAATATTCAATAAGCTCTTAAAACAGTTTCCCAAATGTCCCACGTCTTGATGTTAGGTGAACAGAGAAGCCCTCCCATTTGTACCCTGGGAGGGATGTGAGACTTAAAATACACACAGAGCTGTTTCCAAAATTCATCCTTTCCTCTCCAGTTGATGATCGTGTTATAATCATAATAAGAGATAAGTGTTGGAAAGATATCAAATAGGTGACCATCTATATTTTGAAATACTTGCTCTTGGTCTAGAATCTTATTTCAGAATATGCCTCAGTGAAAATTTCCATTCTAATGCTCTATTTTATATTATATATAAAGCTGATAATATAGTACTTAGTCATGTTGTTAGAAAGAGAAGTGTTCACAATAAAGTTGAAATTGTTATAATTGCATCATACTACTTCCTAGAGAAAGACACATATTTGCGCAGTTTGTGTTGTCATATATTAACAGTGGCATTGGCAAATAGAAGTATTTCTAAGGAAGTTTAGCAAGACTAAAGTTCATAGAGAAATCAAACTTATTCCTTTGAAATTAGGTCATATGATGTGAAACAAACAATGGCAGGCAAAATTTTGAGAGAAACCATAATAGTGGTTACTTAGCCACCGCCCTCCCCATGTTCAGCATATAAAATACTGAGTGATTCAGCCCTATTTTTATTTTGTCAGAAATTCTTCAAGGTGTCTCAGTTTCATAAAGAAATTTCAGTAAATTGAAACTTAAATAGGAGAGCTTGCCTGCCTCCCTCCCTCCCTTCCTTCCTTTCTTTCTTCCTTTCTTCCTTCTTTTTTCCTTCTTCTCTTTCTTCCTTTCCTCCCTCCCTCCTTTCTACTTTCCTTCATCCATTAAATCATTTAATACAAAAATCATTAGGTGAGCTGGATCAAAGTTTGTGTCCCTTGGGGAAGGAAGTAAATGACTAATAGGTATGGTGGAGCCTAAATGGGTGAGGAGGATGTCTGGGGAAGGGTGACTGGTGGCATAAATAGCTATATACATACATATCCTATGTCTCTCCACTGAGAGTGCCTGGGAATAGTGACGCCCCACAGCAGTGAACGCATCCAGTACCCAGAACTTCGTCTATAAAAAAATTCTCCTGTAAAAGGAACCAGGAATCCTAAGAGATGTGGCTGATTTCACAGCTGCGGGAACTAAGTTCAAGATGATCCTAATACAGCTTGGTGCACCAGAAAGAATGTAAGAGAATAATGTGGACATGTGAAAAGGGCACAGAAACGAAAGAGAAGGACCTCCCACTGAGATAAACTAGGCATCACATTAAATAGCAATGATAAGAATTATAATCTACTAAATAAAACAGGCACGCATGCATCCATTCGGATATAAGGAAATAAATAAATAGGAAGAATGTAACACTTATCCTTATACTAGCATGCTAAGTAATGGCGAAGGGATGATGATGATAGAAAATCACAATTTGGCAACCAAAGTAATTAATGTCTCCAGCTAACATTAATGGATGCTGAAACTAGTGGGTGGAAGTTAAATAAGGAATAGAATATTTGCCTGGTCACAAAATAATTCCTCATATTTTTAATTATAAAAGTAACTTTACCGTGGAGAAACTTTGTAGACACAACATAAATCATATGATTGAAGCTAACTAACATCACCAGTAGTGGGACAAATCGAAATTGTGTACTACTTGATAGAATAAAATGAAAAGAACATACAGAATCTCCATTTGTATGTTTTTGCTGAAAATCTGTCATCTAAATCTGATCATAAGGAACTATCACAGAAATTCAAATTGCATGATAGTCTACAAAATAATTGGCCTGTGATATTCAAAAGCATCAGAGTAGTAAAAGACAAAGAAAGCCTGAGGAACTGGCTCTGATCGAAGGATTCTAAAAATGTATGACAATTAAATGTGACACTTGATTCTGGATTGGGATTCCTTGGCTATAAAGAACATTTATGGAAATTAAACATACTTGGAAGTAGTTTATGAAATTAGATGTTGATAATATATCATTGTTAATTTTTGATATTGTATTGTAGTTATGTTGAAGAATGTCTGTCTGTAGGATTTTTACACTAGAGTGTTTGGGGTAATGAGATATCAAGTCCACGACTCACTCTCCAGTGCTTCGGGGGGGAAAAAAAAATCTTTGTACTATTGTTGCTAGTCTGTAAATTTGAAATTACTTCAAAAAATTTTTTTAAATGGAGGAAAAGTTACACGGACACTTTCTCTAGTAATGTCAATTATATATTGTTCCAAGTTAACTAGAGCATTGCTTGGTGGCATTTAGTTGCAGAATGATGACAGTAGACAGTTAATTAGCTATTTTAAACTATCCATATACATAAGCTAATTCACATGCACAGAAAATTTGGTAATTTGTTTGATTTTGAGCCATACCATAGGTATAGTTCATTTAATAAACAGAAAAAGAACTCATTAAGGTTGCCTAATATATGCTGGAAATGAGGTTATGATTACATCTTGATGTATTTTAAGTACCTTTTGATGGGAGAATGGTTGTATTTATTTTTTCTGTGGGTACAAGAGAAACCAACTGATGGAAGATTGAGGTTTCCAATTTTGATTCAATAAGAAATAACCTTATGATGAATGCTGATGAAGAAAGCCACTGCCTGGGGAGGTAGTGACTTCCCCATAGTGAGATCTAATCAAGCCATGTCTGTGTGATGACCTGTTAAGGATGTGGCAGAATAGGTAAGTAGATAAGGAGAGAGGTAAGCTGCCTGATTTCTAAATTCTCCTCAAACCGAAGTACTTAAGATCTATGATTCCTTGATGAATGGAAGATAGAATTAATTAGGTTAATCAGATGAGCTTAAGGAGGTGGTGTCTTATATATGAATGCTTTTATTCTTACTCACGAACATACCGAAGATGTTCTGATTCTTAGATATAAGTAAAAATTTAAAATGTCTATTTTTCCCTCTATAAATTCAATAACCATCTCATGTTGATGGGTCTGGCTTCAAAAGAAAGGGAAAAAATAAATCCTTCTGTACTGTCAACATAACAAAAAAAATGAGATTATAGAACACTGACTGATTGTCACTTCATAATTGAAAGATGGGCTTATTAAGGGAACACAGCAGGCCTGAAGGAATTGTGTGGTCATTTGCACAAACCCTAATTTTGATATGTGGTTCTTCATATCAGTAAACATAATGTGGCTGGGCCAGCATGATAAACAACACATTCTTTCCCAGGAGACCTGTGCCTCAGTGAATCAATGCCAGGAGGGCCATTTGCTGGGGTTGGGCAATGGGATATTCATTATCTCTTCTTGTGCTCATAGACAGAGTCAATCTGAATTGCTAGAATGTATGTTTATAATGGCAACCATCTTCTTTCCCAGAGAAACCACCTTTCTCTAGACTACGTATATTTGTAAACATGTAGCCTAAAGCAAATCACTTCTCTTCTCTGTCCTTACTTTCCTCACTTACAAGGACTTTGGAAGAGAAAGGCTAATGTCTCTGAAGTAACTCTGTTTGACAGGTAGTGTGATATGAGAGAAAGAACTTGAGCTGTTAAGTCAGAGAGACCTGGATTCAAATCCTGGCTCAACCACAAGTGAGATCTTGAGCAGTTTTACTGAGCTCTCTGAGCATTACTTTTCTCAACTGAAAATAAGTGCGGATAATAATATCTTCTTTTCAGAGTGTTGGGTATGCTGGCTGGCACGCAACCCTTAATAAATATTTGCTGCATGGCAGAATTTTATATGTTAACTTACTATACACCAATATGTATATTATCAAATAATAAAACATTTACTTATATGCATATATAGCCCAACAAAGTTCAGAGAAGATAGAAAATATGGTTAAGTCATAAAGATGTGTTACAGATTTAGGTGACTATAAATTCTCCGCCCTGATTCCAAATAGCCCAACGAACGTAAGGAAGGTATTCACTAAATGTTTGTCGCATGAATAAACGAACCAAAGGAGCCCATGGCCACCCCATCCTCATAAGTGGAAATGCACAATTTTAATGAAAATTGTAGTGAAATAGAATTTTCAACAAGTATGCTGACTTGCCACCTGCCTCATATGTATCCTGCCTTTTCTTCTTCTTTCCTTAGCTCTGTCTGCTTCGCTATGGCAATTTGGTGAAAGGAACATTTTTCATGGAAGGTTCTGAGCTCAGTGCCATCTAACCCCATATAGAAAGGCCCATGGGCCTAAGTGCAACCCTAAAGTGAGTTTCTTATAAGCATCCACTGAAATAAGTAACTCAGGGCTTAGCCTCAGCTACATGTGTGAAAGTCTCTATTAAATTCAATGGAGAACGTAAATGTAGTGGTAGAAGATGAAAATATATGTATTTTATACAACTCCCCTCAAATTCTTTTGGAAAAAATAATGAACTATAATGTTACAGAATATTCCAATTTCCTCAAGTAGGAAAAAGAAAATTGGATGAGTTGGGGGAAAAAAAATGGACTTAAAAAAGAGATACAGTATTTGATGTTTAAAAAAATCAAATAAAAGT
>NW_011888842.1:4570929-4572725 GCF_000151845.1 Pteropus vampyrus | reverse complement strand
TGCCACCTGCCTCATATGTATCCTGCCTTTTCTTCTTCTTTCCTTAGCTCTGTCTGCTTCGCTATGGCAATTTGGTGAAAGGAACATTTTTCATGGAAGGTTCTGAGCTCAGTTCCATCTAACCCCATATAGAAAGGCCCATGGGCCTAAGTGCAACCCTAAAGTGAGTTTCTTATAAGCATCCACTGAAATAAGTAACTCAGGGCTTAGCCTCAGCTACATGTGTGAAAGTCTCTATTAAATTCAATGGAGAACGTAAATGTAGTGGTAGATGATGAAAATATATGTATTTTATACAACTCCCCTCAAATTCTTTTGGAAAAAATAATGAACTATAATGTTACAGAATATTCCAATTTCCTCAAGTAGGAAAAAGAAAATTGGATGAGTTGGGGGAAAAAAAATGGACTTAAAAAAGAGATACAGTATTTGATGTTTAAAAAAAATCAAATAAAAGTCCACAAATTGAATAGAATAGCTTTTGTTAATGCTGAAACTTGCAGGGCCAGTTAGAGCTCATTAAGAGGTGATGGGAACTATGCAGATGAGATCAAGTTTGGAAATTGACTGGTTCTGAATCCATTAGAAAGGTTATAGGGTTGTTTGGGTGGGTTATGTTTTATAAAGGAATGATTAGAAGTATATTAATGGGCCAATGGGTTATGAGTCTGGGATTGGTTTGGTGACATAATGTCTAGTATAGCATTAGGCTGGGGACGAGGTTGTGTGGATAGGATTACATTTGAGGAATAGGTCAGCTATGATCATATTAGATGAGTTATAGGGTTATAAAAAGTATCCTGTGTTTGACGGCCATAAGAAAACAAGAATCTAATTAGGCTTCACTTGCATCTCTAGCATTTCTAATACTCTATTGACTTTATATGTAGAAACTGTTTCCCAGAATTTATATGGTGTCTGGACCAAGATTCTACCCCTCTCCCCGCCCCACCCCCCGAAAGCTCAGATATTAAACAGATCCCTTAATTCCCAGTGGAGTTAAGGTATCCATTGGTATATTACCAGGATATAAAGAAATAAATACTTGGGAGAAGAAGGGCTGAGGTAGTATTATAAAATTTTCTCAGGAATGGGTTTAAGAGGAAATGGCATTTGAGCAGAATCATGCAAAGTTAAATACACACTTTTTACACAGGTGTTTAATGGGAGGTTGAATAGGCAATCTAAGAAGCTGCGTTCTGTGACAACACTTGGACATGAAAAACAAATCAGTGTCTTCAAGAAACTCAGAGGTCATATGTGTGTCTGTCATGGGGAGAGTTGAGAAAAAAAGACAGTTGTATAGATGTGTGTATTTGTGAGTGCAGTAAAGGATTCTGCAACAGAGGCTATCAGGAGCTGGAGTTTGGAGGAAGAGTGGTTATAGGCTGTGCTAACAAATGTAGACTTGATCCTTACAGACAGTCTGCCCCAAATGTATTCTACAGCAAATAAGTGTCATAGGTACACAAAATGATAAAAAGAATTTTGTGGACTCAAATATATTTGCTAATGCTACATTTTAAATTCTTAGCCTCTGCCTCTTCTTTAGATGTTTAGTTCACTTTAGAATTCTAAATGTGCTGAGGAATCCCACGGTTACAAAAATGTGATTCCTTACTCCACCATGTTTTAAGCTTTTTTGATCACAGATACCTTTTTACCTACTCCAACCTCAAACAGAATGTTATTAATATCCCTTTGAGTAAATGTTCTAAGGAACACGCTTTGTGAAAACACTGTTCCAGAAAAAGAGAAGCCCTTTTAACAAAGACTATGAAACAAGACACAAGGAT
>NW_011888842.1:4566668-4570879 GCF_000151845.1 Pteropus vampyrus | reverse complement strand
TTCTGTGACAACACTTGGACATGAAAAACAAATCAGTGTCTTCAAGAAACTCAGAGGTCATATGTGTGTCTGTCATGGGGAGAGTTGAGAAAAAAAGACAGTTGTATAGATGTGTGTATTTGTGAGTGCAGTAAAGGATTCTGCAACAGAGGCTATCAGGAGCTGGAGTTTGGAGGAAGAGTGGTTATAGGCTGTGCTAACAAATGTAGACTTGATCCTTACAGCCAGTCTGCCCCAAATGTATTCTACAGCAAATAAGTGTCATAGGTACACAAAATGATAAAAAGAATTTTGTGGACTCAAATATATTTGCTAATGCTACATTTTAAATTCTTAGCCTCTGCCTCTTCTTTAGATGTTTAGTTCACTTTAGAATTCTAAATGTGCTGAGGAATCCCACGGTTACAAAAATGTGATTCCTTACTCCACCATGTTTTAAGCTTTTTTGATCACAGATACCTTTTTACCTACTCCAACCTCAAACAGAATGTTATTAATATCCCTTTGAGTAAATGTTCTAAGGAACACGCTTTGTGAAAACACTGTTCCAGAAAAAGAGAAGCCCTTTTAACAAAGACTATGAAACAAGACACAAGGATACTTGATTTTCTCATTTTACAAAGAAAATATAATGGTTCTGAAAGGATAAGTTATAGCTGAGAAAATGAAAAAATATTGATGTTGAAGTTGGATCGTCGATTTGAATTATCTACTACTAAGTAGGTATATGACCTTGAGAGAATATCTTCTCTGTGTGTTTCAATTTTCTTAAGTATATGATTAGGATAAAAAAAAGAATTTAAGACTATTAAATAAGATCATGCATGTATTTATGAACACAGCGCCTCACACATAATAAGAGCTTGATTGACGTTAATAGTTGTAATAATTGTAACCTTCGTCACTGTCTCAGGTATTCTGGCATGCTCCATTCAGCTTTCTATCCCTAAGTTCAAGTGTAGGAGCTCTTCTCCACCTCATGTCCAGGGTTTTCTCTTAATCAATTGTCATCTTTGGGAGATGCAGGGAGGCATCTTTACAAGATAGACCAAGGGTGGCAGAGTAAAGCTCATGGAATGAATATCATTTCCTCCTCTTGGCTGTTAGACATTAAAAATAACTGATGTGAATTGAATGAGGTGTTTAATGGAAAGTCTAAATATCTAACTAGAAAAAGAAGCAGGTTTTTGAGTGGCAAATATTCTAGTCTCATGAGTAGGAGCTACTAGTTGGCAAAGATTAGACCTAATAGTGATGCTAGCTCAAACCGTGGACTTTCAGAAAATCCTTGTCCCGGACTCTGTGCTCATTTCTTCATGGACAGTCATCCCACCTAGGGTCTGTTTTCTCAGTTCTCAACATTTGCTGATATGTAGACTTTTTAAATATCCTCCCCTAGCCTACCTAGGTTTCTTGGTTATACCACTTTTGTTAATTTAAAAAAACCTTATTTTTATTTTAAAATTTTCTCTCAAAATTGCCCTTGGTGGAGAATCAGAAAGATTCTGGATATAAACTAAGTCCAAATAAATAGTAACAGCTAAAGTGGTTTTACCTTTCTTCCAGGAATTGACATTGTTACAATTAAGGGGGAAAAAAATCTAATATCAGCTTCTTGAGGTGAGTAAGGAAGGGAAACCCGAATTCTGCCATGGGTAAGTTGCCTGCCCATATCCACTCCCCCATGAATCTGCTTTAAGGCAGTAAGAAAACAGTTATCTTTATCAAAATGGTAAAAATTCAGATCCCTTCTCTCTATTATGACGTTGGGTTCAATGATATAGGAACAGAAATGGATTACTCTCACCTTTCCTTTCTCCTTCTCCTTGTTCTTTCTTTCTTGTTTTTATATTTTTTTCTCTTTCTTGGAAGCCCATCAGTGATCAGTACCAAGCACTTTTCTCTGTCATGCTCACCATACTTGAAATACTTTATACACACTCTGTATTTGGATTTTGTTTGTTTTTGTTCTTACCATGGATGTAAGTATCCCTCCTAATTTTAAGCGATTCTAAGACAACAACTTTGCCTTATTCTTTTATCTATCTGCCCTTTTTCCAGCCCAGTGCCCAGTGCTAAAGAGCTCTTCAGTAAATGACTGTTGGATGAATATACAAATGAGTGAAAGCATTTTCTAAAATCTCAGTAATGAGCCTCACTGTATCCATTTTTAACAAGAGGACTGAAACAATTGATTGCTATTGTCTGTTCCAGTTAAAACATAATGTAGTCTATGTTTACAAACTAAACATTATAAATAATCTTTAGTTGAACTAATTCAGTAACCTGTCTTTATTTCTTTGTGAATGTGAATCTAATAGATTTTTTTTTAATGTTTAAAAACACAACTTGTTTTGTATGCTGAGTCTGGAGCAGGAGTGAATTTCTTTCACTATATTAGAAATCTGTGAAAACAAGGGGTGTGGATGAGGACAACTGACAGACCCTTAACTATAAAATCACAAATGGGTGCCCCCATAATAATCAGGTGTATTTATAAATCAGGAACAACTTCCCCAGCAGGGCTGCCTTCCCTCACCTCCCACTGCATTATTGCTCTCTGCCAACCTGTCAGCTTGCGCTCACATTGCTAATTAAGTGCACCGTTCAAAGCAGGTGTATGGCTAAAGGAAACAACCCACAGTTTTCTCTGTGATCATTCGTGCTTCAGGTCCCTGGACCCTGGGACTCATTCTGCTTGACTTGCTCCCAACTCTCCACACTGAGCACACACACACACATGCTCACACCTGGGTAGGGCAAGGAGGAGTGGCCTCTCCAGAGGGGAGACAAAGTGGGAACCATTTGTAGTGTTTGCAAGAGAGAAACCTTTAGACCGATTCAGGAGCTGGACTGAGTGTGAAAGAGACAAAGCAGGAAAGTCAATAAACATGCTCCCAAGCTTTCTAAAGAAAACAACATCTTGGTATTCTCAGCACAGAATATTTTTACATTATTGGATATTTTCCCCTGAAAAATTTATGAATCCACTCAACTCTTCCTCCATACAAACAAGGCGATGTTACCAGCCATCTATTTTTCTCTATGCCTAACACCATCCCACCAGACCAAATCACCATTGTCTCTCACTGTAATTTTTGTAATAGCCGCTTTCTCCATTATGCAGCATAAAATATGGTTTATAGAAATCCAATCGTTTTGGATGCCTCTATTCCACCCCTACTGCTTAAAACTCTAACTTTTTTTCCCATTGATCCTAGGATAAAACCCTAAATTCACAATGGCTCACAGCAGCCTGCAGGATCTTGCTTCTGCCTAACTTTCTAGCTCTCTTCCATGCTACTTTGCACCCCAGTCACCGTGCACCAGTTCTCCGCATAAACCAGACTTTGTCATGCTTGAGGGCCTCCACACGTTATTCTTTCTGCCTAAAAACTTCTTCCTCTGGCCTTTTTATCTATCCTACTCATCCTATAGGTCAAAGTTTACAGATCACGTTATCATCAGTAACATTTAATCCATTGACGAAATGCACCCACCAGTTTAAATCAGAATCCCTGTTATATTCTAATATTTAGCTTTTACTTTTTGAATAGCATTGATCGCAATTTATAGTTACAGGCATATCTGCATATGTAGTGACATCTCTTTCCCTAAACCAGTGGTTATCAACCAGAAGTGATTCTGCCCTACAGGGGACATTTGGCAATGGCTGAAGATACTTTCGGTTGTCAAAACTGGGAGAAAGGAGGCATATTATAGGCATCTAGTGGATAGAGGCCAAAGATTCTGCCAAATATCCTATAATACTCAAGACAGCCCTCCACACACAAAAAAAATTATCTAGCTCCAAATGGCTCTAGTGTCAATAGTTGACAAACTCTGGCATAGACCGTCAACTCTATGAAATAGGCAGAAACTATGCCTGTCTTAAACATTTCTGTTTCTCCAGGACTTACACTTTGCTTAACCTGTAGTGGGTTTAATAGATGTTGATTAAATGATTGATTGGATAATCGCATACCCTGTATTCCAAACACAGGCCATTCTCTCACTGATTAATCACTTACTGAGCATCATAATATATCAAACTATGCGTTTGTCACTGGTAAGATAATGGTAAAAATGAAAAGCTCTTGCTATCAGGAGCCTTAAAATCTGGAAGAGAAATAAGAAAGGAAGCAATATGTTAAAATTAAGAAAAGTTTTAATGCATCACACATTATAAGAAATTATTTTATCATATGAAT
>NW_011888842.1:4556317-4566618 GCF_000151845.1 Pteropus vampyrus | reverse complement strand
GCAATGGCTGAAGATACTTTCGGTTGTCAAAACTGGGAGAAAGGAGGCATATTATAGGCATCTAGTGGATAGAGGCCAAAGATTCTGCCAAATATCCTATAATACTCAAGACAGCCCTCCACACACACAAAAAATTATCTAGCTCCAAATGGCTCTAGTGTCAATAGTTGACAAACTCTGGCATAGACCGTCAACTCTATGAAATAGGCAGAAACTATGCCTGTCTTAAACATTTCTGTTTCTCCAGGACTTACACTTTGCTTAACCTGTAGTGGGTTTAATAGATGTTGATTAAATGATTGATTGGATAATCGCATACCCTGTATTCCAAACACAGGCCATTCTCTCACTGATTAATCACTTACTGAGCATCATAATATATCAAACTATGCGTTTGTCACTGGTAAGATAATGGTAAAAATGAAAAGCTCTTGCTATCAGAAGCCTTAAAATCTGGAAGAGAAATAAGAAAGGAAGCAATATGTTAAAATTAAGAAAAGTTTTAATGCATCACACATTATAAGAAATTATTTTATCATATGAATAACATAGAGGATGTTCAAAGGAAAAGACAACATGGGTCTTCCCTCAGTAAATATTCATTAAGATGATGGGGATAAAGCAGTGAATTAGACAGACAAGACTCCTGCCCTAATGAAACATATTCTAAAAGGGAAGACATACATTAAAAGGTATGCAATAAATCGACAAGATCACTGGGTGCTAATAAAAACAAGAAGATGGTAAGATAAGGCACAACAGAAAGAGTCCACTTTAAATAGAATAAAATATTCTCTTTAGAGGTGCCATTTCATGAGATTTGAGTATAATTGTGAGCTCACACAATTGTGACACATTATGAAAATTGGGCAGATATACAAAAAAAGTCTATAAAATCACTTTCCAAACGAATAAAAAATATGCAATGTCTGAGATGTAGAAGAGACCTTTGCATGCTGGAGGGAGAGAAGAGAGGTTAATGAGTCCAGGATCCAGTGAGATTTTGGAAAAATGGTATCAAATGAAGGTGGAGTATATAGAAGCAAATTATGAACATTCTCCAGGCCATGGTAAAATGTGTGGGTTTTTATTCTAGAAACAATGAGAAACCATGGATGCATTTTCTAAATTTAATTTCATATTTTAAATGATTACTCTGGCTGTTTCAGGGACAGAAGTAGAAAGAATGGAAGCAGAGAAATCAGTGAGCCCATGTAGCAGTTCGTGTGAGAAGTGGTGACGCTTTTCCTATGCTTGCAGAAGTGGAAACCAAGAGAAATAAGTGGACTCAAGCTGTTTTTCTGAGTTACGATGGACAGGAGTTTGTAATACATTAAATGTGAGAAGTGAGGGAAAATGAAAAATCAAGATAATGTCCAAGATTGGGCCAGAGGAATTGAAAGCAGAAAGTAGTGTTCAAGCAGGAAAAGTTGGAGGAGAAAGAGATACTTGTGTACGTTGTTGGAGGATGGCCGAGTACTATAGGTTGGAGATAGTATGACTGCAACAACACTGAACATCAAAATGGCAATAGAAGTAGCACTAATGTAACACCCGTTATGTGTCACACACTCTTCTATGCATTTTACAGACCTTGGCTCTTTTGATCTTCAGAACAACCCTGTGTGTGACAACTATCCCTCTCCTCATTGGCAAATAAAGAAACTAAAGTAGAATTGAAGTAACCTATCTTAGGTCACACAACAAATCTCCTGGGAGCGGGTATATGAATAAGGCAGTTATATGGATGGATTTCCTGAAGATGTCAATTTGTAAACCATTAGAGCTCAGATAGCAGGAGATTTAATGGCTATGTAGAAAGAAAATAAGCAGAGGGGAAAACAAAAGGCCTTTAAACTTTGGTAATATGATTGATTAAACAACATAAAGAAAGATGGAAATGAATAAGTCTTGTTTCTACAGTAAATTTATATTCTGTACTATTGAAACAATTGGAAAATATTGAGAATATTCTGATTTTAAGGGCTTTAGATGTCAGGCTAAGTAACTTTTCTGGACATGTTAAGTATTCTGGAATATTTGAGTCTTTGTGGGAAAAAAAAAAATGCCAGTATAAAGTAGTGCTTAGAGATGGCATTTCAGGCAGTAGTAGATAGAACAGTTAAGAACGGGTAGTAAATAGAAGTTTTGAAATCATTTAAAAGGCAAGCACAATACCAAATTTCCTCCCAGGGACAAGGAATAAAAGAGAAGAGTAAACAATACACGGTGTTAGCAAGGAGGGAGGGATCGCGAGGGGCCAATAAATTCATTTTAGCAGAACAGCCCAATTTCCCTGGGGATTCTGTTTCTCAAAATGATATTTCTCCTTCATGCCTCCAATGCATCCCTTCTCTTTCATTTTCCTTGAAGACAGATGATTTAAAAGCTGGTGGGATTTTGTCAAAGGAAACATTCTCAGGGTTTCAGTTTCTCAACAAATGAAACTTGGATGAAAAATTTCGGTCTGGTACCGATATGATATAATGTGTATAAATCTCGGTATGTAGAGTGGAAGATCTAAAATATGCACATTTAAAATACTCAAACACTTAAAATCTATTTTTCAGTATCTGCTAGCTCCTTTTTTTTTTTCTCTGAATAATCCTTATGTGAAGTTTCACTGAAGAATGTGGAAAGAAGGGTAACTAATATTTATGATTGCCTTCTATATTTTAGCCTCAGTATTACATATACTACTCAACCACCACATCAAATGGCAATTAGATTGTTTATTTATCTAGCACAATTGAGTTTCAACTTATGTGAATTTCTCATTAGACAACACAGCTTACACAATAGTAATATAGTTGAGAACATGGGCTCCACAGCCACATTTCTCTGGATTTAAATCCCAGCTTCCATCTGATTGATAGGTATATAAACTATACAAATGTATAGGAAAATTGATTTGACAATCATGACTTTATTAAAAAATAGAAATATTAAAAGATCATGATGAGGATTAAGAGTTAATAGATGTATGCTGCTTAGTAGATAGCACCTACCATAGCGTGTCAGTAAATGCTAACTATTATTGAATCTCCCACATGTAATTGGAGGTCAATAAATATTTGATACTGATATTATTGGATAATTGCATATTCTAATGTGGATTGCTTTAGGGAGTGACTTTGAAGGCTATTTTAGTCAAGGAGATTGAGAAGTGTTTGTTGATTATAATATGGTTGTACTGCTAATCTGGCTCAGACTGAAGGTGAGGAGCAGCTTTCAGAGGAAGATAGGAATCTAGGTCCTAAATGGTGTGTGCAATGAAAACATGCTCAATTTATGACATTATTTAGTAAAGGGTGCTTCGAAACCAGGAGTTCTGGTCAAAGGGTCCATACCGTGAGACTTATGTATTTATAACTAGAAATTCAATTTTCATTCACGAATTGTTTCAAAAACATTTGTGTATTTTGGGTTGAAATTGGTCAGTTACTTCTACATGATACTAGAGGGGTCCATAAATCAACAAAATGTACAGGTGGAGATTGTGAGACAGAGAAGAGCTTTGAATAAGAGAGCATGAGGAAGATTTATAATAGAAGTAAAGACAAGCTAGAGAACGGTGACATCGCCTCAGAGACCATAAGGTGAGAAATAATAAACAGGCTTCAGAGAAAGAGTATTATCAGGGGAGAGTTGGTTTCAGGAACAAAAGAAAGTGAAGGAACACGCTGTGAGAAGGTCTCTGACATAAAGGAGGTATTTGTAAAGGAGTTGAGGTTATAACTGGCACAGAAGAGTCAAGAAAAATTTGAGAAAGCAGGAGACACGGGCTATTATAAACAAAAGTAGATAATAACATGTATAGTTGTATGTGTGTATGTGTGTGGCGGAGGAAGAACGGGTTAGAGGTTTTGAATTTTGATGGTGGATAAGGATGCCCATGATGAGAACAAAAGTGTATTAATTGTACTTTAGATTTCAGAATAGCTGAACTGAGATTCCAAGTGCTTTTGGAAGCAATGAAGTGGGTTCTCAAACCTCTAAAGAAATAAGTTGATATGCTGAAAAAAAAATTGATTACACATAATGATAAAGTGATTGTTCAAAGCCCTGGCATTAAAAGGGATATGCAAGATGGATGTAAGCAGTAAATGGTTATGAAGTACAGTTTAAGGGATTAGTTAAAGTAACCTTTTCGAAAAGATTAGGATGTTGGTTAAGAGTGCGGACTTTGAATTCAGACTCTGAGTTCTAAGCTTGATTTCATTACTTTGTAAATGTCAATCTTAGGTAAGTTAACCTTATACTTCCATTTCTACATCTACAAAATGAATATAATAATACTAACAAAATAGTTTATTTTATTCTATAAAGTGTTTAAAACAATTCTTGGCAAATAGTAAACACAACAAAAGTGTCTGTTAAAAAATGCAAAAATGCACATAACAACTGTTTCAATTTGGGCAAACTGTATAAGCTCTCTAAGTCTCAGTTCTCATGTTTGTAACATATAGAAAAAAAATATATATATATGCCTCACACATTGTGATGATTACATAAAAATTAAATGAGGTTAACTAAGGAAAGCACATAATACTACATCTTACACATAGTGGTCAAATGGTATTTTCTATTATTTGTTACTATCACTATTATAATTACTCTGTAAAATCACAACATTACTTTGAATTTAAAGATTTTAAACTTCACAAAAAGCACAAGCTATCTGGAAGAAATCACTACACTTAAAAACAACTGTTTTTTTTTTAATTTACAGTATTTTATACTTTAATAAAATAAGCTGCAGTCTCAATTGATATGTTCCTAATAATTGTCATTTATTAACGTTATAAAAAGAAACACAAACATCCATTAAACATAAAATAAATAATAATAAATATATTATTATTAGCAGAAAGCAGGGCTCTCAGAGGAAGTCTTGATGAAGGGTAAGACTTTTAACTCTGTAGACATTAGTAGGCTACTCAGGTATGCAGATGGATAGGACTCAGTGAAAATAAATGAAATATGCGTTTTGTACATAATACATATAAACAAAAAGCAGGAACAAAAGAGTATTTATTTAACTCCTTTCACATGGAATGCCCTGCTCTAGACCAATATAATTGTCTTCGTTTTCCAGCAGCTGTGAGTTCCTGTGGGCCTTGGCAACTCTTGTAAACTTACTACCTATCAAAGTTATTATTATGTAGTATAAATTTAATACGTATTTGTCAAATGCTAGTGTTTATAAAGAAATAAACACGTCTAAAATTAATTGACTGCCTGCTCCATAAGCAAAGCACAGCACAGAGAAAATAATATATTTTTATAATCAATTTCACATGTTGGTCATTGACTAATCTGTCATGTTTTGAAATGTATAATTCTAAGACATTATGAAATAATAGTGTATGGTTGTGTTGAACTTTCTGTATTTTCAAAAAAGATAAAGAGCTGGTCACAATTCTGGTATTATTTGTTATTCTGCATTACAAGATATTGGAAATTTATTTTCCATCTATAAGACCAAGTTCTCAAAACTTTTTTGCTACCCCAAATGTAGATTTTACTTCCTCCAGTATACTTTAATGCATTTATAGTGACAACACTGTTAGTCTCATCCTCCTGTTCTCTGATAATTGTCTGTGGACCTCCTCTAATATCTTCTGTTCATTATTACTGATCACTACTCTCCCACCCATTTGTTCCGTATAATATCAACGTTTGCCTCTGAAGGTCTTCACATACTTTCTGGGATGTCAATTTTTGATTCCTGCAAAAGTACTTAAGGTTTCCCCTAGTCTGCTTTTAGCCCATTTCCTTCCTTTTAAAACAGGTTGTTAAAATTCAAGCTGTCTCGTGACAACCTCTCCTGCAATTAAGAAACAGACGTGTGTCTGGATGTTTCAGTAGGGAAAAAAAAATCAAGAAACAGCTGTAGTTCAGAGAAGAGCAACTCTGCTGTCCATGGTGCTGAATGTGATTTTTTATGAGTATGGCCGAGCATTAATTGATTGTCCAAGAATCCAAAGAGAATTTGATTTCTACAAACTGCATGAGTCAGTCTGGAATGTATAACAGAAAACAAAATGTATACAAAGATTGAAAGTAGGGTATATGTCATTTTATAGCATTATGATGTGTGTCACAGTTTCATCATTGTTTTTTTCCCCACTCCATGTCCAAAACTGGACATGTTTTAGGCAATGCAAAAACAGATATAAACTTGATTTCTATCATTTGGACTAAGTGTTTCTTTATAAGTAGTGAATGTTCAAACTTTCCTTCATTAATTAAGGTCACAGGTTAGTTCCTAAGCTTGTGAAGCTTCCTGGTCAAATAAAGCACACATTCGGACATTTTATTTATGGCAAAGGCATTTGTTGAAGACTTAATATGTTTAATATGTCATACCATATATATTTGGAATGCATATTTTAAAAATTACAATAAATGTCAACACTATTTTTTTTAATATTATACTTTCTTAGAGAAGCCAGATGACTATGAGATTCTTAACTTTATATACAACTACTTAGGCATTGATGAATAAAGGGATATGGAATTCTGAGTGTAGATTAATCAGGTTTTGACTTGAGACACTGATGCAGACTATGAAAAGGCCTATTTTAAAACTTATGCTAGTGCTTTGCCCAATGCTAGATAATCCTATCTGTATCTAGGGACAGGAGAAAGGCAGGATGGAGAGAAAGATTTAAATCCAATTGAATGCATGGAATTTGTCTGCAAAAAGGCAGATATGGCATGTGGATGCTCCAGTGAGATCAAATGGCTTAAGGACTGTTTGATGACTTGCTGAATTACCCATGGGTTCTTTCACTTTGAATTATTCCACTATGAAATACTCATCTGCTGGCTGCAGAGAGAATGACAGAGGGAAAAGAAACATCTTTGCCTTGTCTAAACTTTGTGGAGAGGCTGTTGCACATAGGTCAGTTTTGTCTCCTCTCATTTATGTTAACAGGCCCTGAATCACTCTTTCAATTCACTGCCTCCCACAATGGAGACCAGAGCACTTTGTTCCTCTGTGATGCCACAGTCACAGAAGGCTCCCAGGATGTGTTTCCATGGGTGCATTTGTAAGGATTTAAATATTCTCCTTCCCCTCAGCCATTCCTATAACCTTTAGTTTCATTACACACACACACACACACACACACACACACACACACACACACACACTCCATCACTACTGCCGCCGCCGTCGCCATCACCACCAAACTAACAAAACCCCAAGTAAAATTGCCAGTAACAGCCTTATTAAAATCAGATCGTGCTAATTTGCATCTACCAGTGTTAATATGTGGGGGTTGACCTCTGTGAACTGTACGATTAACATCTCTAGCAAGGAGGCACACTGAGTATGTATTTTCTTTGGACTTCACAACCTGACCTTTTCATTTATCTTTCTGGGCTCATTTTCATCCAAATTATTAAGAGGGCTCAAGTTACAGAACCATATATCAGTATCACAAAGTACCTTTTTCATAATCTGCCCCAAGAATTCACAAGCAAGTGAGATTTTGACAAATTTGACAGAGTAGCTCCTGGTTGTATTGTGTGATCCATGCATTTCCAAAATTTAGCAACCCTGACCTCCAGGAACTAATTTCCTGTTAAACACTGCATTCACATAGAAATGTCCACCACTACACAGTTCCATATGTACTTTGGGGAGCCTGAACACCCCAAATTGAGAACCATTGATAACTAATTCTTGCAGTGATTTATTCAAGTTAACTACTCAAGTAACTTGTAGGAAAGACTGTGGTTAAAACTCAAGTATTCTGTATTCAATTCTTAGGTTGTCTTGATGGCAAGGAAGTCACATAAAGTAGAAGTGAGTTTACAAAGAAAATCAGTAGAAAGTACTGTCTGGATATTTAGATAGATGTGGTTATAATTTTTTTTAGTTCATTAAATGTGTATAATAGACTCTGTTACTGAGATTCAGGGTTGTTGTGCTCTTTAGTTTGGTTTCTGATGTGAGGGAAACACTATGAAATTCAAAGAACTATTACAAAGAATAATGTGTTAATTGCTTAGATAAATTGTTAAAGTGCATGCTAAAAGCATAACATTTTATCTTAGAAATAGTTTTTGTTTTTTGATTTTGTTTTGCTTTCTCTCATTTCCTTTATTGTTTCAAATTTGAATCTCACGAATTGGCTAATACCTCTCTTAAGCTGTTTCTTCAAGCTGGTTGGCACCTGAAGTCATTGGGAAGAAAGAACTACTTCATAATGGATCTGAAAAGAGCTTATGCTATCAAGTTCTTAATAGACAGTTGTGCGGCTCTAGGCATGATCGCACAACTGGTGGGTGCTTTCTGGAGATCCCCCAAGGATTCAATAAATGAAATAAATGGGCAATGGAGAATGAAGTGAATTGGAAAAGTGCCTGGCTGACTTCATAAATACTAGAAAGGAGATATAGGGCAGGATTTATCTTCCAAGAATAAATTGGTTTACTTACACCGTGTACACATATATGCAAGCATTTGTGCATACCTGTGCATACACACATACACCCTAATTTGTTTTTTGCTTCAAATTTATCAAGATTTTGTGTGCTTTATTCTGACAGTAAGTTGACCCACCTGGATTTCAAGTATTTAAGGAAAACCCTACCTGTCTAGAGCATAATTTGTCTCTACGTCTATTGCTATAAGAAGCCGTATCTCTGGGGTTTGTCGGTCACCCAAAGAGAGAGAAGACAGCCTAAGGGTCTCAGGCTGAAATTGCTTTTACTTAGAACTATTTATCAATGTGCTTACTCCACTTTCTCAGCATTTTCCTTCTGTGGCTTAGTTTTGTAATGCAAATACCTTCAAGCTACCCCTGAGAAACATGATTGTCTGAATTTGATGCCTCCTCTGCTAACCCGGTGCCCTCTTTCCTTCAATTAGTGTGTAATTGGAATAACTAATATTTATTGAACAACTATCTGATGCTAAATACCTAACAGACATGACCTTATTTGTTATACTGTATAACAAACCTGTCAGGTAAATATTAGTATCATTCTCATTTTACAGTTAAAGGAACTGAGATCCCAGAGGTCAGCAATTGATAATAAAGTCTCAGTCATAATACAGGCTAAACTGAGATCTCAACCCAGTTTTTGCTGGTTGAAAAATATTCCAGAATTCTTATGAATTAAGTTCCGAATGGTCTCTCTTCTTCTCTAACACCTATATTTCCTGTGGGTTTCTATATTATATTAATGCACAAGCAACAAAATAAAAATTAACAAGTGAAACTATAATGAATTAAAAAGCTCTGAACAGCAAAAAAGAAGAACAGTCAACAGAATGAAAAGGCATCCTACATAATAGGAGAAAATATTTGCAAAAAATATACATACTAAGAGATTAATATTCAAAATATATAAAGATCTAATACAGTAGCAAAAAAAAAAATCTGATTTAAAAAAAAATGGGCACAGGAATGGAACAGATAGTTTTTTTCCAAAGAAGACATACAAATGGCTGACAGGAACAAGAAAAAGTTCTTGACATCACTAATCATCAGAGAAATGCAAATCGAAACCACAATATCTCCTCATATCTGTTAGGAATGGCTATTGTCAAAAAGACAAGAGATAACTGTTGGTGAGGACATGGAGAAAAAGAAACCCTTGTGCAGTTTGTGGGAATGTAAACTGATAGAGCCATTATGCAAAACAGACGATGGTTCCTCAAAAAATTTAAAATAAAATTATCACATGATCCAGCAATCCATTTCTAGTATATATACAGAGGAAATAAAACAGGATCTCCAAAGAGATATCTGCACTCCTATGTTCGTTACTGCATTATTCACAATAGCCAAAGTATGGAAACAACCTAAGTGTCTGCTAATGGATGAATTGATAAAGAAGATGTGATACACACACACACACACACACACACACACACACACACACAAAGTATTATTCAGCTGTGAGAAAAAAGGAAACCCTACCATTTGTGACAACATGAATAGTCCTTGTGTGCATTATGCTAAGTGAAATGAGTCTGACAGAGAAAGACAAATACTGTATGATATTACTTATATATAGAATCTTTAAAAGCTAAATTCATAAAAACAGAGCCTGGGGGTGGGGGAAATGGAAAGATGTTGGTCAAAGGTACAAACTTCCAGTTATAAGATGAACAATTTCTAGGGATCTAATGGACAGTATGGTGGTTATAATTATAATACTGTGCTGTATTAGATACCTGAAAGTTGCTGAGAGTAAATTTTAAATGTCCTCACCACAAAAATAAAATGGTAATTTATGACAGAATAAAAGTGTTATCTAAGGTTATTGTGGCAATT
>NW_011888842.1:4553896-4556267 GCF_000151845.1 Pteropus vampyrus | reverse complement strand
AAAAAAAAAATCTGATTTAAAAAAAAATGGGCACAGGAATGGAACAGATAGTTTTTTTCCAAAGAAGACATACAAATGGCTGACAGGAACAAGAAAAAGTTCTTGACATCACTAATCATCAGAGAAATGCAAATCGAAACCACAATATCTCCTCATATCTGTTAGGAATGGCTATTGTCAAAAAGACAAGAGATAACTGTTGGTGAGGACATGGAGAAAAAGAAACCCTTGTGCAGTTTGTGGGAATGTAAACTGATAGAGCCATTATGCAAAACAGACGATGGTTCCTCAAAAAATTTAAAATAAAATTATCACATGATCCAGCAATCCATTTCTAGTATATATACAGAGGAAATAAAACAGGATCTCCAAAGAGATATCTGCACTCCTATGTTCGTTACTGCATTATTCACAATAGCCAAAGTATGGAAACAACCTAAGTGTCTGCTAATGGATGAATTGATAAAGAAGATGTGATACACACACACACACACACACACACACACACACACACACAAAGTATTATTCAGCTGTGAGAAAAAAGGAAACCCTACCATTTGTGACAACATGAATAGTCCTTGTGTGCATTATGCTAAGTGAAATGAGTCTGACAGAGAAAGACAAATACTGTATGATATTACTTATATATAGAATCTTTAAAAGCTAAACTCATAAAAACAGAGCCTGGGGGTGGGGGAAATGGAAAGATGTTGGTCAAAGGTACAAACTTCCAGTTATAAGATGAACAATTTCTAGGGATCTAATGGACAGTATGGTGGTTATAATTATAATACTGTGCTGTATTAGATACCTGAAAGTTGCTGAGAGTAAATTTTAAATGTCCTCACCACAAAAATAAAATGGTAATTTATGACAGAATAAAAGTGTTATCTAAGGTTATTGTGGCAATTATTTTGCAACATCTAAGTTCATCAAATCAATAGGTTGTACACTTTATGATAATACAATGTTATATGTCAATTATGTCTCAGTAAAACTGGAAAAAATACAGAACCATGTATAAAGCATCGAGAAAATAGTGGGTCCACATTTAATAATTTTTTCTCATTTCAGCCAATTTTGTAAACGTGCCTGTTTAGAAAGTGAGACTTTTTTAGTAATATTTTTAGTAATACATTTATGAAAACATATATCATACCCTTTGACCAAATTTCAGATTCTTATCTGGGTCCTGATTAGTCACATATGTCCTTAAAAGTAAAGAATATTTCATGAGTATGGTAAAAGAGAGATGTGACTGGAAAAATAGTCAGAGAGATGCAACATTATAGACTTTGGAGATGGAAGAAGGAAGCCATGAACCATAGAATGTGCGTGACCTCAAAACAAATTCTCTCCTAGGACATCCAGAAAGGAATGTAGTCTTGCTGACACCTTGATTTTAATCCAGTGAGACCCTGAGTCTGCCTTCTGACCCACAGAACTTGAGAATAATGCATCTGTGTTGTTTTAAGCCACCAAGTTTGAGGTAATCTTTATGGCAGTTATGCCTATGTAATAAATATAACTAGTTAGATATTTAGACTAGTCAAGGTGAATACTTGATTACCCCATGTATCCCCTCCCTAGATGTCTATATCTTTACCTTTTGATGGGCATCTAAAGTACTACTTACACACCAGTTTCCCAACCAAGCATGTCTGGGGAATGATCTACAGTCCGGCGAGGTTGTGGTTCCAGTATTGAATTCAAGTGTTGAGCTCTCTCCATCACAGACAACCCATACATCTATTCTCCAGGAATGGCCCAATCTGTAAGACTATATACATGTCTTGGTTCATTGAACAAATGTATTTTTTACACCTACTACGTGTAATTTCTGTGCTGGTTGCTAGAAGCCAGTGGTGAACAACATCGACAGACTCCCAACTCTCATGGAGCTCATACTCCAGAGTGAAAGTTAGCAAACCACAACCCTTGGATCAAAGCGGTTTACTACTTGTTTTTATAAACCAAGTTTTATTGCAACACAGACGTGCTCATTTATTTGCATATTGTTAATGATGCTTTCATGCTATAATAGCAGAGCGGAGCAGTAACAACAGAGCCTACATAGCCCACAAAGTCAATGATATGTATTACATGGCATTTCATAGAAAGGGTTTGCTATCCTTGTTCTAGAGGGCAGGCAGACAATAAAACAAATATATACAAATATGAAGACTGTTATGAAGAAGTATACATTGTTCTGGAAGTATTAAAGTGAAAGGATAACAGTTAACTAATCTAGTAAAACCAAAAACAAAGGGATGCATGAGAGTTAACAAAATAAAGTGTGAAGTTAGGAAAAGTGTTCCAGATATAAAGAAGACCATGTGTAATTATGCCAGAGAGAGGAAAATAAGTAGAA
>NW_011888842.1:4549860-4552816 GCF_000151845.1 Pteropus vampyrus | reverse complement strand
AGACTTCGGACATGCAAGAAAGTCCTCCTAAGGTCTGTACAGTTGCCTAGCCTGCCAACACACTGCTGACCACAGACACCTGAGTGAGCCCCACCAAGTTTGGTTCAGAATACAGAACTGACCAACTGACTTAAGACTCATGAACGAAAATTCATGTTTATTTTGTACACCTCTGAGATTTGGTGGTCAGTTGTTTCACAAGTTTTTGTAGCAGTGGCTAACTAATGCAGATACACACAGCAAGTGGGATAACAGAGTGCCAAGCATCTACTCAGTACTTGATACATGGTAGTCCCTGCCCCCACCACTGCAGCCTGAGTGATGGAAACCTGCAAGTGTTAATTCAGAGTATGCTCTCATTATTACACAGCTTGGGGTGGTGGTTCACTTCTGCTGGGTTTCCAGACGCCGTGCTTGCAAACACAGACACAGACAGACAGACACACATACGCACATATTAAATTGTGGGTCCCACCACTTTAAATGAGTATCTGGCTGTTATATTCTTAAGGGGGTTTCACCAAAGTCACCTCCAAATTCCACATTCCCTTCTCTTTAGATGTCCACTATAGCTCCCACATACTCCTTTAACCAGCAGAATTGAGCAAGCTACATCATGTCAGGGTCGGCATAGCCTGGCTGCTGAAGTAGGTCTTGAGACGGTTTCCAAGAGACGTGTTATTAAAGAAACAATGGCTTTGTCTTGGCAGCAGGGCTAAATGCTGTTTATTTCCAGATGCTTTCCTGGAACACAAGGGAGGGAGTGCAGCTGCACATCATTCATGGAGTGGCTGAGACAGGATGTGGGGCAGCACTCTGAGTGAGTGGCCAACCTCATTCAGGGCTGGGGACATGAGGCAATTTTCTGTCCTTGACAGAAAAGAACTCAGTTTCCTTCTTCACTGGCCAGGACCTGCTCCCACTGTCAACACTGCTATTTGTGTGAATGACAGCGTTCGTTTCTCCTTTACTCGATCATCTAAGCTTTAAACATTTTTTTATTTCTCCATATGAATGTCTTCCTTATTCCACCTTCTCACCCCCACACTGTTCCCTCTGACTGAGGTAAGTAAACTACAGCCAAGTGGCTCAGACCACAGGCTTTGGGGAATAAAAGGGAAAAAAAGAAAAAGAAAAAAAAAAAAAAGCCCTGTTCTAGTTAGAATCACGTTTTGAACATTTAATCTCTATGTAACCTTGGACAATTCTCTTCTTCAAGACTCACATTCATTATAATAAGAGTACTTTTTTTAAAAAGTAGCTATATTATACATGTGTTTTTTGACAAAAAGAGATAATTCACCATTAAGTGTTTATCTGAGTGTTTGGCAAAGAGCAAGCACTAAGTAAATAGCTGTTCTTATTCTATCATCATCATTTTTTTCATTATTATTATCCTGAGTCCCGGTATTCTTCTGACTAAACATCTCACATCTATTCCACTCATCTCTCTGAATCTATACTCTTTGTATTCTCCATGTAATCACCCCAGAAGCTTCTCAACTAGCTTCGCCAACTTTTCTCTCTCCTCTCTAATCCTTTCCACTGGACCACTATTTCTCCTAAAATAACTCTTTCTTTATTTTAGGGTTTATTAATCCACCCATAATATGCTGTATTAGTATCCTAGGGGCTGCCATAGCAAAGTACCATAAATTACTTGTCTTGAACAACATAAATTTATTTTCCCACAGTCTGGAGGCTACTGAAACCAAGATATTTACAGAGTGGCCATGCTCCCTCTGAAACCTGTAGGGAAATACTTTTTTGTCTCTTCCAGGCTTCTGGTGATTTCCTAGCAATCTCTCGTGATCCTTAGCTTGTAGATGAACCAATCCACTTCCCTATCTTCACGGGATATTCTTGCTGTGTCTCTGTATTCACATAGTTATTGTTTTATAAGCTTATCAGACATATTGGATTAGGAACCCGCTCTAATCCAGCATGACTTAATTAACTAATTATATGAGCAATAATCCTACTTCCATATAAGGTCACATTCAGAGGTATTAGAGGTTAAGGCTTCCAGATATCCTTTTTTTTTTTTTTTTCATGGAAGGGGGTACAAATTGACTCATAAAACATGGCTCACAATTTACATCTCAGTCCCTATCTCTCACCACTCTCCATACTACCCTCTCTAGACATAAGAAACTTTTTTTTTTTAATGAGTTAATTATATAAAACCTTCTCTGCTGCCTCAGGACCTTTCACAGGTTTTGAGCTCTGGCCTGAACACTGATGCATCCCCTCAGTTTTTTCCTAGCTAAGGTTTACTTATTCATAAGATCTCAACGTGGTCATTACCCATTCCAAGAAGCCCCAACTGAATCTCACTTCATATCCATTAAGATGACCAGAAAGAAAAGGAAAGAAGGAAGGAAGGAGGGAGGGAAGAAAGAAAGAGGAAAGAGGGAGGGAGGGAGGAAAGGAAGGAGGGAGGAAGGAAGGGAGAAAAAATCACAAGTATTGGTGAAGATGTTGGAAGGAAGAAATTGGAACATTTTTGCACTGCTAGTAGAAATGTAAAATGATGCAGCCATCATGGATGACAGAAAGGCAGTTTCTCAAAAAATTAAACATAGAATTACCTTATTATCCAACAATTTCATTTTGGGTTTACACCCCCCAAAATTAAAAGTAGTAATTGAAATAGGCATTTTACAACGATGTCCATAGTAGCATTATTCTTAATAGCCAAAAAGTGAAAATAATACACATATCTATCAGTGAACAAATGGATAAACAAAATGTGTATAGTATCCAGACCTGAAATGAAATTCTGATACGTGCTACACCATGGATGAAACTTGAAACATTATGCTAAATAAAGTAACACAGACACAAAAGGACAAATATTGTATGATCGCACTTCTATTAGGTACTTAGGACAGTCGAATTAATATTGAAAGAAAGTGGAATAGGAATTTCCAGGGACTGGAGTAGCTGGCGGAGA
>NW_011888842.1:4529703-4547935 GCF_000151845.1 Pteropus vampyrus | reverse complement strand
AGAGTAACTAGTAGTTACTGGTAGTTACTAATGATCACTATTAGAGTAAAAACACTTCCTGTCTTATCTATGTTGAAGTCAAGTTGTAACCCTAAGAAATGAACTAAGTAACACATTGTCTTATAGGAAAAATACTTTGGAGTTGGACCTAAGGGACAACTCTCTAGTTCTCCATTTTCCACAGATGGGAAAGGTGGCCTGGGACAAGTATTCTAACTCCTTTGCGTTATTTCTTAAAGATATAAAATTAAGATATTGAACTATATGAGTGTTGAAGGCTCTTCTAATTCTAAAAGTCTGTATGTTATGAAAATGCTTTTGCCAAGTAGACCAAATATTACACAAAAGAAGATCTTATAAGTTCAAAGGTTGTTTATTCAGCGATTCCGTCTGCATTGATCAATTTCACCATATAAATGGCAACCATTTCATTTTTTTGCACTGATGAACCCACCCAGGGTTAGAGGTGACTCTAACAAAGTCTATAAGGCCACAGCCAAATGGAAATCTACATTAAGTACTATAGGGGAGGGAACTACAGATGAGCCCCCCATGCAGCTAATTGTGGTCATAACAAGTTTTTTGTAAATGAAAATTTTGTATATTCAGTTGCTTCTCGATTGCATTAGAACACTTGCTCTTTAAAAGAACCCCAGGGTGACTCTTTTCCTATATGGCAAGCATCTTTTGTAATATGAATCATAATGGCTTGATTAATGTTTTGCAAACTCAGATTCTGATATCTCCAGCATTCTTAACACTCAACCCAGCCTTATCGCATAGTCAAATATTTCTATTTCCTCTATAGAATAATATAATAAGCAGGCTGATCACTGCCAAACAGATCAGTCGGATATATTTGTTCATGTTTAATTTTTACTTCAGTTGTCTAAATACTGTTCAAAGTCATTAGGTAATTGCCTGGGTATCAGCTGGGCTTTGACAGCCAAGCCTGTTTCCTACTTTTCATTGCTTATTTCTGGTCAGTCACATTAGTTTCTGCTTGGTTAACTTATTCTTTAATAATTTCCTTTCCTTTAGCTAAATTCCTCTGTGTATGTTCTGTTGATTGTAAATGAAATTAATTCTTGCTTTAACAGATTTAGAAATCACCATCTTGTACAAAGTAAAATAAAAATTATTTCATTCTCTTCTCAAGCCTCTAAGACAGCCTCTGTTCATAACTTGGCGTATATTCTTTCGAACTTTAAATCTGAGTTTTAAAATTCTATATATCATATCCACTTTTATAGAAAATGCATACTTAACCACATTATTTTCCAATATTATGAAGCATCCCTTTGAATAATTTTCAAATCATTAAAATGATAACCCAATTTTAGATCCATTACCTTTTTGGGTGTTTTTCTCATTTCAGAAAAATGTTGTAATGAACACACTTACTCACTGATCTACCAAGTATTTACTTAGCATAAATTCATAGAATTAAAATTCTTGATTTAAATATATGCACATTTAATGTTAATCTTTATTTCTCTATTTTCCTCTGTAAGCTATGGAACTATTCCTATAAAGAAATGCTATTCTTTCATACTCCTCTGCCAATCTGAAATGTTCCCTTTGGCTTTTCCTTTTTAATCTATCAATTTCTAAAACTTAGGTTAAAATTCCCCACCCCTAGGATGAAATCTTCCTTAAGCTTGCCCACTCATTGTTTCTCTGAATGCCTGCTGTACGTGGGTACAGGGAAAAGGCAGAGCTCTGTGAAGTATTGTGCATTTAATTGGCATAGAGATTGGCTGGCAGGCGAAATAAAAAAATAAAAATTTAGAAAATATAAAAAAAAGAAATGGTTACAAAAATTATAGCACAGTTATATTTAGTCTGTTATCTATATATTTAATAATGTTGAACACTATATAACAAAATTAATGCTTATAAGATATTTTAGCAAAGCAGAGCATAGTGTTGCATGTTTACTATAATTACAATGTAAAAACAATGGGTATTAACTTTAACTGGCAAAACAGAAAAATAATCTCTCAGTTTTATTGTGGTGAAATTATGGGTGAGGTTTTTACTTTTACAAATATTTACATTACTTTTACAGCTTAAATAAATAAAAAGATTTTCCCTCTATTTTTCCTGTTTTCTCAATGTGTGTGTGTAGGGGAGTGGGGCAAAAGATAGGGACCCAATGTCACAACTCCACAACTTATGGCATCTCAGCAAAATTCTACTGTATAGAACGTAAAGACTTTTACTTTTTGGATTTTACACAATGTATTCTATGGGCACCATGACAGTGATGTCAACTTGCACAGAGTGGGAACACCCTTACGGTGTCACTGGTCCACTCAAAACCACAGAAGTCAACCCCCATCTGCAGGAGCCAATAAGCATGAAGATCCCACCTTGCAAGGTCCATATAAGCTGAACACCTTGGACAGACGATGCTCAAGCCTGACCTGATAGCATCACAGACAGGTGCTCTGACTTTCTGACCCATCATAGCTACTGGCTTAGGACTGATGAGCTGTTCTCTGCTCAGCTCTGCACGCTCCTGTCAACAGAGCTCTCTTTGAAGAAGCTAAGGACTTTCATCCCTTTGCTCTGTCGTGTGAGACTCTGTACTTCCCCTCCCTGTGGGTTGTGTGTTAACTGGCGTGGTACCTGATTGGCTTATCTGATAAGGTTCTACTTGATACGATAAACCTGGCAGTGTGGAAGGACAAAAATGTGTTCATGAGTATTACTTCAGTAGCTGCTTTTCTTGCTCACAGCATCTACCACCTTTAGTCTCAGTTTCACCATCTGTAAAATGATGGTGAATAAAACTAATTCAAGGTTCCAAATGCAAAAACCTACTTTTCTTAATATAAATAAATTATGTACATCAAGTGTTTGCTTACTAAACTTTTAGGACTATTTTTTATTTCCACAAAGAATGTGTCTGCTTTTATATTCTTGATACATATGAACCACTTATTCTATCCTCTCCCTTTTCAGAGAAACATATTTCTGCCTCAAGGGTATCAGCAGGGCAAATATATTGAATCCTGATTACCCAGCCTGGGCTTCCATGATGAAGAGACAATGTGACATAGTTAACACTATGAAGAACTGGAGCTTGTGTCTTTGACTGAAGGAGAAAGCAACTGCTTATCTCCAGCTGATAATTGCCAAGCCAGGATGTTGGCTCAGAGGTGTTCAATCTTTCAGTTTCTTAGGACAAACTGTAAAAATGTGGATTTTAAAGAAATATTTAGATGTTATGTATTAATTCAAATTATAATAAAAAAACAACCTTCATAACCTTCATAGAAAAACATATCTTTGGGATAACTTTAGTTCTTAGACCATGAATTTGCAGTCTCTCAGATGAGATGTAAAGGCTTTTTTGTTTCTGTGATTGATTCAAAATTAACTGGTCTTTATTTTCTTGGGGTCTATTAGAGGGGCAGGTACATTGAATACCGTTTGTTTTTATTGCCAGCATCCATTCACTCTCCTTTTGTAAAAACCCCAGATTTTATTTGGAAATGGATACCTTTCCTCCAATGGGAATCTATCTGTTCCACTGAAGTTGAATTCATCCATAGCTCTAAAGGTGGCTTAAGGAAATCAGATGGTATATTCCATTAGCAAGATCATTGTAGGCATAGACACATGGCCCAAGCCAACTCAATCAGAGACAAAAGGACTAAATTCTGGGAATTTTGTTAAGCTAACAGGAAAGTACACCCATTCTTTTCTTTGCTAGACTGGAACAAAGAAAGCATTAGCTCCAGAAAATACTAGAAGCAATACTGAAACCATAGGGCTACAAAAAATCTAAGACAATAGAGTCCAAATAGAGGAAGCAAAGACGATTAGAATTGGAAGGGAAATAATGGATCCTCTTCGTATTTTTTGTGCTCCTACATCCAGCATTGCCTGAAGCTAGTAACTCTGGATTTTCTATCATGAGATCTGTTAAATCTTTTTAACCAAAGCTAATTTCTATCTAGCTTTCTGTTACTAGCAACCAAAAGCCCAAGCTGCTATATAGTGGGAATTGAGATGGGATGGGAGAACCACCTTAGTACAGAATTTCCTCGTTGCTTACACTTAAAAAAAAAAAAAAAGGCCATGATAATAGCACTGTTTCTCCACACTCTAAGATGTTGGTGGCTGTCTTTACTAAAGCATGGCTAGACATAATGTCACCATGTCCAGCACCATTTCCAGATGTTACTCTTTTGAATAAACATTGTCAGCACCTTCTCTTTGTATAGTGGAAAAAGGAATGTTATTTTTCTTTCATCCCTTTTGCCGTATTCCCCTGCGGAACCATTTCAATTTAGTGAAGTACAGAAGGACCTAGCAGTTTGCATCTTCTGTTATGAATGTGGTGCTTGAAATGCCAAAGTCAATGACATGAGACGCAGGGCTTCATTACTCCTCAGCTTACCCAGACTCAGGCTTCCCAGGACCCAGTGATAGTCTGCTGCCAGAAAGACACATTTGAATTTCAATGTGTCAAGTATCTCTTGCTATACTTTCCATGTTGCAGGCTGCGAATAGCTTTTAGAAATGTTTTAAACATCCCGGAACTCAGCTCTCTACCTCCTACCACTGGCTAACACTAAGTTGGATGTATTTTTTCCAAGTTGTAATAAATTAAGGAGTAGGTGGTCTAGGGAAGAGCATGAGTCTACAATCATCAATACATTCAATAAAGAGGAACTTTTCAACAACACTATTCATACTTTAGATGCAATATGGAGAAAGTGGGGAAGCAGAGCATGTGGCCTATGAAGGCCACGTTTGGGTCTCTGATCTACTCTTTCCTAAACAAGTAAATTTGGTGAAGCTGCCAAACTTTTTTCTAGCCTTAGTATCCCCATAAAATGGGAATGACAGTGATGCCTACCTTCACAAAATTGTGATCCCTATATTTTTATTAAATTGGAAGCTATTAATTAATCGTGACCATTTTGCAATGAAGCAGCAGCACTAGGAAGATTTTATTCACTCTTTCAAGTATTTAAGATAGACCTTAATAGTTTTAAAAATATGACATCTATAGTCAGAATGTCTCGATTCAAATTCTTGTTCTAGTCCTTAATAGCTATATGGCCTAAGGCTTACTTTCTTATGCTTCCCTGTCTTTTTCTATAAGATCTTCCTTTTCTATAAGAACCTCTTAGGGTTATAATTAGGATTTATGAGATTAAAATTATTAAGTTTTCAGGACTATGGCAGTCACAGTAAGCACTTAACAGTGTTATTACTGTTACTCATATTGTTGCTATCTAGTAGTCTGTTCCCCTTTGCAATGTTTCAGACATAGTGCTTAAGAAACGATAATAAAATGTGGCTGCTTTGAGCTGAGGTTCTGAATTTGCATCGAACAATCCAATTTTCTCACTCTCTAGCTCTGCGTCTTTGGGCCAATCACTTCATCTCAGTATGTCTTATTTTCTCACTTCTAAAATGTAAGTATTAATAGCACACAGTTTATAAGGAAGATATAAAGACTATGAGAGTTATTTCCTGTAAATCACTTAGAACACCTAATATACACTACAAAATACTTGATTATTCTTACCATTATTGCTTTTATTAACAATGAATTCTTCAAGGTCATATAGGAAATCAGAGGCATAAATGGAGAATTTGTTCATATCACTACATAAGAAGCTAGACTTCAAATTCATGTCTGACTCCAAAATCCACATAGTTCCCATTATACCATATTTTCTTTCTTTTTAAGAAGAAGAGCAGTAAAGCAAAGCCAAAGGCAATTTTAGATTTATTTTACTGTCATTTCAAACATATCAGTGCAGGGTGTCATATTACTTTTGAAGTGCATATATTTTTTAAAAGAAACAAAAAATAGCTATAATAACCACCAACTGCTTGCAAAGTAAATTGTGCTAACCCCTCTGCTCTCCATTTGCAAACATATTTGGATTACATCTGGAAGAAAATCATTAGTGGCAGGAAGACAGATGTTCTTCAAAGTTTGGGTGTGTATGTAGACATCAAATATTGATGTTGATGTTATTTACTCATTTGATTCTTTACTCTTTTCCAAAAAGATGGATTTTGAGCTTTTTCATGATTTATTTCTTCTTTCTTTGGTTCCCAAGGTGACAAATCAAAGTTCACCCCAGGAACTTGCAAAGTATATCATGGTAGGAGAAATCCACCAGGCGTGGAATAATATTAATAACGAGTATTGTGCAGTTGTCAATCAGCATAGAGTCTTTCTCAGAAATAATTTAAGGATCTTCTTCAAACCAAAGCATTATGCATATGGCAATGAAAGAACAATGCACACTGCTATTAATAGGTTGACTAATATAGCAAATTTTACTGTTTTAATTTTAAATATAATTTATTAAAATAAAATAAAAATTTCATTGGGTTCATTTAAAAACATATACTTAAGGGAGAGAATACTTGCAATGTGATAGCCTATAATTAAAGAAAGCATATAATGTGTCATGGATTACACAAATAAGAAATTTGATGAAGGTGGAAATAGAAGAATATGAGGCAATGTCCTTGAGCTATATTTATTTAGATTACTATAACAATCCATATTTATGTAATGGAATACATTGGAATTTGTTTTACCCTGAGATGAGATAGCTATCTCCTGAAAGTAAAAAATATTTTCAATACTTATATTGTTTGGTAGAGCCCATTTTCAGAATACTATATAAATTTCTCTGTGGACACTAATTGATGAATGTGCTCTTTATGTTTTCCATGCATCCATAGAGAAGAACTAAATTCCAACTTACATATAATAAAATGCTTTGAAATTCAGGGAGGAAAGAATATGGGTAATGTTCAGTAGAGTAGCTGTTAAGGACTGAATGTTTATGGCCCCTCCCTAAATTCATATGTTGAAATCCTAATGTGATAATATTATGTAGAGTTGTGGGGATGTCAATAGGTCATGAGGTAGACCCTTCATGTATGGGGTTAGTGCCCCTTATAAAGGAGAGCTCCCTGGCTCTTTCCAGCTGTAAGACAACCCTTTGGATACCAGGAAGAGGACTCTCACCAGACACTGAATCTGCCAGTGCACTGATCTTGGACTTCCCAAACTCTAGAACTGTGAGAAACAAATATTTTTTTGTTTATACTACCAAATCTATGGTATTCTGTTATATGGGATATGTTATGTTATAGCAGCCCAAACTGACTACAACAAAATCCAAACCAAAGTAATTTTTTCCCATTATGCATGACATGTTTTCCTTTGTACGTTTTCTCCTGCTGTCACTCAATTTAGAGTACATTTTCCACTCATTTCTGCATGGCTAATGTGTGCCAATCTTGAAGTTCCAGCCTAAACTGTACTTTACCCATAGAGCTTTCTCTAAATCTCCCATTTGATTTAGGACTTCCTTCATCTTCGCTCTCAAAGCACTTTGTCTATTCCTATATTTTTAAGATTTAAAATTGTATATGATGTTTTTGCTTACATGCTTATCTTCCAAATTCATCCGTAACTTCCTCAAGAAAGGAGCCCATGATTTATTTATCTTGCTCAACATGGCATAGAGAAATAATATATTTTTTTATATTAAGCTTTTTACATCATCTAGCCCAGTGCCTAATATGTAACAGGAGGGAAATGAATGTTAGGGAAATATTGATATTTGAATGTTGACCAAGAAAAGTCAATCCCATTGTTTCACAAAGCTTACGGTTAGGTCAAGCCATTTTTTTCAGTCTACCATGATTCAGTTTACAAAATTAGCCCTTTTTGAGTCTTTTCTGTCCTTGACCTTCTTGCATCTACTTTCAAGAGGCCTTTTGTTCCCCAGAAATACTTGCTATTCAGGGAAATAATGCCCCGGGGTGACGAATTGTGTAATAAATGGGAAGAATCCAACACAGTCTTTTCCACTACCAATCTAGTGCCGAGTGTTTTCTCCTGTAGCCCATTGTGCTCAAAACACAAAATAATTGTATTAACTGGAGACTTTTGTGGGGATGATTTTTTTTTTATTTAAAAGAAATGTTAATTTGCTATTAAATCTCATGTTGAAAGACTAATAGCTTAATGAACGCATTAAACATGTGCAAATTAGTTTTTTTTTAATGCATTACTTAGTTTCAGATTGAAAGGGGGTGATACATCATCGTCATCTCTGTGGGAATTAATGAGGCATTAGGCCATCTCCTGTCACGGAGGCCAGACTTATGAACGATCCACCAAATCGCACATGCCAAACTTGTTCTGTTCTCTCTTTCCACCCACCACATACATCTTTTCTGGGCCTCTTGCGTCTGTAGCCTGAGCTTTGGTACTTGAAATACAAATGTCGGCTCACCATCAGTTTGGAAGTGAGAAGTAGTCTATTCCGTCTATTCCGAGTGACAAATCTTGTTTACGGTTACTAGAAAAGAGGGTGGAACCAGGAGTGCATATATTAACATCACAGCGGATGGGTTTGGTAGTCATTCAATTGCCATCCTGCCCTGTGAAGATACATAACCTCTCCCCATTTCCCTCAATCACCCACTCACTCTCAGACATCTACATTAAAATAAAGAGCCCAAAGCAAGGCAAGTTATCTTAACGATAATAAGTGGCAAGGTGTTCTCAACTCAACAGCTTTTGTCACCAGCTCTCAATCTTTTCTCATCAGGAGCACCGCTTTTTCTACCTGCATCTTTTGATATATTCACCTTATCCTGCAGTTCCCAAATCAGCAGTTCCAAACCTCCATGAATAAGCAGCATTTAAAAGCCATTAGTTTAATTCCAGGACATAAACTTGCTCTTACCTGCATTTATTTTTATAATTAGCAGGTATGACATTTAATTCTGTTTTGAGAATCTTGGATAAATTTTTAGTCTATCTTGAGATAATTGAAGATGCCATGGCCTACTAAAAAATCAGGGATGGAGCTCACTAGCACAGACATTAGTTTAGGCATAGAAATAACATCTGTGCAGGACATGGAAACAGTACAGCAACGTTAAGTAATATTTCTTTTACACTAAAAAGCATTGCTTAGCCCTGCATGATTTCCTTAAGAAGATATGTTCGTATATATAGACATGTATATGAATTATTCCATAAAATGTAACAAATTTCCCTACCTGCTCAGCCTAAAATGACAAAACTTCAGGCCCTAATCTATCACTATCTGTCAGTGGCCATCAACTTTGCTCATTGTTTTACCTGTCCATTTCAATTCATGAGTCACACTTAATGCATGTTGGTTCTTCTTTTATGAAATGGCCCCCATAATAGCAACTCTCTCTCAGGCGACTTCGAATCATTCAAGATACAGTAAAAGTCCATTCTATTCATCTATGCTGTTCCCTAAAAACAGATTTGAGATGAGTGCATTCATGTCCATTATCAATGACATACTTGAGGGACCTCATGTTCTTCATCCAGTTGATTGTTTGTTTGTTTTGATATATTAGTTAACATTCTTTTGGTTTTAAGCAATGGAAACTGACTCTGCTCATTCATTAGAATAAAAAGGGACTAATGTATTAGAAGGAACATGGGGTAGTTCATAAAATGGAAGATGGGAATCAAGTCCTAGGAATAAGGAGTCAGGGTAGATTCCAGGGCCTCAGCAACTGTAGCTCCTGGAACTTCTCTTAAGACACGGCCAGTACTATGACTGAACTTCTGAGGTGCATAGGACCTGTGTTTTGAGAATTTGACTTGGATACAAGTCATCTGAGGACATATATCTCTCCACCTTGATCAATCAGCTGTGGCCAAGGAGCTAGTGTCACTCGGTAGAAACAAAGATTCTGGAGCCTAGCCTCTCTGTAATGAGGACCTTGCCAGAAAAAAATATGTGTAGGCCAGTCAGCTATATGCATCCACTTTTGGGAAGCATGTATGGACTGCTTCCCATAGAAGGCGTCACTTCAGCTAACCCCCCGCAAACCTCTCCCCACCATTACGCCACATTTTCTTCACCACTGCTTTTAATGTGTCAGAGTAGCAGTGCCCAAAGGAAGAAAGTTTGTTTTCTTTTCTGAAATTGAAAAACAAAAGTTGATTCGACCTGAAAAGTCCAATTTTTGACTGTTATCCCCTGCTCCCCAATTAATATAAAAAGAAAGAGAAACGCTAACATGAAGCAGATAACTTTCAAGAGGCTTGGTAAGATCTCACAACTACGAGATGAAGATCGACGGATGATCCTTTTAGAGTATCTTTTTAGAATGTCAGCTATTCTAGAGGCGATTAGAAAAGTATCTTCGCCTGAATCATATAAGATTCCTCACTGAATGACATCGATGACAGTATCTAACTTTTGAACCCTCACATTTCATTGACATATTTTAGGGCTTCTCCCCCTAATTATAAAAGCATTATATACTCAATGCAGAAATGTTAAAAGACCAAAATGCACAAAATATAAAAACATTCTCTCATGACCCATTATGTTCACACATGGGCATTGCCACTATGTTCTTCATACTTTGTATACTGTTTTGTAACCACTATTATCATAACTGTTATTATTACAAAAGTGATATGCATTAATCATAAAGTAATTAGAATATACAAAGAAGGAAAAAAGAAAGTCACCAAGAATCCTACCACCCAGTGATGACTTCTTTAAAAACAATGTGGTATATATCCTTTCGGGTTTGTTGTAAAATGATGTTAACAAATGCAGACCATTTCACTCTATGGGTGTTTTCTAATTCACTTAATAATTCCCTCTCATTCAGTATTTAGCTTCTTTTCGATTTTGTTATCAATAACATTACTGCAACTATCTGCTTTATGAATATTTTGTATGTATTCTTTTTCTAATTTTTTCCAGTTAAATTCTAAAAAGTGGAATTGTTAATGATACATGCATTTTAAAGCTGCCCCTTGATACACATTCTCATATTTGTTTGCAGTGTTCTTTCAGATTTATTATATCATTTGATTCTGCTGTGAGGGGTGCAAGTGGGACATCATTATTTTCTTTCACAAGTGGGAAGACTGAGATTCACAGAGTTCTGCCCAGATCCCAGGACCCTTAAGTGGCAAAGCCTGGCATCTATTCTAGGTCCTTTGTCTCCAATTCATATTTAAACACAGATGTGCTGCTGACAGAGTAACAATCCATTTCTAATCCTAAAAGAAAAACATGGAATAAAGTAGGTGAGTTTATTGTCTAACTATTCTATACCAGGCACTCAGGTTATTTTAGAGACATGATCTCATATAATCCTCACAGCAAACTTGTGTGATTGGCTTTATTGTCTCCTTTGCAGATTACAGAACAGAAGCTTAGTGAGGTTAAGTAATTCCTTCAAAGACACAGAGCAAAGAGGTGGAGCAAAGATTCCAACTCTAGTTGCGAAATCCAAGCTTTTCCCTAAGCACCATGCTACAGTCCTTAATTACGAGACTTGAAGCAAAAGTGATTTCCTTCAGTTGGAGGCACTGTCTGACTGAGCCTTGATTCCACTAAGTCAGAGAGAAACAGAAAGCGAGCAAGAGAGAGAGAGAGAGAGAGAGAGAGAGAGAGAGAGAGAGAGAGAGAGAGAAGAGGGAGAGGGGAGGGAGGGAGGAGGTGGGGGAGGGAGGGAAGCAGGGAAGGGAGGGGAGAGGAAAAGGACGGAGGAAGAGGAGGGAAAGGAAGAGAGAGAGGTATAAAGAGAGAGTCAGGGATTTTTTGTTTGTTTGTTTGTTTTTTGTAACGTCAGGCCCAGAATCAGCCAGGGTTAAAGAGGCAAGATGTAAATCCACAAGACCCTCTAACTGCTTGCATCAGAGAGCAAGAGAAAAGAAAAGGGATCTGGGGAGCAAATGTATGAGATACAGGAAGTGTTGTGCTGGTAAGTGTTTAACAACCAGCTTCCTAACGGGTGGGTGGAGGGTGGTAAGCCTCACATGTGCTTACCAATCTTCTCCGTGTAAGAACTCCCACACGAAGGCTGAGTTCAACCTACCAACTGAGCTTGTATCGTCGTAAAGAGTGATTGTGTTAAATTTTCATGATTGAAATTTCACTGGGTCCTAGAGGTACAACTCTGAGAATACAATATTCATTACAATGAAAAGATTAACATACAATTCTTGCACCTTTACTTTGTATCTGGAGGTATGCTAAGCATTAGGAATACAAAGCTAAACTAGGCATTTCCCTAACCTAAAAAAAAAAAAAAAAAAAAAAAAAACAACTTTCAGGCTATTAGTGTGACTTTTGTAAACAACTTAATGTGTTATATGAATAACAATAGAAGCATATCCTTGGACCAATGATGATATATTAGCATATTAAAGTAATCAGATCCACTCCAGTAGGCCATCTGATTCTTCTGCGTTTTTCAGTTATAAATTTTGCCCTTTTTGACATTATACAATCTATAGCAATTAAGAAAAATACTGTAAATAACCTGCATTGAATAAGTGATCTGCACATTCAAAGACTTCTTCTGTCTCCAGTGATAGGGTTCCCTTCTGACTCTTCATTTCCACTGACAAACATGCAACATAATGACATTCTCAGTGGCTCTTCTAACTGCATTAAGTTTGCAGATGGAGACTGGAACTATTTTCAGAAACTTAAAAAAAATTACCAAGGGAGGTACTTTCATCATTTATTCATAGGCAGGCTTTTTATTTTTTATTTATTAATGAAGTTTAGAAAAGAGTTCTTGGAGAGCATCAAGTGGCTTTGTTATAAAAATAAAATATGACTAATCCGGGCACCAATGGTTCTGCCCCAACCCAGTGTTCACTTTAGGAACATACAGTTCTCCTGAGAATCGCAAAATACATTTACCATTTCTGTGCTTCTGGCTATCACTAAACTAAACAAGGACAACTGAGGTAAGTTCCCAAGACTAAGATAATTCAGCAGTGTCCTAAGTGTTTCATTTATTTGGAAAAAAAAAAAAATCATTGAGTATATTTCTCATTTATTGAGGCTATTTAGGAAAAAAAGTCAGTAATAATTTGATAGGAAGTTTGAGAAAGACTTCAAGCACTGGGAGTTGAAGGGTTGGGTTAAACTGGATCATTGTTTCCCAGACTATATTCTGGAAACTAGAAAAAAAGAATTAAGAGCTGTAGCATAGAAAAAAAAAAAAAAACAGAGAATACCATTCAAATAAGTTTAGAAAGCACTGTGTTCCAGATCTGTCTTAGACATTCACAATATATTTACATGTTACAAAGGATCTGAAAAGTTTTACAGGTAAGAAGCTAGTTTAACTTTGATTTATTCAGGATTTTAAGATGTTGTTTGGTTCTACGAACTTCTTAATAACAGTGCACTACTAATTTATGACATACCCTTGCATCACACAAAGCACTGGGTTCGACAACTGTGAACTAGAATATTATTAAGGTTTAGTCCAACACCCTTGCTTTATCTCCATCAATTTCACCATTAAGACAATGGCTCAACCAGTTTAAAGTCACCAATAGCCAAAGAAAATTTGTTACAAAGGCTGGTCAGCACTTCTCATCTCTTTTTACCTAGTCCAGCTCATTGTTTAAAGCTCAGTGCAACTACCGCTTCTTCGGGGAAACAATTTTCAACCTACTAACCCCGTATAGCTCTTTCAAAATACTTATTATTAATTGGTATTATTATTGGATTAATATATTTCTCTCACTTGAAGCTGAAAATGCCATGAGGAAATACAATTTATTTTTGCTGAAAGTTTTATTTACCACGGGTAACTATGATGTCTGCCACACAGTGGTTACTTAAAAATATCTATCAAATGCTAAAGGATGAAGATCCTCCTGGACGTTTAAGGATCACTCTCCTCTGAAGGTATAAATTCATTTTGTGCAAAAGATTTTGTTAATGACTTAGAGGTAGGCTAGAAGATGTGTTTATCATTGTGGTAATTGGTATATAGTTGGGAAAGTGGGTATGGAATGATCAATGAGGAAACAAAACAAGTCTCATCAGGCTGAGTCAATGGACTGAATCCCTAAATCTGGTCTTTAATAGGGATAAATGGTTGGCTTGCAAAAAATCCCACTAAACAATTATAGTACAGGGATTAACAGCCTTTTCCTTATAAAACAAAGTGTACACACACACACACACACACACAGATTTCATTGATAGTTCAATAGGCACACATGAGATATTACTGACACAAATGTAAACTGACTAATGCTGTATTAAAAATATAACATCGAGAGTTGAAAATATGGGATTACAGCATAATGCTTCAAATTGTCAGCTCCAGAAGCAGACTTTGAGGCTTTAAATCTTAGTTCTGCCGCTTCCTAACTTTGGGGAAGTTACTCAGTCTTTCTGTGCCTTGGTATCTTCATCTGTAAAATGAAAACCAACCTCAAAGCTGCTGTGAAGATAAAAAGAGTCAATAGAGTTGAGATACTAGATAATTTAGCTCTCGGTAAATTTCAGCAATTACTACTAGTCATAATAAAGTTAGTATTATTATTAATACAGTACTTCTGTTTTGAATTTTGCATTACAAGTTTCAACAAAGGGAGCATGAGAAGGTAGTGTAACATATTTGTCAGTAGTGTGCACTCTGGGGTGAGGTGAGACCTGGATTGGAATCCCATATACACTCCTCCTAGTTGTATGAGCTTACGCAGTTTACTTAACCCTGTTTCTGCCTTTACTTCCTTATCTACTCTGGGTAATTGAAAGAAGTAAATGAGTGGCACCTGAGAATTACTCAGTTTTGTACCCACAATAAGTGCCCAGGTACACCATTAGTGATAATTTCAGAGGAGAACAATAAGACAGTTGAAAATGAGCAGCCAAGTAAGAAACCTAAGGCAGACATACTAGGGACAATGTGCTCGGTATTTTAAAATACTCAAAGGGCTCAAATAAAAAAAAAGGATGAAACTCTGGGTTTTCCCCAATAAGTATACGCTGCATGGACACACATTTTAAGATCAGTATAAAAATAAAAGACTATTTTAACAGTCAAACTGTCCAAATACTGCACGGGAGGCCCCAGAAGGTAGTAAGCGGTTCACTTCAGGAATCATTTAAGCTTACACTGCACAACAATGTGTAAGAGTTGAACTAAATATTTTAAAGCTTCTTCCAGTTTCCTGTGACTATAGTTTTTAACATCCCATTAGTAGCTGCATGTGAATGTTTCATTGGATAGCGATGTGCTCTGACTCCTTAATGTGAGGAGACAAGGGGTGGGGAAGGAAGGTCAGAGAAGCTGATTTCTGTTGCCTTAAAAGCAAATCTCCATTTCGCCATATGTCACTCATAAACACCTGCACAGTAGAATGTCTGAACATCCCGGCCCATGAAAGTGGGTGTTCTGATTCATAGTGGGTTGGGATATTGTGTCGATTTATTGCCATGTGAGTGCTGTATACTGTACTAATGCTATCGAGCATTTTCCATTCTGAAAGTCTGCAAATCACATCAAAATGCCACACCCCTAAGGCAAGTGGGGGTAACTATGCATAAGAACATTAAATCTTCCTTTAATTTAAATTCCTTGATATTGAAGCAAAGGCAAGGGAAATCAAGGAAACAAAATGCAAATGTCAGGGAAGGATTTGCCCTTCACACAGGGTGAAAGACAGTGTCCAAAGGAAGACAGAAATCAGTGGATGGAAGCTGGCGACACTCTGCATAAGAGTTGGCTGAATCATAAATAATTAAATAACAATACTAATTGTGCTCTTAAGGTGTACCAGGCATTGTGCTAAGCATTTCACCTGCATTATCTTATTTTTCCATCATGGATGAAATACATAAGATGTCTATGAGATACATAAGATTTTCCATATAATTTTCAAGATGAGGATATTGAGGTTTAGAGGAAGGAATTTGCTAAAAATTACAAAGCTCAGACATGGCATAGCCAGGATTCAATCTCAGCCAGTAGATTGCAAAGTCCAAATTTTCAACTTTATGCCACCACATCTTACTCTCTCAAGGTGCTTCCCCATTTATGTTTATCTAGTTCCTTCTTGACTCTTCCTTCTCCCCACCAAAAAACATTCTACAGGACCAATTCTAAATTAAATTACTCTCCTCTCCAGACCCATCCCAAAGTAACCTGTACGTAAATGTACCACCAATATAGCATTTAGACCTGCTATGAGTTTTAGTTAGTTGAGACAATAGCTCTTTCAGTAATTTCTGCTCCAACAAAATGACGGACATTTATATAGTCTCTGTGTAGGTCCTGTAGGCCAGGTACGTAGAAATAGTACTAGAATATGGAATAGCTTATAGAAATAATAGTTACTACTTATAATATGTACATAAAAGCTAATATTTGTTGAGGAATTACCATGTGTCAAACCCTATTCTAAGCACCTTTCATGAACTGATTTAACATTACAAGAAACCAATGCATTTCGTAAAACATTTAAGAACCTTCAATTCTTAATGATATGAACATGTCTTGTCTTATCCTTGCAAAGTGCTATTTTAATCTAAGTTTTCCTCACCTTTTGCCTTCTGCCTCTTCTAAATCATCCTTTACAAAGCACCTATAATTATCTTATAAAAGCTGAGGTTACATCAGCTCATTTCCCTGGTGGTCCCATTTTCCGCAGGAAAGTGTGCCAACTCCTTAGTCTGTCAATCCAGCCCTTTCCAATTCTGCCTCAGTCTTGGCGCGCGCGCGCGCGCACGCGCTCTCTCTCGCTCGCTCGCTCTCTCGCTCTCTCTCTCTCTCTCTTGCCATAAGCCCTAAATCACCTGGAAAGTCCACATCTCTGAGATCATTCTAATTATGTTCCTCACCCTGAAATATCCTTTCCTAAGCTCGTCTGATGAAAAACAGTAAAAATTCCATTGAAGTCCTGATCACGCCCAAATCAAGGTACCATCGTCTGTGGCCTGGATGATTCAAACAGTCTCTTGCCTGATGTTTCTGCTTATGCTCTTGAATTTGTTCTGCCCAAAGGGTCCCCAACAGCAGAACTTTGTGTAAAAGGAAGTCAAAACATGTCACTGCTCAGCTCAAACCCTGTAACTGGCTTCTCATCATACTCGGAATAGTACCTAAACCCCTAACCTTGTCCTCTGAGCTCCTGCACAGTCTGACCATCCTTCTGATTGGCATCTGCTTCCACAAGCTTCTTGTCCCTTCGCTTCAGCTATGTTGGTCTTCTTTCTGTTTCAAGACCATGGGCTCCCTTCCTGTTCACCCACTGTCGACTTATAAGTCTTGTATTTATTCTCTGTAATATTGGGATTTATAATAATAAATACATATTTGGTCTTTGTCCTAGTTTCTGGAACCAAGCTCCTCAAACCCTTGGAATTTCCTTATGTCAAGAGTGATCAAGGTGTCTGTTGTTATGTTAATGAAGTGACTTTCAGAGAGCACCTAAGAATGGGGGCTGGAGTCAACCATGTGATTATAGGTTAAAACTTTTAGCCCCACCCCCTGATCTCCAGGGTGGAGGAAAGACTGGAGGTTAAATCAATTGCCAATGGCCAGTGATTTAGTCAATCATGCCTATGTCATGAAGCCTCCATAAAAACCCAGAAGGACTAGGTTTGGAGAGCGTCCAAGTTGGTGAACATGTGGATATTGGGAAAGGGTGGCAGGCTTGGAGAAAGCATGAGCGTTCTGAGCTCCTTCCTCATACCTTGCCCTATGCATCTCTTTCTCCTGGCTCTTCCTGAGTTATGTCCTTTTATAACCTATTGAGTAAAATGTTTCTCTGAGTTCTATGAGATACTCTAGCAAGTTAATCAAACCCAAAGAGGGAGCTGTGGGAACTCCTGATTTATAGCCAGTCAGTCAGAAGTAGAGGTAACAAGCCGGGCCTTCTACTGGTGTCTGAAGGACAGGAGCATACTTGTAGGACTAACCTCTTAGTCTGTGGGATCTGAAGCTACCTCCAGGTATACAGTATCAGAACTGAGGTGAATTGTAGGACATCTACTTGGTGTCCAAGCATTGCGTGTTGGTGTGTGGGGACCCCCTCCTCCATGTTAGAATTGATACCATGACCCCTTTCTGCCCCACATGGATTTTTAGACATGTCTATCCCTGACTTTTTATCAGCTCATATGTCACTTTTCCAGACAGACTTTCCTTGGCCTCCTTATTTTGAATGTCTTCTGCTCTCCCAACATCCACTAACTCCTTACCTTGATTTATGTTTCTCCAAAGCATCTCTGCCACATGAAATCACAGTGTGTATTTCTTTACAGTCTGCCTTTCTACTAAAAAAATCTAAGCTCCATTAAGTTTAGGGATTTGGATTTTTTTTTTTTTTTTTAGCAAAAAATGCTAGGCTCAAAATTAAATATTTGTTAAAAGAGAAAAT
>NW_011888842.1:4519403-4529410 GCF_000151845.1 Pteropus vampyrus | reverse complement strand
AAAAAAATCTAAGCTCCATTAAGTTTAGGGATTTTAGGGTTTTTTTTTTTTTTTTTTTTTTTAGCAAATAATGCTAGGCACAAAAATAAATATTTGTTAAAAGAATAAATGCTATCCTGTGGCATTTCCCCCCTCACCCTAAGAAAGAATTATGTGTTCTTTATTACTCTTTTCCCCCTCAGTGGATAGGGTTGGCTAACTCACACTTCTCAGATTGTGACAAATTTTTATGATTTATCTTTACAAGGACCTGGTCTTATTTTATTCATTTTATTCCCTTGTATCCCCATTTTCTTCCCCATTCCATAGGCAATTATGCATTTAACCAACACCCTTTAGCTTATATGAGTTCTTATACATAGGCTGTCATTTTGTAGTTATTGTACTTTAATGTACATAAATGAAAACCTGTTGTTTCTCATTCTGTTTCTTCTGTTTTCAAACCCATCCATGTTGCTATTGCACATCTAGGATGCTGTGCGACATGGCCTTCTGGTACCCCATGATATGAAGCTGCCATATTTGACTATTGCTTCAAGGACAGCCTCCTATACCTGACCCTGCAATGATTACCTTCTTACTCATCCACTTATATACATGAAAATTCCTTTTAAATATATACCCGGAGAAGTCTTGCAGAACAAGACTATTCCAACACTTAATTTTGCTAGATATAGCTAGAATGTACTCCAGAACACCCATATTCATCTATTCTACAACCAGCAGTGCATGGTAGCCTCATATTCTCATATCACTGGCAACATTTGCTATTATTGAGCTTTTCAGTTTTTTTTCAGTGTACTTTCTACATGTGGTACCTATGGCACAGTACTTTATGTTATCAGGTCACCATTTCTGTCATTCTTTTAAGCCTGTGCTTCCTAAGCATGAAATTACACAGTTATTTTTATATTTGGTCTAGTCAAGTACCTATTACAAAATATAAACTTGATAAAAATGTGTTGAATAAAAAATAAGCTGTGCTTCACCACTTCACTGCAGTTTCATTTAGAATATTTATTTACTTTAAAAAGTCTATGTGCCAAGTACTATTTGAGGTGATACAGACACATTTCACCAGTTCTTTGAAGTTCTTTTCATTCCTATTTACATATGAGGAAACTGAGCAAGTTTAAACAACTTAGCTGAGGTTTTACTGGGGATATGCATCAAATATAGGGTTTAAATCTGGGTCTGAGTGATTCCAAAGTCAAAGCATCCATTTTTTTCTATTTATTCCAATTGACTCTTGTGGTAATGAAATAAACAAGTCAACTCAGATTTGTGTCTGTATTGTTAAGGAAGTACTACAGCCCTCTCCCACAGGTAACATGGTGTTTTAACTGTGCCATAAACCCTGGCTCATTAACTCATGAGATAATGACTTCCCACATTCAGGGCATGTTTGAAGTCACCGCCACTTGCAATAATTTTCAACATTTAACATTTTAACATATATTTATTATATATATACACATACATATATGTGTTATAGATATCCATATATAACACATATATGTATGTGTATATATTTATTATATATATACACATACATATATGTGTTATAGATATCCATATATACATGAACCGTTCTTTTCTTAAGGGATAGCAACTCAACAAGCTATTAATCTAGATATAAAATCCTTGCTTATCTACAAGACATTAGGGTATTTGTGAAATGCCTGCTTGAAATGCATTAAATTTACATATAAGTGTTAATTTCTTACTTTGAGCTAGACACTGTGCTAAATTCTGACACATGATGATGAATAGTCCATACGTAATCTATTACATCAAAACTCACTGAAAGATATGAGCAGAAAGAAAAGATAGAGACAAAATATGAAAACATTACAGGAACACAATCCAGCTGTGTAACAAAGGAGACGATTAGAAGGAAATGATGGAAATAAATACGAGTGAGGTAAGGGCAGAGGGAGAAGCCGACATGTGTTCCAAGAGGAGGGAACAGAATGCGCAAAAGCCTAGAAGAGAAACGAGACCTTGTGTATATTCAAGGAAATGAGGCAAGCTGAACATGAGGCTTGAGTACAGATTACAAAAGGGAGGGTAAGCTATTAGAGTTGAAAGCTATTAGAGTTTTAAAAAAATTCTCGGTGAGAGAATTGATCGGGGGCTAAATTATGCAGGTACTATCATAAGGTACTTGGAGTTTATATATGAGGGCAACGGAGAGTCACTGAATGGTTAGCAAAGCAGAGGAATGGTAGGTTCGGATTTGTTTTGGAAGAGACTCCTGGCTTTGGAAAGATCAGAGATTATAGGGATGGGATTGGGAATAACAAGAGAGGTAAAAAATACAACTTTGAAGGCATTTGCGGTGCTCCGGATGAGTGATAAATGATGGTGTGGACAAGACAATAGATATTAAAGTGGAGATAACTGAACACACTCAAATATTTTGCAAGTAGGAGAGACCTAAGGACAGCTGGATGTGGTAGGGGGAGTCAAAGATGATGCCTAGGTCTCAATATTAGTCTCCTGACGTTGAGCATTTGGCAGCAGGCACTTCACCTAACTAATCTGTAGAACAAAGAACAGCACAAACCTAAAAGTAAAAGGTGACAAAATTAAAGTTTCTGTCCCAGCTTTCATTTTCACTTGTTACTACGCCTGAGTCCATAATGCCTAAACTTCTTAGTGGTTCGTCGTGGTTCCCATTCCCTTCTAACTCAAACCAAGAGAGCAAACAGCGAGTGAACATGATAAACCCACAGTCTGGATGGCTTAGCAAGACAGTTGTTAGCAGAGTCACCATCTTCTTGGTGTTGGATCTGTCCATGGAGGGGCTTCCGCTCGTACCATGTCATGACCTGTCTCTCTCGGCTCCTGACTCATTCTCCCAACAGAAGTAGTAATGGATTGTTTGCTTAGCAAATTTGAAAGGAGAAACAGAGCATGGGAGGGCGTAGACATGCCTATCGATTTTATAGCTTCTCTGATAATTTTCCAAAAACATATCTAATGTCCCCTACATGCCACATATGAATTTTTTAGGTGAGATAGTGCTGATTAGCTCACAACTCCTTGGAACAAGAGTCTTTTTCAAAGTTTATTTCTAAACATGTTATCACCTGGGCCCTATTTCACCCTTCGTTCTTTTCCTCTTGTCTTCCATTTCTGTCTTCTTTAAACTTCTCCCCTCTTTCTCTCTTCATTTTCCTTTCTCTCTCTCACCATTTTGTCTCACTTTAATTTTCTCCTTTAATTTCAGGCCTAATTCCTGTTTTAATATGAAAGACAGCAATTATTTATGATTATTTAAAAGCAGCCTTGTTCTCTCCCTCTCTCTCTTTCTCCTTCCCTCTTCTGCTCTATCAGAAGAGACCAGAACAATTTCATATCTATTAATTAAACAAGTTTCACTTTGTCGTTATAAATTAATTTGGAACAGTGTTAATTTCTGAAAAATTATTTTGTTTTGTAAATATGATTAAGTGGGAAATATGAAACATTCAAAGTCTTCTTCCTTCATCTGCCAATTATGCATCTTTTGTAGGTGATTTTTACTGATTCCATAATTAAATCTGCTAACACTGCCCTATAGCCAAATCAGCCTATAGGGAATCCAAGATTTTCTGGACTGTTTCCTGGAATGTCCTCCCATCTTTGGGTTATTTTACAGCCTTCACTACTTATAAGAAGGAACTCAAAACAACACTTTTTCCAGGAAACTGCCCTTGATCAATGCTGCCCTTATCATATATATATATATTGCATTGCTCTATATGTACATTCTACAAAGGTACTTACTAAACATTTTAAACTTTTTCTGAATATCCTCCCCAATCTTGAATTTGTAAAGTAAAACTATAATTTTCCTCCTAGAAGACTTGCATCAGGAATCATTAAACTTCAAGTCTGAGCCACGCTGATGTGGGAATGATTACCTCTCCCCAAAGTCCAGAGAAGTACACTGTGTTTTCTGTGATAAAGCCTAAATTGGTGTTACTACAGGTCACACTATGCTCCTGGCTTTAGTGGCTCTGTGTCGGATGTTTACTATCCCCAGAGCAGCATTTAGAAACCATTAGTTATCACAATTCCCTTCGGTCCCATCATGAGAAATAGCACAGAATTATAATGAAATATAAGAAATCATTTTGTATTTGCATCTTATTAAATTATAACCATCCTACCTTTGTTCCAAGAGTGATTTCTGCTCTCATTAGTGTCTGCATCTCTGTAGGTACCATATTTGCTATTTCTTTTGCATCTTCCAGTACAATTTATTTGGCACTCTGTACTCAGTAAGTGATCAATAAGTGCTTGTTAACTAAGTTGGCAGAAAATTCAGTCTTTGGCATCCGCCCTTGCAAAGGAGAGACATTTACAGCCCAGAAAGTGTGAAAGCAAGGAGTCCACAGAGAAGGGCCATTTGGAACCTTGGCAACTCACATGTTGTCATACTGCCTCAGAGTCCTGTGCCCTGTGCTTAAGGGAGTGAGGGAAAAGATGATCCAACCTCTGAGCAAGGACAAATGATTTCAGGGAATCCTCACTCCAGCAGGCAGAAGAGAGGCGATGCTAGACAGGACTTGGATCTCCCAGGAAATCTCAGACATCAGAAGGTACCCTCGCTGTCTAGGCACTTCAACTCTATCCAGAGCCACTGCCATGGGGAATCCAAGGATGGGAGGATACAACTTCAGAGCAACAGCTATCATAGAGGACTGTTTCTATTGTGCATCCCTATGGCTCCCAAACTCATCATTTGTAATTAAAGTAGGGACTGATGACTTTTTCATCATTGGAATTTCTACTACACTATGACCAACTGACATAAGCCCTTGAGCTTAGATGACAGGTTGAGAAAAGATCCTGAGATTTTAGACAATTTATCCTGTATGCTCTACAAGTAACCACTTCTATTATATGTACTGAGCTACCACATCCATACTTCTATTCATGGTATTTCTTCTGCTCGATGAACCCCTCATCACTCCATTTCTCATCTTTTAAGATCCAGATTTTAAAAAACAAACCAAACAAACAAACAAACAAACAAACTCCTTCGCTGGACACAATCAGTAGAATTTAATGATTCCCAGTTTGAACCTTAGAGAAGACTTCTGGGATTAATAACCCAGCTCCTTTACTCACTGTCTGTCTTTTGTTAGGCAAGTTCCTTAACCTCTCTTTGCCTCAGTTTTCTAGAGGTAAGATATCATGTGAATACTAATTTACCTACCTCAGGGTGTTGTGAAAAATAAATGATTATGTGTGAATATTTGTATATTTCTGTATTTCTGTTTATGTATGTGTATGTGTATATATGATAGTGCCTGACATTTAGTAAATGCTGAGTATTTGCTGTTGTCATTGCCCTTTAATTTCTTACTGCTTTGATTTCCATAGTTTTCTTTCCTTCCTTTTATCCTTCCCTTCCTCCCTCATTACTTCTATGTCTTGCTGTCTCTCATGTGCCCCATTTCTCATATACATTAAATTGTAATGTAGCCCTGCAGTGGCATTGATAAATATCACCCAGGTAGTGCTGGGATTAACACCCCACTCTCAAATTGGGTCCTAAAAGGAGTGCCTCACATGTGCACACAGAGCAGTCCAGGAGATGCCCTCAGCCCCATGTTATCTGAATTTTTTTTTTTATAGTTCTGAAGGCTAGAAGTCCAAGACGAGGGTGTCCTCTTCGGGGTGGCAGTGTTCTCATTGTGTCCCCACACAGTGGGAGGGGCTAGAGAGCCCTGCGGAGTCTCTTCTGTAAGAGCACTGATTTCATTCATGCAGGCTCCACCCTCATGACCTCATCACCTCCCAAGGCCCTCTCTGCTAATACCATTACATTGGACTTTAGAATTTCAACACATGGATTTTCAGGAAACACGAACACTCAAATGATAGCACCTAGTATCCAAAACATTAATGCCTTGTGATCAGAGTAGCTCAAATCCTGGGGGACACCCATCTTTCCACTACTTGCCATGTTTCTCTCTCCATGGATCTCTTCAACAACTCCTTTCTTAATTGGATTGTTCTTTCTTCTTTCTAACTACCAAATAAAATTCCTTGGACATGTGAATAGTAGCTATAGAGGGTGTGTGTGTGTGTGTGTGTGTGTGTGTGTGTGTGTGTGTGTGTGAATGCTGACCATTTATTATAAACATATGTAGTTTTGAATATATAACGAAGATAAAAAATAAACAAAACTAGCACTGAGAAACACGAAACATTATTTAACTCTTTAAAAAATGTGTCAAGTTAGCCTATTCCAAGGGTCTTCTGTATAGGTCTATATATATAGCTCACATCGACACAATGATTTAGTTTCAAAACAACTCATTAAGTTATGATCTTTATAACAAACTTAAAAAGTAGGCAAATTTTATATTATTTGCTCTTTAATGAGAAAACTGGTAATTAAGTTTCTCCATGGAAACTCCTCATGGTGGCCAAGTCTCCAAAACGATCAAGTGGGGAAAGCTAGGAGTTGAACTTGTTATCTGATCCAAAATCTAAATTTACCATCGAACATACTAGCTCCCCAAGATAGCAATGGCTCTACTCTTATAACACTAAAATAATTTTCCATCTGTTTTTTAATTTTATTTGTAACTCATAAAACTTGAATTTGCATGGTACTATCTTGACACAGCATTGCACTCAAAGAAATATAGTGCGGCAATAATAGATAATTACATAATTTAAAAGATTTCCTGGAGGACTTCAGAGATGATCAAAGGGAATATTCTTTCTTCCAGCCTACACAGGTCTTGTCTTTCTTACTCACTTTTCTTTCACTATTTTACTCCTGTCCTAGGTAAATTTTAGCTCACTCCAGTCCAAATTCATCATAATATCAGGAAAAGGGCTGACAAAGACAAAATTCACCATAGGGGCTGGAAACATATAAGAAAATGAGTGAGGAAAGGTATTTTTCATTTGGCAGTAGGAAAGGGAGCTAGTAAGCATTCACAATTTAATCTCTAATTTAAGTTCTATCAGATAGCCTAACAACTTTGTTGCTAGACAAGTATGCCTGGCATTATTACTGCTTCATTTTACAGAAGAAATCAAGTCTTGCATGTAATAAGTGGAGGATGTCTTCCTGCTGCAAAAATATAAAGACCTGAGTATATGCAAATACAGATTTTCAGACACACATCCCATTACACTTCATTTCCCTGACTGATCCTTCAGCACGTGCATCTGATGTTCAGTCATTAAAGGTCTAGAACATGCAGAGGAGGAAGCAGATCCTCTGCTTATTCATCTACCTTGTGATGTACACAGTGTCCAGAAATTATAGCTTCACCTTATGATTATGCCAGTCTCCAATTCCTGGTATTAATCAAAGGCTAGTTAAATGACAGACTGCGGCAAATGGAGAGAAACAGCTACACTTAGGTCAGGTCCCCAGAATTGCAACCTCAGAGGTGAGACTCTGTTTTACAATTAATGAACAGAGTGATGAGGATAATCGGAGGAGAGCCAATGAGCATAAATTACTCTGGGACTCCCTCCAACTGCCATCATGAGCTCCAACCTCAACCTTGGCCACAGCTTCTGAAATTCCGTTATTCTTATGACTTGTCAGTCACTCCTCTTTCTCCTGGTTCAGGTTTGTCACTCTTAAAATTCTAGAATTCTAAATGTAAATACATAAGAACAGTCATCTGTGTTCAGACAGGAGTTTGCTTTCAGAAAGCAGAAGATGCTGTAGCCTTCTGTTCATATATACCTCTTGGAGCTACTTTCGTCTGATATTACCTTCCCTCTCATTATTCTCCAGCCGTACTGGCCTCCTTTCTGTCACTTGAGCATGTCTTCTCAAGGCATGCGCACTAGCCTTTCCCTCTGCTTGGAATGTTTTTCTCCCCTAGACCTTTATACAACATTCTTATCATCATTTAGTGTGTATGTACGTGTGTGTACGCGTGTTAATATTACATCTTCTTAGAAACCTTACTCTCTACCTCAATTAAAGGACCCTGTGTTAGACCGAGCCTTCTAAGAAGCATATGCTAAGATAGAATTAAACATGCAAGAAATTTATCGGGGGGAAATGCTTGTGAGAGAAAATGGATTCTCCCAGGAGAAGCTGGAAGAGCTATTACACTAATGCAGTTCTGATTCTGAATGGAGAGAGGGAAATAAAGAAGGTTGGGTTAAAGCAACTTAAGCTACTGCAATTGTAAAAAAAAGTTTGGCATGGCCACAGGGTAGTCCTTGTCCGAAGTTCAATGTTAGAGGATTCAAGCCTTAGAATCCCTTCCAAGCTCAGTCACTGACTGGGAATAGCTCCTGCAAAGTGTGGCCTCAGTGCAAGTGGAGTGATGGACATCAGAGGGTGGCAATGCCACATGTTTGGATACTTAAATAGTGCATTCTCATGGCTGCCATGTACCCCTCCCCCCATTTTCCATCTTCATCCTATTCCTCTATTTTATTTTCTTCCCTGAACTGTCTGCATTTTATTATTTTATCATTTGTCTCAAATATGAGTTATTTCTAGAAATCTTCTCTCACCTATTATGACATTGTAGTCTCATTTCTTAACACTAGTTTGTTCCTTTTTACCCGCCTCCCAATCATATATTATAGCTAAACCCAAACCTCATCCAGTATCAGCCAATGAGGCCAGCCTAATGATAAACTTTGGAAGAATCGTAACATTTATAAAACGCTTACTTCTAAAAGGATAGCATTATAGAGCACTCATTCTTAGTACTTAAGTGCGTAGTGGATACTTTCTAGCCCAGTTAATGATCCAGTTCCTCCATTTTGTCCTGAGATCTCACATCCATCCAAACCTTTCTGGCTATTTTAAAGACTGACATTACTCATAATTTAGACATTAAATGTACAGGGTACTCTTTGTCTCTGTAGGTTTCTTAGCCATTTTGGCTGTGCAGAAAGTCTATATCACTCACACTTTTTTCTCTCCAGTTCTTATTAATTATTTCATTCCCATATGATAAAAACTTTGTGGTGGAAGAGACTGGAACTTGCACTAAGTTCTGCATTTACAGAATTCTGAACTGGTGTAAACTGAATGCCAGTGATCCCAAATATATATTATGTGCAACTACTACATGCAAATCCATGAATTTCTATCAAAATCTGCCTTTTTCTGTTACACTATATGTTTGCAACTGTCCTTATGTTGTCACTGAAATGACTAATTTGGGGTTTTGCTACTTTTAAAAAGTATCCTTGAAGCTATTTCATTTTGACTGATTTATTTGTGATTTTTTTATTTATTTAAAAAATATGACGACAACAATAGAATGTTGTGTTTATCAGTGGTCCTTATATTTGCTACAGCCATATTTTCCCCCAAAGACAAATTCAGCCACATCAGTCCCTTTAAGGACTCTCAATTGCCTTTGCCCATAGACTAAATTCCAAATCCATTATATGGGTTCATCTTATAGCTCCCTTATACCTTCCTTCTACTTCTATTAGATAAAAATTTATCTTAATTAATTTTACAGCACACACCGAATTTCTATTTCATCTCTAGCCTTTCCTTTTTGGAACCTGCCCCGTCCTCCTTCCCAGCTCCAATCTGGTTTGCTTCTGTCAATACTTCAGATTTCACCTAGAAAGTCATTACCTTGAGAAAGCTGACTGATTTCCCCGCCTCCCAGGCTATACTCTATGTCCTTCTTCTGGACTCCCATAATAACCTTTACTTTCCCATCATTGGATATTTCACACTGTATTACAATTAATTGAGTACACTGCATAAAAGGTTAGGAATCACATCTGTTTGTTATACACTTGGGGCTTACAGAGTGCCTGATAGTACATAGATATTTGTTGAAGAAAGGAGAGATGGGAGGAAGTAAAAAAGGAAGAAAGGATGTGTTGGAAACAAGACAACAGGCTCAAAATAGAGTCACTTATCCTAAGCCCTATGTCATTAAATGGAGAGTTAACTTACAGACACTTTCGGCTCTCTCAAAAATGGAATCTTGAGCCAGTCAGTTAGGAACTGACTGATCAGCACTAATTAGGTAACC
>NW_011888842.1:4508146-4518128 GCF_000151845.1 Pteropus vampyrus | reverse complement strand
CCAATGTAGAAACCTACCACATCCGGGTCAAATCGGGCCCAACTTAGAAACCGGACTGGATCTGAGTTCAATTACACTGAGCCCAGTGTGAGGCCTCAGGTGAATAAAATTTTGTTTTAAGGCTGAATAAGTAGGTTAACCTTACAGAGATCATCTTAAACTACAGTGATCATAGTAGAGAACTCAACCATCTGAGATAAGCTTATCAATTTACAAGGTGCCCTAGAGACAAAGGGGTCTCAGCCAAGCACTCACCGTAAAGGAGGAAAAATTATTTTTCCTTCTCTACGGTTCTGTTGATGAGGATGAGACCTGCTGGGACACCACAGTCACTCCAGAGACTGCAGAAGGGATTCTGGGGAAAATGGTAGTAGCTGGCATAGGTGAGAATTCTTACCAAAGTCAGCACACCTAAGTCTCTATCTGTAGCTGAGAGAGAAAGGTTGTCCCTTCCTTTCTAAAAATACATTTGTATAAATTAGATCTTTGAATTGTGACTTGTGAATTTGCTTTCCGGTACCCATTGGTTGTGGATCCTTTCTCTCCCTCATTTTATGTCCTGGGGACTTAGCTTGGCAGCTGTCAGGTTGACGGCTCCAAAAATATGGCTGGACAGAAATGTGGGTTGCACTTCATTGGCAAGTAGGAGCCAACAACTGCCAGCTCAGGGGAACTATCTAAATCTTTCTTTCTTTTGGTTATCTTTGGAATGGCTCTATTTAATCGGCTTAAAAACAAATAAGCATTTACATAAATCAAGTATACTCTCACAATATAGAGACTAACTCATCCACCAACCGTAAGAGCGCTGGTTTGTGATTCTGGAATCACATACTTGCTGTGCAGCTCCGGGCCTCTCACGTTCCCTCTCTGGGTCTTGATTTTAATGTACACAAGATTAATGCATTTAACTAGACATTATCTATAGTCTCTTCTAGCTCTGACATTCTTTTTGCTTTGGTTTCCAATGCCCCATCTGCCTTGAGTAATGGCATCTCTGTCCCTCCAATGCTGCCTTGCCCTGTCTTCCTCTGCCCTCATCCCTTCAGGAAAGTGCAATATCTTGGACCCCCAAAGTGGTATCAGGCAGATAGACAATCTCATTTACGTCATAAGGACCCAGTATATCCAATGGCAATTTACCACACGTCGTTAATATGTTTGTTATATTTTGTTGGCAGAATATGAGAGTTCATCAGCAAGGCTGCACACGGGGAAAACATATTGAAATGAGCATTATGGATCTGTCAGGCTGGAGTTTATGGCCTTTTCTCAGTACTACACTGTAAGTAAAACAAGCCCTGATTGAGTCAGCAGCCTCCTGGGTACTAATTTGCCAAAGTGTGAGGAATTTTAATGCTAAGTTTATCTGCCTGCATTAGGCAGGAGGGATAGGGAGGGGAGGAGGTGGACAGGTTCCTTTGGTTTAGGGTATTATAGATCAGCCTGGAAGTTTCACAGATACCAGGAGAGAAGCTTTCAGTGGGTTTGGCCTCTTATCTTCTTATCTTCTTATAGATTTTGGAGATGTAGTGCCCTGGAGTTTTAATACTTAGTTTGCAAATCCTCCTTTTAAAACCAATGCATTGAAATGCAATGGAAAAGCGGGGTGGGGAGGAAGTCACCAAAGATGTCACTGAAAAAAAAAAAAAAAAGGAAAGAAAAGAAAAAAGAAAGAAAAGAACAGTGAAGAAAAAATGGAGACAATCATTAAAATCCCAGTGACTGAGTATGATGAATGCAAATATCCTTATACAATATTTTTTTGCAGGTGACTTCCAGGAATAGTTCGGGCGCCTTTGCTAGGGAACTGCTTCTCTGGATAGGACTCTGTAGATCCTGATGCTGTCTAAAGGGAATACAAAACTTTGTAAATCCAAATTAATGCACTGGGAAAATGAATTTTAAAACAAGATTTCCTTTTCTTCTTTTAGGCAAAGTATAGGAAGCACAACATGAGGGAAGCTCATTTCTACCCGTGGGAAGAGATCTGCTTCTTTGATTTTGGGAGGGTCAGAAATTTTTCAGCAGGTGATTCAGAGTTTGCCCGGATTCAGACTCAGGTGTTACTAGTATTAACAGATCGTTATCTCGTGGTATCAAAGTCAGTCATTACCATTTCTTCTTCCTCTGCAGGAAAGCTTATCCATTACTTTTTCTCTTGAGCAGGCACTTGGTATTCTAGGAGCTGGAATCTATTTCTCATTCCAGTGGCGTGCAGCTGTGGGTCACCTGGCTAATGCTGGGGCCATTCCACATTCCAGAGGCACAGAGCTGTGGTCATTTGGCATTCCAGAGGCATTCTGAAGCTGTGGGTCATTTATTATGCCAAGGTTAGTTTGTCGGCCTGCAGAGCCAAGAACCTTATGCTAGCTGAGATTGGAAGCCACGAGGAAGATGTAACTCCACTGGTGTCAGAAGGACGAAGGTGGAGAAAGAGGGAGAAAATAACAATTAACTGCAAAGGATTCTCAACCAGTTTGTAGATAGTATAATGGGAACAATATCTGGTGCACATATAGTCAAAGATGGGGGTTTTTTTGAGGAGAAAGAAAAATATATGCACAAATTAGATTGTAACTTATTGCTCTTTTTAAAATGAGAAGCAGGTACTAACAGTGATAAGGCAGATGAGTCAAAATTGGGTTGAAGTCCTGGCTCTGCTCCTTATTAATTGTGTGACTTTTAGTGATTTATTTATCTTCTTAAATATCAGTTTCATCATATGTAAAATGGGGAAAGATAACCTACCATTTTAAGCTGAGAACATAGCCTTAAAAGTGTTCAGCATAGTTCTTTCCTCAAAGAAAATAATAACAATTGTTATCATTAATGTTGATTGGGAGATTCTTGAATTGTTAAGATGAAGATAAATAATGATTTTCCATAATATATCATTGATACTCATTCACTCTTTTCCTTTATCTTCTACCACACGTCAGGCACTGTGTCAGGCACAGAAATTATTTTACTAAGTCTGAAAAAATTGAACCGTAACTAAATGACGACAACAGATTCAATTCTATAAGCTCTCAGTGAGTATTGACTGTGTACAGTGCCCTTTTATAATCCCCGTGATTGACACAAAGATCAAAGGGATTCGTTTTTGTTTTTGCCATTAAGGAAAGAAACTCTGACACCTATTTAGATAACCTTGGATGATGAAGAAGGGAAAAGATACATAAAATCTCCATGAATGGCATTCAGAGAGTGATCAGACATATGGGCTGGACATTTCTCAGCCTGAACATGACTACGATGGTGACAAGATGGCTCTACCACCTTCAGCACTGCATCTTCATAAGTGAACGTCCGGTGGGGCAGTTAGTTGAATCCAGATAAGGAAGATCCCTGATTTTCATGCCAGGAGAATGAATTTTATTCTTCACGGAATGAAGAGAAAAAGATGAAAAAAAAATATTTTGTTTTCTTTACTTTTTGTTGTTTGTGTTCCTACAGATGATTGACATAAGCTGTTTTTTTTCGGGGGTGGGAGGAATCTCCCAAATGCATTGCCAAATATTAGAACAGAATATATGTGTGTAGCGTATCGAGATCATCAACCCAGGATAAGAAGTTTGTGATCTATGTTTCATGAGGCAAAGGAGACAAGTCAGACTTGGGAAGGAGGGGAGGGGAGGTGATGGTAGTGGTAGGGGACAGTGCCATGACTACAGGGAAACTGTATGTGACTTGATTTACTGTTGGGAGCCAGGTCCTGAGGGACCTGCTACCTGTAAGGAAGCCCTAACCGTTCTTCAGCCAGTAAGCACAGACAAGCCAGAGAAGATTTCTGTGTATGCGCAGGTGGCTGTTGAGTCTACAGAACCTACTGCAGAGGGTCATAGAGCCTGGCCTATGAATGCACGGGGGTGCTTGTTAAAAGTGGATTCTGTAATCTTCACCAGAAGCAGATCTCCCTGGAGCATTTCTCAGTGGCCTCCAAGAAATAAAGGTCAAAATTTCTATCATATGGTTCTCAAGAACAACAGCAAATCAAGTTGAAAAGGCATTCTTAGAGAACATTGTGTGATTCTTCCAAACATTTGTTGACTCTCTCCTGGTTCTAAAAGCTGTGAATACAGGCTTTAGGGAAAAGCCCAAATTCTCTGCTAGGGTGGACCCTGTAGCCTATAAAATCTTGGGGCCCCCAAGATTTTAGAAATAATTAATAAAACCTTAGACATGAAAGTACACATTTATTTAAAATCAGAAAAGAAATTATAACAATTACAATGCTAATCTGCTTACAATGCTGAGATGCTGACATGTATTTTATCAAAGCCAGAACTAAGAAATGATTTTTTATTATAATTTGCATACGATTCCTCTATAATGTCTATATTTTACCTGTATACTTTTAATATTTTCATATGATGTTTTCGTATTATTTTCTATAGAGAAATTAGGTATTTAATTCATTTTTTTTTCCTCCAGCACCGTTTTTCCTTAATTGACACACTGAAAAAGTTCCATTCAGCTTCACAACTCATTATTGAAAATTAGTGTATAAATATTTAGCATTGATGTAATTTTAGGAAAACTAGTATCAAATTTCTATAATATGTGAGCATTAAGATTTCAGAGAATTTCATATTTTCTTGTGCAGTGATATATCTTAAATATTCTTTGCATTGATAATACCCATTAGCCAGTTTGTGATCAAGGCCCATGTTGGATTGACATGTTAAGACTTTCATGCTAACTCTGTTCATGTCTGTAGTTCATATCAAATCAGCAAGAACTAAATAAGAACACACAAAGGTTTGATTGAGCCAGGCAATTTTGATGAATGAAAGAGATGAACAAAGACGTAATCTAACAGAGTCAAGATATATGTAGCTCAGATAGAGCAGTGAGCAAGTCGACAGCAACGGATGAGACGATGAGCTAGGAAGGTAGGTCCGGAATGAGTGTTAAACACTGGCAGGTGGCTGAAGACATATTATCATATTTCTAAATTTTGGGAACAGATGCCTGTTGATTTATCACTAAATTTACAAAAAGGCAATAATGTGCAATGTTAAGATCATCGGTACTAGAAGCAGACAAACACCTTAGCACTGTCCCTTACTAATCTGTAGAATCTTGCTAAACCTAAGTAATCACAGAAGGGATGACAAACTATACAAAAACATGTCCTCCCAAGCCCCACAAATTATTTACTAAATTAAAATTCCTTTTAGGCGGATGCAAAAAGGCAACACCATTGGACGTGAAGCAAGGTGTAGTGGGGGGAGAGTCGGGAAAAAAAGAGACAGTGGTCTTGGTGAATTATATAATGGAATATTTTCCTTTTGAAAATTTTAGAAAAACCAAACCAAACCAAACATAACATGGGGTCACGTTGCTAACGCACCCCCCGGGGGTCCTGAAGCTTAAACTCCATTTGCCTCCTGGTACATCTGGCTCTGCTCCCTGCGGTTTCCATGGAGCTCACATTCTAGTTAGAGGAGACAGACAGTAAACACACAAACAAAATAATAAATAGACACTTTCAGATGGTTATTGTCCTATGAAGACAGTAAAGTGGTACATATGATAAAGAGTTTCTGCAGGCAGGGGAAGAGGCAACCCTGAGAGGCAGGGGTCAGAGACACCTAGCTGAGCAAGACAGCTTTGCACTGAGATCTGCATCAGGAGAAAATCCAAACCTCCAAGTCTGCAGACGGGACCACGAGGCCTAGAGACCGGCAGTGACTAGTCTAACCTGCCATAGCCCATCAGTGGCAGAGCTAAGACTGTAGTTGAGACATCCTGAAACAAATGAAAATCCCTTGCTGCTACTCGAGGGGTTCATGTGAGCTTTCACTTTAGATAGTCTAGACATGTGGAAACTGAGGTAGCCCTTACGGCTTTCACTATGTTCTCGGTAAAAGGAGATCATTTGTTTTTTTTTTAATCACCAAAAGCCAAAAGCTGAGCAGTCAATTTAATAGTCAGGCTGTCATTTCACTATTTTAAGATAATCAAAATGATTAGAATAATTCGTTTCGGGACCATAAAATCATTAAAAAAAAAAAAAAAAAAAAAAGAAGCTCAGAGATCTATCAGGGAAATATTCTCTAGATTATTTTGATTACATGTTCCTATCAGGATAAATCAATCAATCAGTCAATCAACTAATATATAATATATAAATAGAGAAGGTGGATACACATACAATATAGACTTATTTATTTATTGACCCGTTAGCTGTATCATGTGCATTACAAAAACATATACAAGGCATACAAATTTTAAAAGTCACACTAGAGATAAAGTAAATGTTCCAGAATTTTCTTTCTTTACATCGGTGGATCATTGTGTGTGCTCTTTGAGGAAGCTTTGTCTCTCTTTGGAGACAGTTAATCCAGGCTATTGCTTTCAGTTTAAGCACAGAGAAATTGAGTCCAGAGAAGGGAAATGAGAAAGTAATATTGATGACCCAATATAATAAGTGAGCTAAAGTTCTTTAAAATAAACTCAGTTTCATATATATACAAAGTCTTTTACGCTAGCCCTGTTACGTGTTAAAATTAGGATTTTTCAAATGCTTTCATTTAGTGTTTGCAAGTCCTTTCCTTATTCCTTAGGGACTGATGCTCTGCTTTTGATTGCAACAACAAGCAATGCAGGATCAGCAAACCTCTGTCACCAGATCCCAGCAAAGAGTAAACTGCCTAAGTCCATGGGCTAAACCTGAACCCTGTTTCCCTCAAGGATTCCCACAACAGGCGCAGTCTCTCAGCCTGCTTAGGGATGCGGCGCTGCACCTCTCAATAGCGTTTTATGACACATTTCTCAAATCAAATTTAAAAGCATAACTGAGTGGAATTAAATTAATGCTGTCTGGTAATGTCGGCAGCACCAGAGTTGCAACAGGCTGGCTTAACTCGTAAACCTTCTAGAGCTTCATGATAAGTATGCAGTCTCTAGTATTATTGAGGGAATCTGTGTACACAGTGTGTGGGGGCGGGGGGCGGGGGGCGGGGGTTGGAGTATGGCTGAGCAGTCGCTGAGAGCATAAAAGTAGTTACAGGTACTTAATGATCACATATGCCCTGTGACCTTGATGTTTTTGAGTTGACATTTGCATTTCCCTTCATGTCGCACAGAGTATGTTTAGCTTCTTTATATCATTTGATCATCATAATCACCCTGCGAGGAAAGCATACTAGTTTTTACTCTCCTTCTTTTATTTTTTTTTTTTACTTGAACCCAAGTGCCCTGTCTCCAAATTCAGCATTATTTCCACTCATTAAGTTTAATAATAACACTACCTGTCTTTTCAAGGTTCCTTAACCTCTCTGTCGCTAAATCCAATATTCCATTTGTAATTTTCATCTTAATTGACTCAATAGCAACATTTTATTTAGTTAGCACTTCCTCATTGTTGAAATATCTTTTCTTCACTTAATTTCAAAGTACATACTCTTTTTCTTCCTACATCACTGAACACTCTTAGTATCTTTTGGAGGGGCTCTTTATTTCTCATTTCTAAACATCCAATGTTCCAGGCCACCTTCTTTCCTCTGTCTAACTCACCCCATAGTGATCCCATCCAGCCCAAGCTTTTAAATGCCATTTTATAATAAATTTACATCTGTAGTCACGACGTCTCTCCTGAGCTCCAGGATTCTCTATCCAGCTCTACCAAGCAACTCCACTTGGGTGTCTAAGAGGCATAACGAACATAATCAATATCTCAGTCTTGGCCCCACCAGAACTGCCTCTCACAGTCTAACTCGTGTTTGTAAATACAAGTTCCATCCTTTCAACTGCTCAGTCCCAATGCCTGGGCTATCCTCTAGTCCTCTGTTGTGTATTCTGTACCTAATGTGTCAGCAAATCCTGTTCACTCTGTCCTTCAAAGTGACCTAGAACCTGACCCTTCCTGACTTATGCACCACTTCCACTCTACCCCAAGATACCATCATCAGGATCCAGAGAATTCCTTTCAAAAGATGAGTCAGATAATATCTCTCCAGTGGATATCACATCACTCACTCGGAGTGAAAACCAAAGTCCTTGCAGTGACTTACAGGGTCTGACTCTGCCTCTTCTCCCTCTCTAGTGTTACTTCTAACACGCTCCCTCTGGCTCACTTTAATTTGGCTACACTGACTCCTTTGCTATTATAGAACACGACAAACACACTCTCACCTCAGGGCATTTGAACGTGCTATTTTATTTATCTTTTTAAACCTGGAAGATAACCCCATGTATCTTTATGTTGTTGTCTTTGATGTATCATTGTTGTTACAGTACAAATCACTTTCTAACACTGTGCTATTTGTTCTTTGTTTGTTTATAATCGGCCTCCTTCCTACCATATTATAAGGTCCACTAGGGCAAGCAGTGTCTAAGTCCCATGTCTCCCATTCTTGCATTAGTGTCTAACACATAGAAATTGCACAAAACACATTTTTGATTGCATGAGTACACACGTCATTCTCATGTCGTGAATTATACTTTCCAAAGTCCTTTCACAAAGTCTTTTCATAGTCCTTTCCAAAGCATTATCCCATTTTGAACCTCAAAGCAATCCTGAGAGTAAACAAGGTAGACAACTGAGACTCAGAGAATTAAGTGTTTTGGCTGGGTTCATTCAGGTACTAGAGGAAGGAATCAGGATTAAACTCTCGATTTCCACCTCCCTCAGCTGCTCTTCTTTTCTTGTCTAATGATTCCTGTTATAGGGAGTGGGGTGTACATGACACTATGCGGTAAGGCTGAACATATGAACTTTGGTAGCTGATTGCTCAGCTTTAATTTCTAGTTTTACCTATTCCTACAATGGTTATGTAAGCTTGTTTTTTCCTCCTATGAAAGGGTTATCATCACAATGTCTTCCATCATGGGTCACAATGTATTGAATGAGGTAGCACGTGTGAAATTGTATCACAAAGTAAACATTCAAAAATATGTAATTATTGGCATATAAGTTGCTTGTAGCAAAAGAAACTGAGTTTGGAGATAACCAAATAGATTGATGTGAAGATATAAGCCACATGAATTTAGAAATTCCACATTATTTGAAGGGATACACAGATATTAGAAGATTTGTCTCCTATTCTTGGTCATTGAAATGACCAGAGCATACTAAGGAAATCTTAAAGCTTAGTGCCAAACTGCTCGGAATTCAGACTGAGAGTGCTGTGGAAATCCAAGGGGCCAGTGTACTTCACAGAAGGCCAGAGAAGCATCCTGAAGCATGTGGAATTTGACACGACTTATATCTGACAGGCCCTGACAGTTTTGCCAAAATCTAACACCAGGCTTGCATGCAGGTGGCACATATAGATGTTTGCTGAATGAAAATAAATATTTGGATAAATGAAAACCAGGGATGATGAAAGAGAGCACTATGCATGGAGAAGAGGATGAGAAAGGCAGAGGGTATAGGAAGTCTATTAGTTATCTAATTATGTGGCAGCTTAAAACAACACACATTTATTATCCTGGAGGGTAGGTGACATGGCAGATGACTTTCAATGGATATTTATATTAGAAATAGTTACATATATCATGCCAATACTTAGAGAAGTGGTTGTCTTTATTTGTTTTAATAATAATATGCCAGTCAATATAGAAATATTTACATGTTATCAAAATTTATCATCATAATAATCTTATGACATAACTGTCACTGTCTTATCAATTAATTAATGAATTAAGCAACTGTGTATTAACCCTCTTAAGTAGACTCTGAATTCAGATGCTAACACAGGTAAAAATTACTGCCTTCATGGAGCTTATACCAAGGAAGAGAAAGACAAACAATAAGTACATGTGAATGCACAGTAAAATACATAATATGTCAGAGGGTGATATGTGCTGTCGGGATAATAAAGCAAGGAAAGAAAAAGGAGGCACCCGAACCGCAGAGAAATTAAGTAATTGCACAGCCAGCAGGGGGCAAAAACAATAGTCGAGTTTGAGTCCGACCCCACAGCGTGTGCTTATAACCATACACCATGTCATAATAACAGGAACTTCA
>NW_011888842.1:4504766-4507331 GCF_000151845.1 Pteropus vampyrus | reverse complement strand
GAGAGAATTGGAAATGTGTCTACAACACAGAGATAATTGAGTTAGTCAAGCAGATGGTTCAAAGAGAGCAACGCACGTTCACAGATACCTGTATTAGTGTGTGCGCACACACACGCACACTCCTACAATCCGTTCTCATTAAAAATATTATTGTTTATTGTTCTTTGAGCAATTATTGTTTGCCAGGCACTAACTAAATACTTTAATTTCACATAACTCATGAGTTAAGTGTTGCTATACAATAATTTTCTGTTTGAATTATCTGGAATAGATTTTTCAAATTTTCACTTCATTTTTACCTATACGCACTTTCTCTTCAATATTAACTGGATGCCATTTCGGTGAATGACTATGGTCTTCAGGTTATTTCTCCTAAAGTTAAACACAGTACTTCAGTCATTTTCCTTGCACCAATGAACCGTTCCATAGTGCTTTGAGCTGATCAGATCAAAATTGTTCAGGAAAATTTAGCACCAGCCGGCTCCGAAATGCTGAGCTGGCTCTGATCATTTCTTGACTGCCCTGCGGTTGCTCCTCCAGTCCCAACACCAGAACGCGGTACCCATCAATCACTTGTAACGTGTCCCTCTAAGCAATTCCTCAACAGAAACCTTGACTGAGGAATCTTATTGACAATAGCAAGCTAATATTTCACATCGGATTCGTCTTCAAAGCACTTTATTCTGATGATGTGCATATCTGACATGAGACAGAAAAACAAGGTCAGAAAGAGATTCAGAAAGAAAGAATGGCTTGGCAGGTTTCCCACGAGAACTCTGGAGGAGGGGCCAGGGCAAGGTCAAGAGCGCCGGCTATGAAGTCAGGAGAGGTGGAGGCTTTCTGTGGCTCTGCCAACACCATGCTGCGTGCCCTTGGGCAATTCTTTCTAAATCTCCCAGAAACAATTTTCCCATCTGCAAAAGTATCGGGAGAGAACTCAGTCGAGGTTGGAAAGTGCCTGGCATAGGTGCCTGTGGCAGACATCAAGAATCAATCATGGTATTTTTCCCCACCAAGTCTACGATGGGTCCCATGTTCTTCTCAGCACGCACTCCAGGTAGCTTAGAAGAATTAGAGTTGGCATATTATTTAGAATATATCTGTCACTCCTGGATGAAATAATCCCTAACATCCATTATGGATCTAATATTTTAGGAATATATTGCTGCTGTGGAAAGGATCATGAACTTGGGATCAGAAGACCATGTTTAAATTATAGTTCTAACATTTATTACTTCTGTGACCTTAAGCAAATCAATTTATCTTTGATCTGTTTCTTTTAATCTGCAAAATGGGAATAAAATATCAGTGTCCAATGGTCAAAGTGAAGATCAAATGAGATTTATGAGAAGGCACATATTGCATGTTGTAGACTTTCCGCCACCCATTAAAATAAATATTTTAAAGGTGACATCTGGTGAGATAAATGCATATACGATGAAACTGCTAAGAATGCTGAGGGCCAAAAGAAAAGTGAAGGAGGAGGGGAGAATCATTGTTCCTTGGATATTTCAGCTCTTCCCCTTTTTTGCCACCTCTGCCAATGGATCCTACAGTCCTAACCCTGGCCTTATGATCAGTAGTCCACCCATATCTCCCAATCAAGAGTCAGGGTCTTCCTTTTCAGCCCAGTGAAGAGTTGGGGTCTTCCTTTTCAGCACTAGACTCTGGCTTACAAATCAAGTTCTAAATGACACTACTAGTGTTAGTATAGGAACTACCAGTATCTGCCCGATGCTTCTCTGCTTTTTCTTCCTTTCCTACGGCCCTTTTCCAGTTACAAATATTCCATCAGTATCTTAACTCAATGGGATACTCTGCTTTGGTTCATCTATAGTCAATCATAACTGCGTGTGTTGGGGGAAAAGGTAGCTTGAGGCCAGGGGATGATGCTGGGGGCTTTCTTCATTCCACGTCACAGGCACGGCCCTAGGTGTTTAGGGCCCTCGGTCTCTGTTCCTGAAGTTTGCTGTCATCCTGCTGTTGAAAGATAGTTGTTCATACAGGATAATTATGGTGGGGGTGTTAAATTATGAGGGCATAAGCAGCAGTCGGTTGCTCGTTGTCAGATTTATTGATGGCTATTATAAGTGCTCCTCCAGCGTTCTGCACACAGGTGAAGTACAGTGCTCACTACAGGAATTGAAGTTGGATGATCTTTAGTCCACACACCTCCCTGCACTGGTGGCAGATGCCCCATGCTCAGGCAAAACAGGGAAATATCTTTTTGATGACTGCACCTGAGTGCTTCTCATCTCTTCTTGCCCTAATCTATAGGTTCTTATTTAGTCTTGGGTGGTCGTGCATGTTGATATGGGGGTACTCTTTATGCATGCATCTCATCTTTTTTTCCACAGGTCTGAATCAGTTTATGCCTTTGTATTCTGTAAATATAGTGTTACCCAGAGTAAGAGTGGGGTTATGTCTAGGACTGAATGTCTAGGGTACAAGAAGAGTACAAGGTCTGAGGTACAAGGGAAGACATTTGATTAATTCCTAGTAGGTAAAAAGCATATTAATTAATGCTTTAAAATATTTTTAGTCATCATTTTACTAGTGCGCATT
>NW_011888842.1:4501320-4503711 GCF_000151845.1 Pteropus vampyrus | reverse complement strand
ATGCCCCATGCTCAGGCAAAACAGGGAAATATCTTTTTGATGACTGCACCTGAGTGCTTCTCATCTCTTCTTGCCCTAATCTATAGGTTCCTATTTAGTCTTGGGTGGTCGTGCATGTTGGTATGGGGGTACTCTTTATGCATGCATCTCATCTTTTTTTTCGCAGGTCTGAATCAGTTTATGCCTTTGTATTCTGTAAATATAGTGTTACCCAGAGTAAGAGTGGGGTTATGTCTAGGACTGAATGTCTAGGGTACCAGAAGAGTACAAGGTCTGAGATACAAGGGAAGACATTTGATTAATTCCTAGTAGGTAAAAAGCATATTAATTAATGCTTTAAAATATTTTTAGTCATCATTTTACTAGTGCGCATTTTATTCTAGTATATCCAATGATACAATAATTACTCTATAACTCATAAAGGTAATCTAAGCAGGGAACAGACCATTTAATGAATTTGGATAAGCAAAGGTGAGCACAGAGATGGATTCAGGAGTAGGGAATGGGAAGAGCTAAATTATCTTGAGGAAAATGGAATAAGTGTGATTTGGAAGTTCCTGAAGGCAACTGGGAGGGATGGAGTCTGGAGAAGATGTAGAAAAGGGAAGAAGGAGAGAGAAAGAAGTAGTGTGAGGCTTGTATATTTTGTAGGATGAAGCAGCCACAAATAATCCTCAGTTGAGCGGCAAAAAAAAATTTTATAACTAAGAACATCTAATGTTCAGTTTGGGGCGGTTTGCTTTATTGCGATATAAAACTCCTAACTCCCCAAATTTTTCACTACAATATTTTGTGCATCAGAGTGCGTTTATGTGAATGTTGTGTGCGTGAGAGCAAGTATGTGTGAATCCGTGTGAATGAAAGAAGGGCAAAGATGAATAATGTTCAGGATGACAGCTCAGAGCAGTCTCCAGGGATGGGGCACCATGCACGCGATGCTGAAATGACTCATAAAGGCGGAAGCTGAGTTCAAACAATTTGACAAAGTGGCCCCATTCAAAAATTTGCAGAAATGTCACGAGAGTTTTTGACTTTCAAAGAGCACAAAATGTTGTGCCCAAAGCAATCTTACCGATATCTCAAGGATCAGGATGGCTCAGAGAACATTTGGGTTTGACACTCTCTATAACCTTGATCAAATGCCTTTTTCTCTACGGAATCTTCTTCAAATACCAGCTGAGAAAAACTAATTACTTCTCAAGGCTCTTACATAACTTTGCTTATACAGAACTTGTTATTATGGATTTTTATGTTTGTGCCTATGTCCCATACTAATCTGATCCACAATGCTATGCCTATTTATTAATATTTCTTCAGAACTTTCTTCCATGTTTTGTGCAATGAATTAAAACTACTTATAATTTTGTTTTGTTTTGTTTTGTTTTGCTTCCTAATGAAAGACTGTATACCTCTCTGCATAAGTTCAGGATTGGAAAAATAAATTGTTTCAGCCAGAACGGCAGAAAGTGTAACAATATGTGCCGAAATCCTCAAAGTCGGCAGGGAAAAAAAAAAACAAAACAGTAAGAGACTAAGTAAATAGTGGTGAAACCTAAAGAGGAACCTAGAGATTTTACTAACAGGAAGTCAGGTTCTCTGTAACGGATCTCTGCATCTCGGGGGAGCATCTTCCCTACCTTCTTTTCTATCTCTTTCCTCCTCCTACCCTGTCCTTCTAGAGCTTAGACAAAAGCTCAGGTTTCCATCTCCAGTAGCCTGGCATTAGATGAGACCCACTTACATGGTGATGAAGTAGTCAGTGTGGGGTCTCATATTGCCAGTGCAGTGGGGACACAGGATCTATGTAGAGCCCAGGTTGAGCTTTGAAGGCGTTTCTCCTCAATGACTGTATCTAATAAACCATGGCTCAGATCAGGCATACTTTAGGCCCTCTAGAGTTTCAGTAGGTTGTGGTGGGTTGAAGGGAACCCAAAACACAATGTAGAACTCTAGTTCCGTGTTGAAAACTGGTAAGTTTGAAATAACCGACATACAAACTTTTGGCACAAACGCCATTGAGTTTTTAGGTTGCAGCTTTTCAGAAACAGAGCTTTAATTATTAAATTGCCTCTCACTCCCATTCCCATACCCTAGGGAATTCCCACACCACCTCGGTATTCATTGGACATAATTTCACCATTTTCATTCTCAGGAATGTTTATGGAACACTTTGTGGCCCGCCCTATTTTAATTTGGCCACAGGAAGATGTTCAAATTGATTGTTCAAAATCAATTTAAGGGACCATTAGTCATCTAGAGGCTAATTGCTGTTATTACCTTATTATTCATCATAATCCCAATAACACAAGAATAATGCAAAATTGAAAGGTAAATCCAATTTGCTATGCAGTCATCAGAAAAGATTGTAGCGATTTCTAAACACAGCCCTTG
>NW_011888842.1:4487859-4499910 GCF_000151845.1 Pteropus vampyrus | reverse complement strand
GTTCAGGGCAGAAGTCTGCTCTGGGAAGAGACAGGGAGAAAGAATTTGAATAGGACACGTTCAAGTTCTTCGATGATACTGCAGATGCTGCCCGAGTCTTAGGTAATATGCTAGCAAGTGTCTCTTTTATTATCGTGCTTCTTAACTTACATATTTATTTCATCCCTTTGTATGCTTCAAGTATTATTTTAATTAAAAAACTTGTTTTCCTGCAAATATTAATTTTAGGAAATCCATTTCCCTTAAGCAATAAGCAAGTGAGTGATTGAACAAAATATCCTTCTCTTCCTTGACCTCTTCTTATCTCAACATTCCAGATTATTCAAGAGAAATGTTTCTGCTTATGTTTATAAATTTAATAAACATAATTTGGAGATGTAAAGATGGCTACCACTTTGCCTCTGGCACTTTAAAGGAAGTCAATTCTTTCGCATATCTTATGAGAATTGCACAGAGAACACAACTATGGGTAAGAAAGGGTTCTCATGCCCTACTTACATGCTCAATCCATTGCTTTTTATTCTCAAATCTTTAGGCTTTTGGTCTCTGGTCCTTGACCCTGGCTTTTCACATGTGCTCCTATAACCCACACAGTAAGGGTGCTGCAGGACAACCCTGTGCCAGGCAAGAACAGGAAGCATTTGACAAGTTATAACTCATTGCATTCTTGTAACAACCCTATGAGACCTTGCCGTCTTGAATGCGTAGGTAAGAGTTCTAGGTGATAAAATGTGATACCTAGTGATAAAATGACCTACCTAGGTTAGGTAGGTGGTAAATAGTGGAGCCTGGTTTTGAACTCAGGTAATCCATGTCCAGAGCCCATTTCAGAAACCCCTTTGGTAAATGTCTCTCTGTCTGATTAGCTCTGCAATATCCTCTCCTCTTGGATTTTGGCGAGCCCTTGGCATATTCAAGGAGAGCCATGTTACCTGCCAGCCAATGACGAGTCTAGATTCTTATCAGAGGAAGAGAAGGATCAGATAACATTAGCCAAAAAAATTAGGACAACATTGTAAACTGACCTATTCCAGATTTTCAAACCTGTTTACTGGGAATAGCACGATGATACATAAGAGCAAAATGACTGAGAAAAGGAAATGAGACATGGTCTGGGCTGCAATGTGGGCTATGGGATGAAGAGAGCATGGGGACGCAGAAGGGAAGGAGTCCAAATCATCTCATTTACATATAGCACTTCAATATAGGTCTCTGTTGGAGTTGGCATTCATCTCTGAGGAGGTAAATTAGGAAGAGTCTTAGCAAGAGAGGATGGAAGAATTCAAATTCTGGGTAGTCTGATCTCTGTGGAATAGAGACTCAGCAGTGACCGCCTGTATTAGGAGCAGAGCTTAATAAAGGAAAACCACGTTCATTAAGGGCAAACACAGAAGTCATTGATTCAGCCAAACCAGCTGGAGCTTATGATTACTGTTCAGTCCTGGTAAGCAAGAGCTTTGATTCCAGAGGCAGACTGCTTAGTTCACAGCTCAGACTCACCACTCCCTAGTCAAGACCTACCTCACTGGCATAAGTGTTAAATTAAATAAAGTAGATCAAAGGCTCACAGTGCTGTAGGCATATGGTGAGTGTTTATTATATGGTAGATTAAAGAAAAAGAAAGTATGGATGTTTGGACTCAGAAGATTCCAGACTTTGGGAAATATTATTATTTTAAAAACCACTTGTTTGGGGAAGAGTTTACAGTCCACACTCTAGCTTTGCTTGTGTAGAACTTATCCTGCCCTCCCTGGCTCCAATGGGGCAAAACCACTGACTGGATGCTCACTGAGTCCTTACTTCTAGGTAGGGATGATGAAGGTAGGGGCAGATAGAGGTCAGAAGGGAAAGGGTTTCGCCAAGGAGAGCTGGAATAAAACCGCTAGAGAGGCTACTGTCAAGCCTGAATTATAACTGCTGTGTTTTGTTGTACATGTTGTTTGTTTAATCTCTTCCAAGTGACAAATCTTGTAGAAATACCTCCTGGGGCTTGGTGGATTGAACACTTCATGGTTTACGAGGGGAGATTATGCTTCCATTTAACTTTACTGATTACCTTTTGTTCAATGTTATTAAGCAAGTGAGGGTAAATTATTGCTAGCAGAAATCTTATTACTTGGGATACATGTTCAGTGTATCCTCAAAGGATCAGAAAACCTGGAGAATCTGGATAATAGCAAGAATACCAAATGGTCAGAGAGGGAAAGTCTTAGATTCTGGTCCCTCCTGGTTAATGCTCTTATTGTGTAACTTTGGCTCCTTTCACTAGGAGTCAGGATACCGGTGAAGCGCTGTCATAATTACAACCCTCTAGACTGTAATAATTGCCACAATAAGCTATTACAATGCAATTATAGCTAATGCAAGGGAAAAATTAACAAAGAGGAGACAGAAGGCTTCATGGAAGAAGTGGCTTTTAAGCTGAGATACAGAGAAAGAATGGCTCTGAAGATGTTCAAACCATTAAAAGCCTTAAAAGGGAGGCCAAAACTTTGAATTTTATTCTCCAAGGCAGAGAGGCAACACACTGCCTAGGAAAGAAAAATTGAGTAGGTCAGGAAACCTAGAATCGTGATTATCTGTGTGTCCTTTGGCAAGCCATTTACATTCTCTGATATATGTAGAAAGAATGAAAAAGTCGAGGACAATTTTTGTTTGATTCAAGGGTCTTTGGAAAGATATGTTTCATATGTACAAATGTGTATGTGCTCTTGAGATAGGTAGCTTACTCTTTCCTTTAAGCCATAAATCATCCCTTTAATTGCTGATCAGCTGTCCATCAAGGCCAGTAGGATGTTCATGCCTGTCAGGTGTCTGTTTCATCCCTGTGTAATTGGCTCTTGAGTGTTTCAATATACTGGCAGCCATGACCCTGCTCGTAACTTACAGGAAGGGGAGGAGTGAGGGGGACAGGCAAAATGGCACCTTCAGAAGATAAAAAGAGAAACAAAAATACTTATCTTTTCCTAGCTCTCTGGTTCCATCAAAAATTAAGGTAGCAAATTAAGTGTTCTTGGGAAGTAAAACCAGATGTGTCACATGAATTGGCAGATATCAGAATCATAGGCAAGACACACATAAGCAATTATCTAATTGTGCCTCTGAAAACAGAAGACCATCTAGAAAAACCCAAAGAGGGAGTGTGGTATAGGAAAAGAGCCATGGTATTGAGGTCAGAAGAGCTGCATTTGAGTCCCAGGCCTGCTCAAAAATCACGAATGACTGTGATTAATGACTTACTTTCATGGAGGTTCTGCTACTTTTATAATGGTCATAACAATGTTTATGATGCAACATTCCTAGGAAGAGTAAGATAATATAGGTAAAGACACCGGATAAAGCATTAGGAATATAAAAAGGAATCAGTAGCATTGAAAAACATTGGTTGGTTTGAGCTTTTCGAGTATAAGAAACAAAGACTGAATTTAAAGCAAATAGTTGAGGAAAACAGATGATAATAATAACTGTGAGTAAGCTGAAGTGTTAATGGTATACCAGTATTGGAGAATCTCACTGAAATTCACGTGCAAGGTGGTTCTTTGGATTTTTAGAGCAAGTTCCTCCCTCTAGGACATGTGATTGCTTCAGGTTTTATACCTACTCCCTGTTTTTTAGACCTGTTCTCTATACCCAAAGCTTCTGCCTGCTAGATTCTATTTATTCAACGCTAGGACCATAATGACTGCTCATGACTGGTCTTTATGCTTCCAGTTGCACTTTTCATTCATTTATTTATTTGAGTATTCAATGAATATTCAGTACACATGTATCATGTTATAATGTCGCCATACTGTTGATAGAGTGGTGTCCACAGACAGACAATAACTCTTGCCCATGAAAACTTAGCACTCTAGTTAGGAGAAGCACACAGAAGATAATCTATTTGATCAGAAGATGATTTACACAATTGAGAAAAATTAAGCAGAAACAGGGGATGAGATGTTTCCTGAGTTGGAGTATATGCTTATAATTTTTAACAGAATGGTCAGAGCAAGTGTCTCTGAAAAGTAACATTCTATCAAAGGCCTTTAGGAGGTAAGAGAGTGAGTCGTGCATATATAGTCAAGAAGGACTTTATAGAGAGGAGAGATAGCCCAAAGGCCACTGCATGGCTGTAGGTGTTGGGAATATCAAGGAATATAAAGGAGGCCAGGTGTTTGGAGTGAGATGAACAGGAAGACAAAAGCAGTAAAGAATGAAGTTAAAGAGGTAAGACAGAGACCTCGTGGTATAAGACTTTGCATACTACTTTAAGAACTTTAGTTTACTTTGAGTGGGATGGGAACCTATTGAATAAAGTGATGTTTTGGCTGCTGTGTTGAAAATAGATCTATATGGGTCAAGGGCAAAAGACAAATGGAATAATTTAAATGAGAAATGCTGATGGCAACCATGAGGGTAATCTTAGAAGGGGTGGTGAGAAATGGGCGGATTGGAAGTCCACTTTGAAGTAAGAGCTGCCAGCTTTTGGTAATGAATTGACTGTGGGCTGACAGAGAAAAATCAAGGTTTCAACTGTCTTCTTTAAGTTGATTCTCAGAACACATTTTCAAGACTGGGGGTCTGATTCTTGGTAGAGCATTTCCTACCAAGCTATGTCACTCTCCACTGGCCAGTATATGAATTAGCCACTCCGTGCAGGGCAACTGTGGCAGTGAAGCATGGGAGTGGGACATCTGAGCCGGTTCCATGCTGCAACTCGAGGCCGCCTGGGGCTATATTTTCAGCAGGGGGTGTGGGCAGGCACGGTTTTCCAAAGAAGGGTCTGGGAGCACTCCCTAAGAATGGAATGAGTTGTCACCATTATTGGCACAATTTGTTATAACTTACAAGTCTTACCTGCCTCATTTTATAGGTTGGGATATGACAATTGGAATGGTTACATAATGAATGCGAGTATACAGAGTTATGTCACAGCTTAAATAAGACTGAAGCCCAAACTATCTACTTCTTCATTTTCTCTTTCTTCCCTGTACTCCAATATTCATCTTTAATGCTGGATAGATTTCTCCTTTCTCAAATCACAAAATCTCCAAGTGAGAGCTTCTGTTCTTGACGCCAGCACAGTGCAAATGCATAGCACAGTGCAGTAGTTTGTAGTGTGTCATCCTGATAGGATTCAGACCAAAGATCTTATGGATTGTGTGTACTTGGGCATTGCTCTGAGTCTTTAGTTTAAGATAAATATTTATGCATATTTCACAGGGCTATTGTCTAAAATAAATAAGATAATGCATGTGAGTAGCTCAAAACAGTACCCAGACCCACGTTAGGTTCCCCCCCAAAATTATTAATACTATATATTATTAGTAGTAGTATTAGCAGTATACATATCTTGAGTAGGTAAATAAATACATACAAATGGATGAAGGATTATTCTGACATCTTGTTATGAAAAGCCACTTTCCTTTGATGAGGGTTTCTTGTTCTTTGCTCTGCTTTGGCAGCCTAACTAAAAGGGTGGGGATTCCGGTTTTAAACTATTCCCCATGGTTTATTTGAATAGAATGACTGAATCAGAGAGAATGACCGATAATGTTAAGAATAGAGTCCATCTCACAGAAATGGCTCCAGCTGCAAGATCATCAGCCCTGTAAATTATTTACGCTATTGTTGATATAGAGGCCACTGCTACAATTTTAAAATTAATTTAGTCTAATTACCCCCACTTAATAAGATAACTTGTCAGTTATCACCACTCCCATAATCTCTTGCATTTCCGTCTCTTTTTAGCCTAAATTATCATCTTCTAAGCTTGTTTTAATGTATTGCAGAAAAAAAAAAATCCTTGGAGGTATAATTAACTTTTTCATTCAGAATCCTAATTTCCTCTCCAACTCTGTTGCTGCAGTATTTAAACTATTTATTATGCAAACTTGCATTATATGAATTATGAATTATGTACAAATCTCTGGATGCAAGCTCTATCCTAATCACGGTTTCCTGGTGCCTTTTTAGTTCAAGGTAAGCAAAATGGGGATGAAATAGATGTTGTAATTTACAAATGGGTTCATATTTAAGACTAAGCTTTTGAAGGGTGATTTTTCTGTGCCCGCTATTATTTTTAAAACCATCTTTAAATCTATAATTTCTTAAACTTTTTTTTTTATCTATTTTATTTGTTGTTGCAAATGATGATTTTGGTGTAGCAGTTTTTATACAAGTCTAGTAAGTGCCAGTCGGTTGTACTCATTCGTTCATTCATTCACTCACTCATTCTTTCATTCATCAAATAGTCATTGAGGAACAACCCAGTGTCAAATGAGTTAGGCATAGAACTGAAACAGTAAATGTAATGTTCTTAGTCCCAACTCTCAAGGAGCTTATCCTTTAGTAGAAGATACAGATATTTTAGACAACCGTAACACAGCTTGATAACTGCTATGATAGAGAGAAACAAGGCAATGTGGGAAGACAGAGGAAGAGTAACTAAACAGACTGAGGGTGATGGGGAAAGGAAAAGTGTTTTAGAGAATATGATGTTAAAGCTGAGAATAAGCTGCACATGTGTGTATGTGGGAATGAATGGGCAGGATTGAGTAGGCAGAAGGCAAGCACGTGTATAGCTAGAAGGTCAGATAGAACATGGCCTATTCAAAGATTGAAAAGGGAAAAACATCAGTATGGCTACGGTTTAGAGGAGAAGCAAGAAATAGGGCCATACAGTAAGCAATTGACAGCCATATTTACATATCTTACATATTGAATAGCCATTTAACCAACGTGTCTTTCTAGAGGCAATATGGTAGAAGATCACTAGACTGAATGCTAGTAAATGGAATCAGTAATTTTCTGATTATCCAGTGACACACATGTGTTTGTATCCTGCAGCAGAAAACTTGGGGCGGGCAGACTGAATCTTCTTATCTGTGTGTCTTATGCAGGTTATGTAACTTGTCTGAGACTTGGTTTCTTTATCTATTTTACAGAGAAGGTAATTGTACCAGTATGCTATGAATAGTCAGCTGACAAAACTATTAAAATTTGGTCTTAAAGTTCAAGTGGTACATTTAACTCCCCAAATACATGTCCATTGCCATGTTCTACCACCTTCTACCAATTTATCTCTGAAGGAGAGGAAGGCAAAGCATAAAATTAATAACATATTATGCTTACTATACTTAAACATGCTTAAAGTACTGTTCTAAATGGTCTACATCTATCAGACCTCTTAAACTTTACAACAAACTATAAGGCAGGCAATATTATTCTCACCATTTTACAAATGAGAAATGGAAGCATGGAGAGTTTTAAATAATTTGCCCAAAATTAATGGTGTGTTTGAATCCAGACTGTCTGGGTTTGTAGCATCCCTGCTTAATCACCACAGAATAAATGGAATGGAATGGAATGGAAATAAATGTAAAAATGATAGTACCTTACGATCTATGATGAATGGACAGTGATTGCATTATTTTTCCAGTTCCATTGAGACATAATTGACATATAACATTCTATAAGCTTAAGGTGTACGATGTGATGATTTGGTACACTTATATATTATAAAATGATTGTCATAGTAGGGTTAGTTAACATCTCCATCACCTCATATAATTACCATTTCTTCTTTATGGTATCAAAACATTTAAGATCTACCCTTTTAGCAACTTTTAAGTAGATAGTAGTACAGAATTATTCATTATAATCACCATGCTGTTCATTAGATCCTTGGAACTTATTCATTTTATAACTGGAAGTTTGTACCCTTTGACCAACATCCCTGTATTTTCTCCTTCCCCAGCTTTCAGCAACCAAGCAACCACCATTCTACTCTCTGTTTCTATGAGTTTGGCTTTGGCTTTTTTTTTAGTTTTCACATATAAGTGATATTACACAATATTTGTCTTTAACTGTCTAACTTATTTCACTTATATAACACCCTCAAGATCCATTCATGTTGTCACAAACGGCAGGATATCCTTATTTGTCATGGATGAATAACATTCCATTGTACGTGTGTGTGTGTACCTCACATCTTACATCTATTCATCTGTAGGCAGACACTTGGGTTGTTTCTATGTCTTGATTATTTTGAATAATGCTACAATAAACTTGGGAGAGCAGATACTCTTTGAGATCTTGATTTCATTTCCTTTGGATATATCTTCAGAAGTGAGATTGCTGGGTCATATGGGAGTTCAATTTTAATTTTTTGAGGAACCTCCATACTGTTTTCCATAGTAACTGTACCAATTTACATTTCTGTAAACAGTGCTCAAGGGTTCCCTCACCTCCACATCCTGCCAACACTTATTTCCTCCCATCTTTTTAATAATAGCCATTTTAATGGTTGCGAACTGGTATCTCATTGTGGTTTTTATTTACATTTCCTTGATGATTAGTCATGTTGAGCATCTTTTCATGTACTTAGTGGCCATTGTATATCTTCTTTAGAAAAAAAAATGGCTATTCAATTCCTCTGCCCATTTTTAATTAGGTTGGGGTTTTTTGTTTTGTTTTTGCTATTAGTTTTATGAGTTCCTTATATTTTTTGGATATTCACCCCTTATCAACTATACAATTTACAAATATTTTCTCCCATTCTGTAGGTTGCTGGTTCACTTTGTTGACTGTTTGCTGTGCAGAAGCTTTTTAGTTTGATATAGTTCCACTTATTAATTTTTGTGTTTTTTGTTTGCGCATTTGGTGTCAATTCCAAAAAAGTGTTGCCAAGGCCTATGTCAATAAGTTTTTTCCTCATGTTTTTAACTAAGAGTTTTACAATTTGGGGTCTAATATTTAAATATTTAATTCATTCTGAGTTAACTTTTGTGAATGGTATATGATAGGGATCTAATTTCATCCTCTGCATATGAGTATCCTGTCTTCCCAAAACCATTCATTAAAGAGACTATTCTTTCTCTGTTGAGTATCTTTAGCTTCCTTGTCAATATCAATCGGCCATAAATGTGCAAGTTTATTTCTGGGCTTTCAATTCTGCTCCATTGGTTTTTTTGTCTACTTTTATGTCAGTAACAAACTGTTTTGATTACTTTAGCTTTGTAATATAGTTTGAAATTAGGAATTGCGATGATTCCAGCTTTGTTCTTTCTGAGGATTGCTTTGGCTATTCCAGGACTTTTGTGGTTCCATACAGATTTTAGCTTCCCTTTGTTTTCCAGAGGTGGAGCTAAATTGGGAGTTTGTGGTCTCTCCGTGGTCTGCAGATTGGGGCTGGTATTTCTCATGTGCTCACTAGCAGCTTGCCAATGTTCAGCTCTCACTCTCGCTGCCGTTAGAATCACACGCAGAGAGCCAGCCACAGAGGGTGGAGGAGTGTGGATGAAGTGCATGGAGAACTGGTGGCATCCTTGGGCAGTTGGGGAAGGCACCCTCAGTGGCTTGTGGGCTGGCTTCTTGATTCATTTTGCAATGTAGTTAATAGGATCCAGTCCCTTTAATGCCTTCCCCAGCATTGTATCTGCCACTCTCCTAGCTTTTTTCTGCCTCCCAGTTAGTTGTTCAGCTCATACATCGGTACTCTGGATGAGACAAGAGAGAAATGGACCTCTTTGACAAAGCCCCACAGAACTGGGAAAGCTACACGCTCACTCATGTGCTCTCCCTTTCCCCTGTGAGAGAAATCATGGGCTGAGAAGATCTCACCTGACACTTGATTGTGACAGTACAAGAATCATCTGTAGGAACCTATACAGAGAAAGGGCTTATAGATGTTTTTTGAAAGGAAGAATATATGAAAGTACACAAAATAGAGAGGAGTATCCCAGTGAAGCAGGAAATCAGCTCAACTGGAAGTCATGTAATTTTTTGTTTTAATTTTAACTTCTCAGTGATTTATCCTTGTGACCTTTGGAAGTTAGTCTCTCTATCTAGAAACTTAGTTTGTGCCATTGAAAAAATAATTCGGTGTTTAGAACTGACCACTCAGGTAATTTTCAGAATGGATATTTTACTCTGAAACCTCAGAATGACTATAACTATACACATAAATTCTTTCCTTCTTAAAGTGATATCCTTAAACTTAATATTGAAGAAAATATTTCTTGGCAGCTTGCCTAATGACATCGAAGGCAATTAAAACTAAAGCATATATTTTTTTTCTTGAGCTCACATTTTATTGCACCAGCTGTGGAGTTTATTTGTTTGCTCAAGTTCGCCCAGTTGGAGTTAATATCTCTTTCCTTCATATCCCTATTGTACTTTCTCAGTCCCTCTGTTGTAACGCTTATAACAGTCTGGCTAATATTAACACTGTGTGTGTACATGTCTGTCTCTCCCATCGAATTAGAGCCCCCTAAAGGCAGGCCTGCTCTTGTGATCTCTTTCTCCCCCACCGTGCCCAGGCGATGTGCCCAGCATGTCATAAGGGCTCGGTGAATATTCATTAACTCGAATGAGCTCACATTTCTAAAACTTGATTTAAATTTTGGAAATCACTTTAGTTGTTTTTCTGTTAATATACTCTTTACAATAGCAGAAATCATCTTGCATTTTACAAAAGCTTTGCCACTAAATTTTTTTTAGCTGTTAAAATTTATATTAAATAGAACAAATTTCCAAAATGAAATCAAAAGTCAATGGCCCTAATTAGATTAATCTACAGCAGCAGAAACAGCAGCAGTAACAATAAAAAAGTAGGTTATAGTACAAAATGCATAAGAAACATGTATATGAATCTCTTAGGTTCACTCACGGCTAAATTAAATGGTATTATAATATCTTCAAATAGGTCTATATGATTGTATACCGATCAGTTTCTGCAAATGGAACAGGTAATATTCATTACATATTATATTCTGGAAAGAAACATACTTAAAATGAGAAGACATGATGCCTGGTCTCTGTTTCACCTTTTTCTCACTGAGTGAGGATGAGCAAACAAATCAACATATTCCATCAGTTTCCTGATCAGTCCAAATAAATGGTAACATCTACCCTGCATCATTACACAGTAGTTAAGAGTACTCACTCTACAATTAGATTAAAAGGGTGCAAATTCTTAGTCCCACCACTAATTAGATGGACCTTTACCATTGGACTACTGATTATGAAATTTCAGAGTAAAATGTAGTTCAATATTTTATTTTTCTCATCTGTAAGATGTGGGTAAGAATAGCATCTTTTCCAAAGAATTAAAGTCTAAAAATGATAATTTTTATATAACATTTACCAAGGAATAAGTATTCCATAAATGTTAATTATTACTTTTTTAAATTTATACCTTTACATACTGGATCATCATGGGAATTAAATAAGATAACATGTCAGGAATTTTAGAAGTAATAAACATTTTAAAGAATGCAAAGAAGAGGGATGTTAATGACATATGCAATAAATAATTAATCTTTTTTTTTTCTCTCATGAATGGGTTGAAAAATGTTTGAAAGGAGATATATATATAAAACTTAGGAAAGAGAGAAAGATATTTCAACATTTAAATAGCAATATAATAATGAGAAGTATATGGACATTTAACAGGAATAACTGTTATCAGTGTTTCATGACTAGGCAAAGTGAGATCACGAGTATTCTATTTCCAGAAATCGTCTGGTTTCTATCATGCCTCAATGAATCCAAACTAACCCTTGAGAAGATTCTGGAAAAATGGTGTCTTTACCATGTTACTGTGGTAAGCAGAGCTGAGATAAGCGAATACATGGGTCATGGGTCTTGGAGAGTATTGTCAAACCTTAGTTTCTGCCATAATGGAATGTGAAGAATAACTTTCCCTTTAAATTAAAAGAAAGCCTGACAGAAAAAGTTAAAAACCACATGATATCACTTATATATAGGATGTAAACCTAAAAGTAACAACAACAAAAATCATGACAAACAGACACTCATAGAAATGGACAATAGACTAGTGGTTACCAGAGGGTAAGGAGGGGAAGCGGGGGGTAGATGGGGTAAAAGGGGTCAAATACGTGGTGACAGAAATAAATTTTACTATGGGCAGTGAACATACAATGCAAAATATATATGACTTACTGTTGAATTGTACACTTGAAACTTACTGGATTTCGTTAACCAATGTGACCATAATTCAAAAAAATGGTGTGCTCTCTCTCTCTCTTTCTCTCTCTCTATAAT
>NW_011888842.1:4485323-4487139 GCF_000151845.1 Pteropus vampyrus | reverse complement strand
AGGAAGGAAGGAAGGAAGGAAGGAAGGAAGGAAAGAGAAAGCACAGAAAATAAAACAGAGTTGAAGGAGAAAGAAGAAAGTCTAAACAATTAAAACATTATTAAAGAATATGTATGATATTTTAAGATTGTAATCTTCATAATCTTTTAAGATTATAAACCATTTAAAATCTTATTGAAAGATGAAAGACATGCCCCTGGATGAGAAGATTTAATACTGTAAAGGGTCATTTTCCCAGTAATTAATATAATAGAAGAGGAAGAAAAATAGGGGGCCGGGGGGGTGAATGAGAAATGCAGTTATAATGAAGATAAAAAAAATACAGGAGATTTAATACGCAAATAGTAGAAGTCTCAAAAAGAGAGAAAGGAATGGGTAAAGAGAAAACCATTAAATCATAGAAGAAAATTTGGAAAACCACTATGAAGTAGGATTAGTCTTTGAGTATAAGGTTCATTTGAACATATCGACATAATTCTATATCACCATATTGAGGGGGAAACTAGCTGACTTTATGAAAAGATTATAAAAAGGATTTAGTAAACTCAAAAACCATACTTAAAAACATAGTTAAATAATAACTGAATTAAACTTTTTAGTACAATAAATATCAGGAAATTGGAAGAAATAACTGCTATCTGCATTAATATTCAAAAAGAGGAGAATTAATATTTTTTTTTTTTGTTAAACACTCAAGGAGAAGAGATTCAAACTATCCTTTCCTTAACAAGGTTGTATATAAAGAGAACACAATATTTCTGGTAGAGAAGACACATAGAAATAATAAGAAAGCTTGATAAATGACTGGATATGAAATAAATGTATAAAATAAATATATTTTCTCTATTCTAGCAATAGCTACTGAAAAGAGAAATAATAAAAATAGCCACAAAATTTAAAATTTTAGAAATAAATTTAACATAAAGAGACAGGATCCATACAATCCTGTACAATATTATGGAAAAACACAAAATAAAACCTGACAAAAAGAGTGGCATACTTTTGGATGGAAAGATTTACTACTATAAGCATTAATTTTTTAGTAATTAATATAAAAATTAGGTCCATTCCTATTAGAATAACCACCTGTAAGTTTTATCTATATAAATTTCTATCTGAATATCTACATATCTATGCACTCTTTGTTGGGGAAAGAAGATAATCTAAGACAATGTTTTAGATCATATAAAGTCTAAATAATGTCCAAGAAAAGTGTCAAAAGTAGAAGAGCGAAAGTTGACTTAATTCACTGATATTCAAACATGCCATAACAATCCTATGTTCAACTCAGTGTAGTATTGGAATAAGAATATAAAATACATCAGTCTCTAAGGAGGCTGATAAGAGCTTAACTATTCTGGCAAATTATCCAGCCACATCAGCTTTGCCATGCACACTCCCAATTTAGGGTCTTTACATTTGCTGTTTCCTCTGCTTCAAATGCTCTGCTATTAGATATACACATAGATTGCTCTGTAGCACCATTCGGGTTTCTGTTCCCTTAAAAAGGAAGAAATCTCTGGGTCTTCTATTAAAAGAGCATCCTTCTTTTTTACTCTATCTCCTGGTTTATTTTATAACCATTAAATGTTGATAGATTGATTGATTGACTGATTGATTCAGTTATTTTTTGCTTTCTGGTATTAAAGTATAAACTCTAGGAAAATTAGGACTTTGTTTTGTTCTCTACTATATCTTCAGGACGTAGAAAAGTTTTATAGCAGAGAGTATACATTCTGAATCCAAAAAGAGGTCACGATATTTATATGAGAATTTAAAATGCACCAAAAGCAGCATTTCAATGTTGGGGAGCGGC
>NW_011888842.1:4425779-4485273 GCF_000151845.1 Pteropus vampyrus | reverse complement strand
GGGGTGGGGGAAAGGATGTTTAAACTAAGTAGAGCTGGCACAACTGGCTACCCATCTGGAAGGAAATTAAGTTTGAGCCTGTTTCACATCATAGAAAAAATAAATTCCAGATGGCTTAGAACCTTAAATAGAAAAATAAATGATTAAATAAATAAAGCAAAAGTATCACAAGACATTCTAAGCATAGGAGTAAATATTATACCACGAAAGGAAAGAGGATACAAAAAATATATACCTATCTGTATAAAATTCAGAATATATATTTATATACATGATGTATGTTACATGTAAATATAAATGTATAATTATAAGTAGCCAAACAATAAACTAGAGAAATATAAAATATTTACCAAACTGATTATAGAAAAAAAGTTTGACATAATTTGCTTTAACTCTTGCAAATTTAAAGAAAAACCTAAAAGAAAAATGTCAACAGTTATAAATATCAAATTTATAGATACTCATATTTTCTGTAATCAAGGAAATAAAATTTCCAGGTATAAAGAGGTATACTTTTATATCTACCATTTGGCAAAACTTAGTGAGTGATAACATATTTTTCTTGTGGAGATCAAGAATAAAAATGCTCTTTTTTGCTGTTTGTCTAAATTTGCCTTGCTACAGAACAATTATAGTGTAATTTGGCAATGTCTATTAAAATTGAATATAGTCATCCTCTATGTATTAGTCAGATTTTGTTACAGTAACAAAGAACACCAGAATCATAGTTACTAGGCCTATGTATTACCTGTAGCTCTGCTTGTTTTGGTTTGAGTTTTCTCATTTTGGGAAAAAAGGCTCAAGAAGCAACCACTATTGAGAATCTGTTCTCATAATATAGGCAAAAACTCACAAAAGCATCCAGAATTTACCTTCGTAGTCAAATTTCTTGAATTATAGCAAGTCTAAAGTCAGTGAGGTGGAAAAATGCACTCAGACCTCAAGTGTGGTGAGGAAGAGAGCCAATATTTGCTGAGTAACAAGACTCTACCACGCTATTCAACTCAGAATTTCTCCTTCAATAAATTTGTCCTTTGGAAATTAAACATGAACATCTATGTGGAAGGTTGAATAATTCACCCCTCTGTAAAATGTCCAAGTCCTAATCCCCAGAATCTGTAACTATATTACCTTACACAGTATAAGGGTATCAGGAACTTTGCAGATGTAATTCAATAAAGGGTCTTGAGATGAGATTATCCTGGATTGTCCAGGGCCAAATGTATTCACAAGGGTCATTATAGGAGGGAGGCAGGAGGATCAGCGTTAGTACAACGAGACCAATGATGGAAGCAGAGGTGGGAGTGACATGAGGAAGTGGCAACGAAGGAGCGGAGGCAGCCTCTGGAAGATGAAAATGACAAGGGGACGGTTTCTCTCCTCCATCCTCCAGAAAGAACTGCCGGTCCATTTTAGGACTTCTGATCTCTGGAATGGTAGGAGAAAAAACTTTTTTTTTTTTTTTTTTTAAGCCACCAAGTTTGTGGTAAATTGTTACGGTAGGAACAGGAAACTCTCTCTCTCTCTCTTGATATCAGAGGAATATATATGATTATATATTATATATTACATATTATTATATACTAAATATGTAATATGTTATATGAATATATATATAACTACCACACAGAGTGCGCTTATTACAACATTGTTGCTAATGTAAAAAACAGAAACAAAGCAAATTCCATTCATTATTAGAGAGGGTAAATGTCGTTCCACACTGTAGAATATGTCCAAACCTTAGGCTATCATTTAGCAATGAAACATGAATTAATACAATGTTTGACTTGGAGGAATTTCTGCGTGGTATTGTTGAAAAAAAAAATAGGGTGTTAAAAATGTATATATTATGATTCTATGTTTCTAATCAATAAGAGCAGTGGTATTCATTTTTAACAAATAAAATCATATTTACATTACTTCGAATCTGCATTTTTTCTTTTTATGTGTATGTGTATCATCATATATATTGTCTCTGATATACATGCATATCGCGTATATATAATATATACACAAAAAGAATTACAAACGTGTGTTGTCCTATAGGACTGCCTGCCTATGATTTATTTTTAAGTGGTGAAAAAAATAAAGATGCAGAATAATATAAATAATATGATTATGTTTCTTAAAAATTAACAAACACATATTATATGATTATATTTATATAATTCTCAAAAATGACAAAATTTTAGAGACAAGTAACAGATTTCTGGTTGGTAGGGGTTACAGACAGGGAGAAAAGAAGATGGGTGTGACTACAAAAGGGTGGCCCCAAGGGAACTTCGTAGTGATGTAACAGTTCTGTGTCTTGATTATAATGGTAATTACAAGAATCTATGAATGTGATAAAATTGCATAGAACTACACACACACACACACACACACACACACACACACACACACACACACACACACAGAGGAATACAGGAATACATGTCAAGCTGCTAAAAACTGAATAACATCCGTGACTGCACTATTGACAATTTCCAGGATTTGATCTTATGTTATAGCTATGCAAGACTATTATCATTGACAGAAACCAAGTAAAAGGTGCACTAGACCTCTCTGTACTATTGTTGTAATGTCTATGAATCTATAATTATTTTAAAATAATAAGTTTTAAAAATGAACAAGTAAAACTGGTAATTATGTACAAATGCTTGTTTAGCTTGCTTAGGTCTGTACGAGCAAAGAGAAATGTGATATATGGCATACCTTTGGTTAGTTACTTCAGGGAAAAATGTTTGTCAACTCGTTATATATTTTTATGCCTGTTACCGCAATGACACATTATTTTTGTATTATGAAAGAGTGAACTAAAACATTAAAAACAATAAATCAAACTTTTGATTAACGATTTGAAATAATAAAGCGAGTATGAATTTTTATGCTCCTGTTGCTTTAACTATGAGGTTATTATTATTATTTTCCTATTGAGAATTGAAAACATGAGTCAGTGTATTCTCAGGATCATTTATCCATTAATGAATGAAACAGATGTTACTGAGAGCATATTATAAACCAACTACCAGGGTAGTTCGTAGCTGTATAAAGAAGATACAGAGTGTATTTTGCCCTGCTGCCCTTGAAGAACTTAAATTCCAGCGAGGAGCACAGAACTAGAGACATAGCAAAGATATCACCAAGAGGCTTCCCACCTCACTTCACCACAGCTTAGTGTGAGAGCAGACATCAGAAGCAGTCCCCTACTCAGAACACTCAAGAAGGACAGAAATGTCCCACATAACCTTTGTTTTATTTTTCATCACAGAAGTAATAGCTGGCCATTGTTTTAAGAAACTGAGAAGATTTAGAACAATAGGCCAAGTAAACCATAAATATTTTGTTTCCTTTCAGTCCTACATATTACATTAAAACTACATTAAATATATTTTATTTTATTTTAGGCGAGGCAACCCTTGGTTGACCTCACAGAATGCAAGGACCTTGTCAGTTTACAATCCCTTATTTATTTATTTTTTTTTACGTCTACAGTACCTGGTCTTCCTAGGTGGTCTCCCATCCAAGTAGTAACCAGGTCCGACCCTGCTTAACTTCCGAAATCAGACGGGATCGAGCTTGTTCAGAGTGGCATGGCCATAGACTTACATTAAATATTTTAGATCACATTTATTATCTAATAGAATATACTGCAATCTTATAAAACATTTATTTTGTATTGATTTTTTCTACATTTAAATTAGAACATAAAATAATTCTGAGTTAATACAAATTATATATCTACAAGCTTCATTTTTTTCCTAGTTGTTGAACAACTCTTAGAATCATCTTTTAGTTTTATGATTTGGCAGCTTACTGAGGTATAATTGATACACAAAAATTGCACATATTTAGTGTATACAGTTAGATGAGTTTGAACCAATGCATACATCTGTGATACTATCACCACAATCAAGATAATAAACAGAACCACCACCTCCAGAAGTTCCAAACTGCTCCATTTCTTTGTGGTGAGAACACCGAACTTGGCATCTACCCTCTCAATAAAATTTAAAGTGCACAATACAGCATTGTTAACTATACGTACTATGTTGTCCAGCAGATCTCTGGAATTTATTTGTCTCACTCTAAATTTATACTCATTGAACAATACCTCCCCAGCCCCTCACCTCCCCAGGCCCTGGCAACCACCATCCTATTCTCTGCTTTTATGAGTTTGACTATTTTAAATACTTCATAGAAGTGGAGTCATGTAGTGTTTGTCCTTCTGTGACTGGCTTATTTTACTTCATATAATTTCAAAACTGATTATATAGTAAAAGTATTTAATTTTGCCAGGACGTATTGGATGTTCACAACCATTATGTGAGGGGCTGATGGTTCATGGGCACATAAGTCAGCATAATTACTACCGGCCTGCACCTTGAGTGAATCATTCCTCTATTGTTATATATGAAATTTATATTTAAAACTTGTTCACGAGTTTTCATGGTGAATAGGTTGTGGTAAACATCTTAGTATATAAAATTTCCTGAGTTTAAGATTGTTATCTTAGGATATATTCCCAGAAGTAAAATTATTGGGTCAAAGGGAAAAAATTTTAAGACCTTTGATACCTATTGCCAAACAAAATGAGATGAACGAGTTTACAAGTCCATTCTGAAAGGTTGCCAACTTCCAGTACACAATCAATCATTGTGACCTTGATGCAAAAATACATATTTGATAAAAAAGGCTGGCAACAATAAATAGACATTTTTTTCTCGAATCTAACTTGCCCTATAGATGACACCCAAATGAAGCTATCTTGCCAAAAAAAGGGGAGAAAATTTAATATTTATTTGAGGTTTATTATGTGTCAAATACTACTTTACATTTGCTCTTTCATTTATCACACATATAATAATCTCAACAAATCAATACTTGACTGATAAACTTTTGCATGTATAAAAGATTATAGTTTAGTGTTTTCATTTGCATGATTTCATTTATGACTAACAAATCTTGTCAATCGAAGAATGTGTTTTCATTTGTCTGTTTCTCCTTGAGTTCTCGTTGAATAAACTTGCGAATGACTTTTCAGAATAATATTGAAAAAAATAAATTTAAAATGTGATTTACATTTTAAAGAGGAGAGAAGTAAAGAAAGTCAGTGGAAATGTTTTAAGGGAAATTTATGAAAGCACTTGAAGCTTTGAAAGGCGATTTTCCCTCCTCCTCAACAATTTCCAACAAAAGCTCAATTTAGTACTTCTCCTTCATGCCTGTGTCTCTTTAATTTTACGGGACCTTAGCTTGCCTTCTTTTCTGATATAGCAATGAAAAGGAAATACAGACAATAAAACTGTACTGATCTGAAATGTTTCCTTTTTTTTTTTTTTTTAAATTCTCCTCCCACCTCCTCCTCACAACTAGGTATCTATCCCAGAAACACCATTCTTTCTGACCATGGAATTTCATCATTGCAGTTAATATTGGCAGCTATTCTACAGAGGAAAATGTGTAAAATAAAGCAATTCTCTGATTTAAAGGCTCCATTCAAAGAACACAGATTTAAAAGAAGGAGAGAGAGAGAGAGAGAGGAAGAAGAAAGAAAGAAAGGAAGGAAGGAAGGAAGGAAGGAAGGAAGGAAGGAAGGAAGGAAGGAAGGAAGGAAGGAAGGAAGAAAGAAAGAAAGAAAGAAAATTGCATCTTAAGGATAAAATAGCCATCAACTTTTGTCCAAGGTAGTAGTAATCAAATGTAAATATAGATCATTCAATGAAATCATTGAAATGCTTCCCCAGGAAGTACAAACAGTGTTGTCAGTGTGTTGTTCAGGATGTGAGGTTGTTGAACAGTAGAGAATAAAAATCTAGTTAGTAGCCAGGTATTTGGTGGTATGGAGATAGAAGGTATATAGTGATAATAGCAATAATTATAGCTTCCTGCTTTGTACAAAATATACTACTTTGCTAGCTTTAAAGTGTATCCATAAACAAAATTTCATTTAAATCTCACACAAATCCTCTGCGGTAGGCAAGTCAGTCATTACAAAGCCATCTTGCAGGTGACCAGACTCTGAGAGGAGTTTGCTTGCTCACTTGGTCTAGGTTTTGTAAATCCAAACTCACATTTTTCTTCTTCCCCACAGCACCATAGAAATACTTTTGAAGAAGGATACAATTTATTCAGGCCTCCATTATCTATGAACTATTCACCAAGATCATTGCTGAATCGGAAAATGCACCAGAAGGTCGAGAGGGAATGGAAGATTAGAGACAAACATATGTTCTTCTTATTTTCAATATATGGAAATAAAATGGCAGAATACAGACTGATGGTTTGGACACCCACCTAAAGCACAATTCAAGGACAATAAGTTGATGGAAAGGTGGGGAGGTTCCTGAGAGAGCTGGAATGCTACATACATCTTGATATCTTCAGTTATCTGGGGCTGGGTTTGGTAATTAATAAAGAGAAGGCAATGACTCCTAGAGCTGAGAAGAATTTTACTAGGCAAAATTCCTGGAGGTAGGCAATGCCTTAAAGGTGCTCTGAAAGGGTCTTACTGTCTTAGCTTTCTCATAATCTTCATCAATCACCTCTAGTTATTATTTACATGAAGAAATATAGGATACATGCTCTGCAAACAGCTTTAGGAGAAGTTTCTTGCATCCAGCCCCTCCAAATTAATTGCTGCCTTCCACATAGAAATTTTGGAGCTGGCACTGTGTTAAACTAACCTCATTTTCTCCTATATTAAGTTTACTAGACCAGAGAGAGTTAGTAGATACGATGTGTCTGGACTTGAGCAAGACATTTGTCAACTGTCTCTTCCTATATCCATGTGGAAAAGGCCAGTATAATTAGAAGAACTAGTTACTGGTTGAGTGGTTTTATCCAAATGAATTCATATAAATCTAGAGTGAAATTTTTAGTTGGATGCCTTAGGAGGGGAGAGGGAGTGAATTTATCTTTCTATTTTCACTCTCAATGGTGATAATGATTTCAATGGATATGAGTCTTTGTTTTCCATTTGTTTATTTGTTTGTTTGTTTGTTTTCGTCTGACATGAAAGACACCCTCTGCCTTTAGGGAAGATGCATGTGATTCTGTGAGCACGGTCAATCAATCGTTTTATCTCACTGCTCTGGCTACCTGCACAGATGTATGATCTAGGGTGGCCAACTTGAAGAACCTGGAATCTCTGGACCCAGGAATCAATGGGAACCTATACTGTAGCCCAGTCTGTTCTCCATTTCTTGCTATCTGTTTAATCCAGCAAAGTCAGGCATTATTCTTCTAGTTTGCAGAGGAAGAAACTGAGGGTGTAGAGTTCCTTTTACTTACTTGAGGTCACACTTGTAAGGTTTCTGAAAAGGGAGTCACATCCTGTGAAATTTTGTTTTCTGAGCTCTTCCTTCATAGTCAATATTTCCATTAGGCAAAACAGGCACAATACCCACAACCTATGATACTTTCAGGAAAACATAAAGTCTCGATTTTGATTCATTTTAAAATCAGGAGTAATATAATCATAATGAATGTATAATTATGGATTAATTCTGGATTTTATCCACCTTTAGACCAATGTAGTCATAAATTATATTTTTCATTTTTGGGGGGTGGGGGTGGGGGGGTGGGGAAAGGGGCCCATAGTGACAAAGAACCTAGGCAGAATGCAGCCCTGTCTTCATGCCAGCTCTGTTTTGCCTACTTCCCTTGCACCATGCAAGGTAGAAGAGGAAGTGTGTGTTTAACGAAAGGTGGGTGGATATCCGAAACAAAGATTGGAGCAGTGAGAAATATGAGATAGATTAATAAAGAATAAAAAGGGTCCAGTGCACAGCAGAAGGTGCTGCAGTGACTAACTCACACTGTGTGTTTAGTTCAATAACATTTTCATTGCCTTCATGTCCTGACAAACTCTATGGAGAAATGTCTGTCTTCCTTGATTCTTATGTAGGCACATGTGGGGCTTCACAAATTTGCTTAGAAAATGATCAGAAATGTCTCACTTCTGCTTAGGCTTCTGGAGTCACAGTAGATGAACTTTTCTCTTAAATACCCAGGCAGTCTGAATGTGTCATCAATAGCAACGACGACTGACATTTGCGCAACACTTTGTAGTTGAAAATTACAGGCTTCGGATTCCAATAAACTTTTGTCCAAATCCTAGCCGCATCCTTTCCCAGCTGATTCCCAGACTCGAAGACTAGATTACAACTGTCTTTGTACCAATACATTTAAAATAAACATTTCAATTATCTTTTATTTTTTTATTTTTATTTTTTAATGAGGGGAAAGGCTCATAAAGGCAAAAGAAGTTACTTAAGCTCCCTGGGCCTCTGTCTTCAGCTATGCATGAGATACACAGTAACCACCGCAGAGTTAGGACATCGTACTAGTTATTCCGTGGGTAGTATCTACTGTTTTTATTTGCATACCCATTTCACAGATGAGAAAACAGGTTCGCATAACAGAAATAAATTACTCAAGGCCATATTCAAAGAGAAGCAAGGTTCAAGTTTTATTACAGAACCAGTTCTCTGACCTGTCTTTGTGACCATACCCAACTTCTCAGAGTCATAATTCAAAGTCACTAAAATGACAAAGGCTTATTTGAAGACAGAAACATCAACAGGTACATCAAAACATTTCAGATTGCTGCGAGGAGGCAAGGATTAATATCGGCTTAAGAGAAATGTTCTGCCACCTTCAGTTTCATTCTTATCTCTGCTATTATTCCTGAGCAGCTGCAGGTCGCCTGAAGTTTCCAATACAAGTTATTCCTGTCTCTGGTAATTCCCTAGGGATTTCAGAGTTGAGTTCTTGTTCCATTAAGAACTTCTCAGAGTTTATTAGGAGACTATGATCATTTCCTTATAATGCAAGTATCTCTCTTTTACCATTGTCACTAAAAATAAAAAATTCATAGAGTTAAGAATTATAGTTATTTAGAGCACAGGAGATTTTACATAGTTATGATGTAGTAATAATAATACTAATAAAAATAATGCTCAACCTTGGCCTGTTTATAGTATGATCCAGTTTGTAAGATGCTTTTAAATGTAATTTTGTTTAATCTTCACATTAATATTGTGAAATAGGCAGGACAGGGACAGGTACTATGATCTCTAGTTTATGGATAAGTAAGTTGAGGCCCAGAAAAGTGAACTGATTGCCTAATGCCATATATCCTATATCCTTGAGTAGAGTCTCACATCTAGGACTTCCGGTTCCATGTTCTTTGTGACAGCATGATAAATTTCTAAACAGTTCCCCAATCATTCTCCCAAATAATCCATAAATGGATGACCACAGTTTTTAGACTTGATGACTGAGAAAACACAGGTGGCACCTATGCTCATAGTCAACTCAATTTAACAAATGTCAAATAGGAATTCACTCTATGCAAAATGAATTGTGAGATTCTGCTGAAGGACATAGGAGTAGTCAAAACAGAGATCTTGCTCAGGAAGACTTGACAATCTAGTAGGGTAGGCAGACATACTGATAGCTAATTGTAAGTAAAAGCTACAGCGAAGGCATATAGAAAACACCACACCGGGAGGAAGAGAGCAGGTAAAAACGACCTCCTACTGAGAGACTGGTGAAAGATTTATAAAACAACAACATTGTTATGGCTTGAGGATTCAAAAAAAAAAAAAAAGGTAGTGGTCAAAGAAATAAGAGAGACAACAGACCAAAGAAAATGCCATGAGCAAATTTATGCAAGTATCGAATATGTTTACAGATTGGCAGATTCCCATTTTGTACCTAGGACAACACAGGCACAGAGGGTTTTATCAGCTTTCCTAAAGTTGTAGCTCCTGGAAGTGCTAGAAGTAATTTGATTGTCAATCTGGTGTTCTTCTCACAACTTTGACCAGGTCCTAAAAAGCCTGACCTGTCTTCACCCAGGCCTCATCTATTGAATTTCCAGATGTCTCCACCACTTTCTCAAAGGCTAGTAGTGTCTTCCCACAGCAGGGAGACTGTGGTTCACATTTTTTTGAAGCCAGTCTTTGCATTCCATTTTTGACCATATGTTCACATTAGTGAGGGAAAGGAATCCGCACCTTACCTCCGTCTGCTCCTACTTACCCTATTACCGAGACCCCATAGAGCAAACAGCCTTGTTATGTGGTAGCAACAGGCACTTAGAGTACTTTACAACCAAAAGATCCCAAGTAGTTTTTAAAATATTCATCGTGTTTAACAAGGGCTCTTTTAATCACTGAGTTGACCTGTGGGTAAGAACACTGGACTTGTGATAATGGGAGTCGGGTTCTGGCCACGATTCTGCAATGTGATCTTTGCCAAGCCCTTCTTCCTCTACAGGCCTCAGGTGCCCATCTTTTAAAAAAGAAAAAAAATGGACCAAAGCCCCTGGGCTTTAATATTCTGGTTAATTTTCTAGAGAAAGAAATTCCAAGGACATCAATACAAAAACTTGGTTATACTTTAGGTATCCTTGGTAGGATCAGAATAACTGACCATTCTCTTCTAAAGAAAAGTCATTTCTTTTTCTCCCAATGACCCTTTGGGGAAAAGTGCCAAGGATTTGGGGAACAGAGACAAAGGAAGTTGTCTTTGAGTTATGTTGTTCTCATCAAAATAAGTCCAAAAAGGCAGTGTGCATCAGATGTCTCTATTTTAATCTCTCTCTTCCTCCCTCTCCTTTCCTCCTCATAGATTATGAGGTTATTGTAACACAATACCTGGGTATTGAAACCAGAAAGCCATAGAGCCATAGCATTTCATCCAGAATTTGCCATACTCTTAAAAGGCCTCTTTCTGAGATTTGGTTTTCTTATCAATTAAATGGCACTAATAATACTTATTTCAAGAATTGTTGTATGAGTTACACAGAATGAAGTATTTAAAGAGCTGATATAGTGCCTGGCAATACAAAACAAAAATAGCATCCAGTAAAAGCTACAGGAAGAAAATCTGGTTAAGCAGCTTCCCATTTTTATTTTTTTGGAGACATCAGTAGAGTAACTAAACATGGAGTCAGGTAGACCGGGCTTCAAGTCACTGCTGTGGCATCCACTTCACACCTCTACACCTATGTTTCCTTACCTGTAAAATGTAATCACTTTTTCTAGTAGGGCTGTTGTGAGTGTGAAATGAGGTGATGCCTATATAATAATTTGTATATGGCCAGATTCATGGTAAATCCCTCATAAAGATTATACGTCATCATTATCATTGATCGTTCACTCATTAACTCATTCACACACTTCATCATTAATAATGCTGTCCTATAAACACTTCCTGAGCACCTATGACTAGGTGCTGGCTCTGTGCTGTGTGCTGGACACATGATGACAAATATGTTTCATTTGCTTCCCTAGTTTGAGCTTATAGTCTAGAGACCAAAAAAAAAAAAAATGACATATAGATATTTCCAATCTAGTCCCCTATAGTATACACAAGTGCTATGAGACCTCAGAGAAATATCTTTAATTTGGTTGGAGAGTATGTTCAGAGATGATTTAATCAAGGGGGTGCTGAGTAGGTTGAGCCTAGAAGAATTAACAGCTACAGGTAGGTCAAAGGAGGATAAGAAAATATAAATGCATTCTAGGAAGATGAATATCACAGAATAGTGATTTTTAAATTTGTGTCTCTTTAGAATCAGCTGGGGAGCTTTGAAAGCCATTGATGCCTCGGTCCCTTCCCATAGCAATTAAGAGAGAATTCCTGGGGGTGAGACCCAGGCATCCGTGTTTCTAAGGCTCCCCAGGTGATTTCAGTGTGCAGCCAAGTGGGGAACCATGGGTATAAAGTATGGCAGCATCATCTGTGTGAGGATGGAAGATATAATGACCTGGAAGGAGGCAGAGGCCAATAAGATGGACCTAAATAATAAGACAATGAGTTTAGACTTGACATACATGTGATTAGCCATTGGAGAGAACGAAGTGGTCATATTTTGGAAAGATCTCTTTGGACACAGCTCAGTGTTGAATTCTTGGGGAAGCAAAAATGAAAAAAAATGTGGAACACAATCTTCAGAAAGCACATCATCTATAGATAGTCCTGGAAGAGTATTCTCTGGATATGCTTTAATAACATGTGGAGTTTAAAAATATGCTGATGTCTGGGGCTCTCCTCAGACATCCAGAAAAAGTTCTTGGGATATGGGACTGGGGTTTGCACTTTTAGTAAGTTCTGCTATAGGAATTGAGGACAAAGTCCTGCCAAAGGACTTGAGTAACCATCTTACACAGGATATTCAGTCACCGAGGCCACAAAAATTTATGACCTACGCATGAGTCAGGCCAGGTTGGTAACAGAGTCAGTTCTTAGATGGGAGGTTGCTAAGTTTCCAGCCTTCTCATCCTGGGCTTTTCTGTCCTTTGGTCAATTTCTCTCCTTTTCCTTGAACATGCCAGGTGCCTACAACTCCACCTGTCTTTATTTCTATCAAATTCAGCTCTTCCATAAAAAACTGTAATGTGCCACCGACCCTTTACTGAGACTGGCATCACTGTGTCGAATCGGGACCAAATTCTGACTGTGGAATAGAAGGGTTTGTCTGCTGTGAAGAGAGCTATAAGTTTACACAGGCCCTGGGTGTGAGGGGGAGAGTGCCTTTGGCTGCCAGTAGGGGTGATCACTTGCTGTATTGATGCATAAAAGCAGACCCCTATCATAGCACCAGCAGGCAGATCGAGGACAGATCAGCTCATTAAGCAGTAGCTGAGGCAGCTAAGGCTCACACTGACACGGGCACATCTGACCCAATACTTCTCCTAGGTAAAACGGGGAGACGTACGATCTCTCTTGACCCTAATGAAGAGATGCTGACAAGAAGGGGACAGGCAGCCACCCCAAACCTCCAGCTCCCAGCTTGTTTAAGGAATCAGACTTCTTAAGCAAGCACATAGCTGCATTCCTATGACTCAACAGTGACACCCAGTGACTCTCTCTGTCAATCCTCAGTGGATGTTCCCGAAGCATCTTTGAGGGAATACATTTCAGCCTCCATTACTTAGCACTGAAGCGGCAGCAGCAATCACATCAAATTCCGCCCTGAATAAGACAAACAAAATAATAAATCCCAGTTTGCATTAACATAATCATCTAACTGTTGAAGCATATTCATCTCCCCTGTAGGGCTATGTCTGATGTCAAACATAATACGGCCATGTAGTATTGTACCTGCTCGACGCTGGAGTCACATGTAAGTGATTCCTTTACATCTTTTGTCCAAATTTCACGAGCCTTTATTTTCTATCATTTTGAAACACACACACACATAGTAAAAATATTGTATGTGAAACCTAATACAGGGCTTGGCACATTGTAGCTGTTCTTTAATAATAACCATTAATATTATGATGAACCCAAGTGGGAATTGACAATGGAGCCCACTCCAACAACAAGCCTGTGCATTTGTGAAAACGGTGGATATCCACATTTTCAGACTTAGTTCCCATATATTCATTGCCCTGTTAAAGCTCATTTGACAGATTAAAATCTCTTGACATCGACACTCGGACAACACTGAGGAATGCAATGGTTTCTATGTCAGATGTCTATTTATTATCTCCCTTTCATATTCTCTTACTCCATTGTTTTTCTCTGGTCTTTGCTATAGCAACCAGCGGTACTCAGGTGTAGCCTAACAGCACTCAATCTCAGCTGCACTGCGTGTCTCTTACTTTTTTCTCCCGAGGTTCACCTGCTTTAGTCATGTGGGTTCCCCATACGAACCCGACCAGCCATTCTGGTGCCCACACAAACTGGGAAGTGTGAAGGTGTTAACACTTCCTGGGGTAATCTTTGATCGATGGGGCTGGAGCTAGTGGGTAAATATTTCCTTTTTCTAAGTCTAAGACATTTCAGAGGCTTATTTCATAGAGTTCCTTGGAACATCTCCAACAGGACTATGCTCCAGCTTTCCATAATAGGAACCAGCTCTAATAACCTTTGGATTGGCTTCTTTCCCTCCTTCTCCATTTTACAGCTCCCTAACCCTTCAATCTTGTGGTTTTCCTGTTACATTTCTCCAAATCCTCCACTCGTATAGTGCAGGATCAAATGATCCAAAATACGACCTCCAAAAATGACTTCCACGAAAGCCCTTGTCTCAGGCTCTGCTTTTGGGTGGAATGCAAGCTACATCAGACTGGAAGCAGTAGCAAGAATTTCACAATTTTAGCAAAAAAATAAAATGTAAAAAACAACAACAACGAGAAAAAATAAAAAAAAAAAAAAAAAAAAAAAAGATCTGGGTAAGACTTTAGGGATAATGTAGCCGATTCGGGATATTTGTGGATGGTTATGCAGAAACTGAGTCAGTAACTTCTTCAAAGTCACACACCTAGGTAACTTAGTGCAAAGGAGAGATCTGAATGATTAAAACGTGAAAGAACAATTGGGGGAGGGGTGAAGGGGACTGATGAAGAAAGAAAAAGTCTCCTGGGTGATGAGAGAAAAGAAAGAGCAAGCCATTAAAACATCTTAGCACAGTGGGGATGACATGTATTGAATCTACCCTGTCAGCAGAGCAGAGCGCAGTACCCACCCTGATAAATGCCAGGTTTCCTTGCTGACACTTGATAAAGGTTCCATCTAGCAGCACAGCAGCCGCCAAGAATGGGGTGATGGTGCTGCTTGTTATTTTCACCCCCCTTGCTCACCAGTGCATGACATGGAGTAGGTGCTAAGTGAATGTTTGTGGGATAATGCGCAACTTAGTGAGGTAATATTCCGTGTGTCCATCTCGAATGTACACACGCCTCGCTTTGCTGCGTGCACTTGGATATCTGGCTATATATAAGTGCTCGTCTCTTTTCTCTTCTTTCTTCTTTTTTATTATTTTGTGTCAGTATATTAAAAGTTTTAGGTATTTATATCATAGTGTGTGCAGCCATGCTTGAGTTCTCATACTATCTCCATCTCTGGTTACTCAAATTTTTAACAACCTGGTTACTAAAATTACATACCCACATAGAGCTAGAGCTACTTCCTTATTTCTCTTACACAGAGGATTTGGGGTTCTTTTTATGCTCATTTTTGTAAATATGCTTATTTCCTTTCCTCAGTCTCATATAATGTTTTTATTATATCACTGCTGCTTTTGCAAGCTGCAAATTCTGAAAATAACTTCTCTTATTCATTTAGAGAAAATAAAAAATAGAATCACACAGAAGCAGCCTACTAAGTACCACATGCCAGGCACGGTGCCGTTTATTAGAGCTAAATTGATGAAGACAGGGTTGCTGGGTCTGGAGAGATCAAAGATTATTATAGCAGAAATTTGTCTTCATACTTGACCTCTGTCTCCAAGGAGTGTACACCTTGACTTATCAGGGGAGGCATTAACCTGAATTGATTTTCATCCCGAGTACTTCCAGGAATAGTGCTGGTCAAGTGTTCCTTAGTGACAAAGTGGTATGCTTTGTCTCATGGAGAAAAAAAGTCTACATTGAATTTAAAATTGTGCATAATTTCCTTTGGTAGCCTATATTAGATAGAGTATGGTGCCTGGCACACAGTATCCATGGACTTCTTTATAACTTTTTTCACATGTTAAATTACTTGGCTGATGTTTTATCTTTACCGTGAGCTACAGGAATATCGGGAACATGTCTGTTGCTTTGACAACTGTGCCCTTATCACTTGGCATGGGACCTAAGATGTTTGTTTTGGGCTCTATGTAATATTTTATTGATTTCCTGATCAAATGAATGGCTACATTATATATCATGAATATATTTCACAATGGTATGTAACTATATGTTGTTAATCACAAGTAGTGAAAGGATCTTGTATTAACCAATGATTTTCTGAGGGTCTCTGAATGTGATTTTGAGGTTACTACAATGTGTAAAAGAGAGATAAGAACCATTTGGCCTCTTCAACCTGCCAGCTCCATTTTTATCTATTGATGAATTGGGGTCTGGGTAATATTTTGTTGAAGAAATAAAAGCGATAGGTTATCAAGAAAATATTGAAAAAGACTAACTCTAAAAATTCTTTACATGTGGAAAAACAAGACTAGGTGGACACAGTTCTTTGTCTCAAAACCCTTTCCTAACCAGTAAAACTTTAGGTTTCAAACCAAGGTTTCCTGATTTTGGGGGGGGGTTCTTTTGCTAATAGCTTGCTATTCCTTCTAGCCAATTTCTAAGTTTTCTTGGTCACTGAATAACCAATCGCAAAAAGCCTATTCTAGTAATTACATTAGTCTAGGATTTTTGGTAAATTTAAGTACTCTTCTTTCTTTTTGATTCATTTTTTTTCTTATTTCTATTTTAATAGTTTTATTTCACATTAATCTTTTATCATAAGCAACATTAAATCCTTAGTGGCTATAGTCTGAGACACATAATAACTCAGACATAAATAATTCTACTTACTTAACATTTCCATATACAAAGCTTCCTCTTTCTCCCCCTCTATTTATATACTTCTAATAGTTCTCTCTCCTTTTCCAAACTCTGTCTTTACCTGTTGACAACTATTAGGAATCTCAAAGTTGCTACTGTCAAGTGCCATCCTGAGGGTTAACAGAAGTATTTGCACAGAACAGAATCAAACTGAGCAGAAACCAGTGACAGGACCACAGTGTTTCCTAAGTTACCTGGGAAACTGAAGAACAAAGGCACTGGGAAGACTTGCCGTGCTGAAAGTCTGTGGAAAGACTGTGCACCCAAAGAGGTGACTGACACAAAACGATAGCAAATAACTAGTAAGTGTTTACAATGTATCAAGTACTAAGAGGAACACTGTATACTGCATTTCATTGAATCTTCATATGAGGTAGATAATACCAGGACTCTTTTTTTTACAGGTGAGGAAAATGAGGTTCAAAAAGGTCACATACCTAATAAGTGGCAGGACTGCCGATGCAAGTCAGGATATTCTGATTCTAAAAGCCAGACTCTGAGGAGGCTGTTTCTGAGGAGGGTGCTTCATTAGCAGTACAGAATCCAAAGTGTGGCTGATGCTTTTGTCAAAACTCTTAAAAGAGAGAAATAAGGAAGGGGAGCTTGGATGAAGCTACTGTGTATTCTCCAGCAGCTTTGTACCAAAGTCCTCACAATCGGTCTGTGAAGAGAACACTATGCCTCTTGTTGGGCAGATAAGAAAGCTTCAAATGACCGGGGTAAGAAGTGTTATGGTCATAATCTGAAGCAAGTTTATAGTTAAACTCCATCGCCATTGCTTGTTTTGCTCAATCGTATTTGACACTCTTGTCAACCACAAGCTTAATTATTATTTTTCTAGAAGCTGGTTGCTCTTGCCTCATTTCACCTCCTTCTAAACACTCCTTCAGATGATGTTTATTAAGCAGTTACACTGTACAAAGGATTGGACTCAGCATTTTTATGGTTACAGTGATGAAAACAATGTGGATTCTCCTTTAGAGTATGTGTAGCCTAAGTAAAGGAGATAAAGTGTAAAAACAGATAATAGTAAAAATGTTGATGAAGGTGATAATAGTGTTTAGTATGTGACAGATATTCTTCTGAGATTTAAAACTAATTATCTCATTTAATCCTTATTGCCGACAGCTGTTGATGATCCACCTGCCATCTCTTTGGTCCACCTAAGTTTATTAGCAAGTGAAGTGGGGATTTCCATGAGACTAAGAGCTTCTCCTCTCAAGTGCCTATATCTCTCTGCTTTTCACTTGCCTTTATCAAGAGCCACAGACAGCAGCCAGAGTATCCAGGAGATGTCTGGGAGTTGCTGTTCCCAGTTGCAGCCCTTAGCCAGTGAGGGATAGGGATGGGTGTCAGTAGATGAATACCTCAGCTTCCCCATCCCTTGGCGTGACAATTCTAGGCACATTCTGCAGTTACTCTGAAAGTTCCAGTAGCTGACAGGCATGACTTAATCATTAATGGATAATTTGTTTCTCTTTTCCTTACCTCACTTTCCCAACCCCCCTGATAGTGTTTCTGGAATTGTCACCCAAATGAATCATCTGCTCCCAAGTCTCTGTCTTAGAATCTGCTTTTGGGGATAGAAGTGGTTCTAGAAAATTATCCTCAGAATGGTATTCTGGAATCGGAGCAATCACTGATCAGACACAAACAAGGGGCTCAGTGCTCCTTTGAGGGTTGTTCTAACCCCTGTCATACTGTAGCATCACAATTACTAAGATGTTACCTGTGATGAACTGAAACGAGATATAGATGAAAGAGGAAGTGCTGGCTTAGGCAACAGTCGTAGCATCTAAGAGATATGGGGACAATGGTCATTATAAAGATGATGGAATCTGATATATTTTGCTAAGTGCCTTAGAGGTCTAGAGGATTTTAAAAAATGTAGGATTAGTATAATCACTAACAACTCAGTGTGTCCTGTGAAAGCCAAAAAAACTCTTTGGCAGTATTTTTAATCTAGAAGGAGCTGATTCATTATCAACACAAAAGTTGGGCTAATGCTTTTCTCAAAAATCAAAATTCTCTTAAAAGAAAGTAATAAGGAAGGAAGCTAATATGACTTGCTCAATTCTAACAGCCAGAGGGCACACCATCATGAAAATCAGAGATAATATTAGATACACAGTTACTCTAAAGAACTACCAAGGAGACAGAATACTTAGTCTAATTAGGTCCTTTATGCCAATTCAGTGTTCTGATAAGGAGTAGAACTCAAAGACTTGGAAAGGGGATACCTGAGTGAATGCTTCTGAGAAAGTTAAGTCCCTAGATTACCCTGCCCCCTACAGATTAGAGAAAATAGCTTCATTCTCTTTGCTAAAGAAGAGCAGACTCTCATTGCCCAGACACCACACAAAGTTGTCACTGGAAACAGATACTTCAAACAGATACCTCTCAGTATAATGTTCCTCCTCAAGAGCTTTGTCTGTCTCCTCCTATTGCCTCCGCACCAGCAGCTACAGTCCTATCTTAGCATAGCCCGAATGGGTGTATGGGAAGAAAGAGCTCATTCAACACAAAGAGCAGCAGAACCTGGCTAATGTGTATTGAGAGGATGTGAAGGAAAAATGTGAGTGAATCTTGAACAAGGGATGTAAGGCTGGGTAAGGGAGAGCTGGAGTTTCTGATATGAGCACGTTTCTGTGACTTGGGATTTAACATCACGGAAGAGACACTTAAAGCCAGTCTTATGATACTGCAAGGGTGGATCATTGAAGCTTAGATACAACCACAGGTTATAGTAAATAAGGTGGCTAGGCCAGAGTGTCCTTGGCAAAGTATTGAGAAAGGAGTCAGTCCACATAAGTGAACATACTAACAAGGACATACTAATTAGTATGTTTCCATGGTTTTCCAGAGATGTTGGATACAGGCAATGAGTTGACATTGACACCAAGGGATCTGCGGATATCCCCTGTCAAAATCAGGGCATATGGTGGATAGGCGATAATGGGATCCTGGCCTAAGTCTGCTCACAATGGTTTCATTGAGTGTGCGGACTCACCCTGTGGTAATAAAATGAAAATGTATATCCACAAATAAGTCTTGTGTAAGAATGTTCACAGTAGCATTATTTATAATAGTGCAAAACTGGAAACAATCCAAATACTTCAACAGGTGATTGAATAAAACAATTGCGTTGCTCTATTCATACAATGGAATATTATTCAGAAATTAAAAAAAAAAACTTTGATACATGAAATAATATGGATGAATCTCAAAACCATTATGTTGAGTAAGAGAATAAAGATACATAAAAATGCATAGTTTATGATGCCATTCAAATTATTCTCTAGAACAGGCAAAACTAGGCTATGCTGAAGAAAATCAGATACGTGTTTTTCTGAAGGGAGGGGTGGTTTTACTGAAAAGGAACATGAGATAACTTTCTGAGGATATAAAAATACCTTGACTTGGGTGTTGGTTACATGGGGGTACACATTTTTAAAACTTATGAAGTCATACACTCAAAATATGTGCATTCTATCTAAATTTACCTCAATTAAAAAATTTAAAATGACATAGCTGATGTTGGTTTATTGAGTGCTTCCAATGTGTCAGCCATTATTGTAAGTGCTTACATGAATCATGTCACTTGTTTCTCAGAGCAGCATTACAGGCACTCTTTTTCATTTGACAGAAGCAGCAGCTGAGGCACTGGCAAATGAGTCAAGGTCAGACGGCCAAGACATTGTCGAGTTGAGAGTTAATTCCAGGCAGCCTTAAACCAGAGCAAGGACTCTCAATGTCTGTGTGGTAATCGAGACCCCACAAAAGTTTACAGCCTTAATCATTGACAATCATCTCAGAAAGGTAAACTTCACAGTTGTTGCCTGCTGTTTCTGAAAAGTAACCATCATATAATAGTTGCTTGGAACGGTAACGAACTCTAAAAGATGCCTGTAATGAATGGTGGGAAAAGATATTACAAGTTTAAATGGTGACTGGAGGTTCTAAACAGCATCCTTGAACTGCTGGCAGGGAGGCTGGCTGTCACAGACCATCAAGGGGAGAAAGCTGCTCAGTATGAGGCTGATAAGACAGCACCTAGAATACTGTAAACAGTTCTGGGCATCTCAACATGAGAGAGCTGTCAAGAAATTGGAAGAGATTCAAAGAGCATCAGGGAGCATGATTAAAGGACTGGAGGGATTGATTTATGAGAAAAGATTAAAAGAACTAAATACTGTCTGTGTAGATGGAGCATAACTAAGGAGGGACATACTAACAACATAAATATTTGAAGGGCATACACACAGAAGGAGAAAGATTGTTAATGTTGCCCCGTGGAGGTATAAATAGAAATTAGAGTATGGAATACAGAAATGAAAACGTTGTCCAAATATTAGGAAACATGTTCTGATAATGAGGTCGATTAGACTTTGAAAGAGCTTCCCAGAGGACACATAGAATCCAGTTGTCCAAGCCATTGACAATCAGTCCTGACACAGAATAACAACATGCTAAATACTCTTGGGTCTAGAAGCAGAAAAATGTGATTTTATGGACGAATTCTCCCTACCTCTTTAAGTATATTAGGAATAATAACAGTAAAGCTATTTGTGGTGCTCCAAATACTTTTATATTTAATACTTACAGCAATTCTTTGTGAGAGACACTCACCTCCCTTACAAATTAGAAATGTTCAGTTTCAGAGAAGTTTTACAGATCTTTCAGGTGTTAAGGTACAAAGCCAGGAGTCCATTGCAGTTTTTGGAACTTCAAAGTGTATGTATTTTCCATGAATAGATGGACATGAGCAAGTCCTGTGCTGGCCATTCTGAACATACTGCCAATACTTTTATGTCAGAGGAGAGCTAGGGTGTATCAGTGTCTGATGTACCCAAGAAAATATTCATCTGACACAAGACAATCTTAGGCAGCAGCTGGATTTTGGGATAACAGGTATGTTTACGAAGGAGTGATTAAGATTCAAAAAACTATTCAGAGGAATGTGTGTTGCCTCACACACTCTTACACTGTGACATATCTGATAGAAGACTATCATCCAAATATATAAAGAACTATTAAAACTCAACAACAAGAAAACAATATGATTAAAAAATGGATCAAAGACCTTAACAAACACTGCACCAAAGAAGATAGACAGATGGCAAGCCAGCATATAAAAAGATTTTTCACATCATATGTCACTAAGGAAATGGAAATTAAAAGGACAATGAGATACCACAACACACTATCAGAAGGGCCCAAATCCAGAATGCTGACAACATCAAATGCTGGTCAGGATATGGAGCAACGAAAACTCTCATTTATTGCTGGATGGGAATGCAAAATGGCACAGCTACTTTGGAAGACAGTTTGGAAGTTTCTTACAAAACTAAACACACTCTTACCCTACGATATAGCAATCACTAGCAATCTTGCTCCTTGATATTTACCCAAAGCAGTTCAAAATTTATGTCCACATGAACACTTGCACACAGATGTTTATGGCAGCTTTATTCATCATTGCCCAAACTTGGAAGCAACCAAAATATCCCTGAGTAGGTGAATGGATAAATGAACTGTGGCACATCCAGCCAATGGAGTATTATTCAGTTCTAAAAAGAAATGAGCCATCAAGCCATGACAAGACATGGAGGAACCTTAAATACATATTGCTAAGTGAAAGAAGCCAAGCTAAAATGGCTATATACTGTATGATTCCAATTATATGAGATTCCAGAAATGGAAAAATTATGGAAGCAGCTAAAAGATCAGTGGTTGCCAGGAGTTAGGTCAGGGCAAAGAAGAAGAAATGAATCAGCAAAGCACAGATTTTTGTGGCAGTGAAAATAGTCTATATGATATGATACTGATGGATACGGTCATTATACATGTGTACAAACCCACAGAAAGTATAATACCAAGAGTCAACTGAAATGTCTGCTATGGATACTGGGTGATAATGACGTATCAGTGTAGATTCATCAACTGTAACAAATGTTTTACTCTGGTAGGAAATGTTGATAATAGGGGAGGCTATGCCTATATGGAGGTAGTGGGTAGATGAGAAATCTGTATTTTCCTCTTAATTATGCCATAAACCTAAAGCTGCTCTAAAAAAATAGTCTTACGCACACATACACACAATGAGGAGATACTCTAGGATGGGGGTTGTGATTAGCAAGTTTAAATCTGGAGGTCTGTGAAGGCCGTATTAGGAAAGTAATATTTGAGCAGAGACTTGATTGAAGTGAGGGAGTGAGCACCATAAAAATCTGGGAAAGGGCATTATGAGGCAGGAGATAGAGCCTAGGCAATTGCCAGGGGTGGGATGGGTTGATTTATTTGAGAAACAATAGTCAAGGTTTCATTGTGTCTAAGTAGAATGAGGGAGTAAAAGTGGTAAGATAGGAGGTGTAGTCAGAAGACAGATTCTAAAGAGCCCTATTGTGATTGTAAGCTCTTTTAACTCTGATAGAAGTCATAAGCTATTGGGGGGTTTTGAGCAGAGAAGTAACATAATCTCTCTTATGTTTCAAAAGAATTCTTCTGGCTATTATATTAAATACAAACTGTAGGGAAGCAAGGATGAAAGCAAAAAGACCAATGAAAAGGCTACTGCTATACTCTAGGTGAGAAATAATGGCTTGGACTAGAGTGGCAGCAGTGGAGGCAGAGAAAAAATGATCAGATTTTGAGGGCATAGCCAACAAGACTGGCTCCTGAGTAAGGATGTGAGATAAAGAGATGTATCAGTTTATAACATATCATGTTTCATCACAACTATATATTCTCTCTTTTTAGATCACAAATCCCTTAAAAACAAATATCAATCACTATATTTATGACACTTAGAAATGCCTACAATACATTATCAAGTTGATAAATGCAAATTCGTTGAATCAAATTCTCATCTTCTTCTAGTGTTATGTAGCATAAAAAACATCAAACTGAGAGATCTTTTCTTATGTCACTCCATGAAACATATCTAAGTTTCTTCATTTATATTTTGAAGAAGTCTGCTTAGAACATTGGTTTTGCCAACTATTTTCAATTTAAGGTTATAAACTTTTCAGAAGGCTTGATTATAGCATAGTCAATAAGAATCATTATTTGGGATGAAGGCTGCCTGGAATAGAATCTCAGCTCTGCAATTTATTCACTGCCTGACCTTAACTAATATACTAGTGCCATGACTTCTTCACCTGTAAAATGAAGAATTCCCTGAAAGTGCCACACAGAGTTTATGGGTGGGGGCAAGTGGACATGGACAAGAATCTGGGCTTTGATACATTCTAGTTTCATCCAGAACAGTTCTACTTTATCAGTCTCTATATTTATTATCTATGAAAGGTTTGATGAGAGGAAAGGGTTTTATGGGTAAAATATAAATGAGAAAGCACTGGATTAAATAATACCTATAGTCTTCCTAATGGTATGCTCATTGGGTCACTCAGTAAAAACTTATGGAAGACTATGATGAGCAAGGCACAATTTTGGTGCTCCAAACACAATATTAAACCCATTAGGCAGGGCCTTTGACTTCACGGGTTTTTCACATTAGGACTGTGTTCTCACCTGGGTGGTCCATGAAGCCCTAAGGAATCATGAATTTTTTTCAGAGTCATAGATATTACACATAATATTTCATAAGCCCGTATATATGTTTGGTTCTCCTAGTGAGAGTATGTGCTATTTTCATTAGAATATATTTTTTTTTGTAAAAAACAAAACCAAAAAAACCCTTTTTTATTGAAATATAATTAATCAACTCAAAATAAGTTTCGATCTCCAAAAATAATCACTAGACATAATGATTAAAATCTCTTCCAGTTTTCTTATTCTATGTTTCTATTATTTTCTCTATAATTATGCTATGATAGATCTATGTATAGAAATATGTGCTATTACTTTCTTTATACCACTAAGCACGAATTGCCACAGAAACATTTATTAAAGTGCAAGCAAAGTACAGATTAATCCAAATATAAGAAAGCACCCAACACTTTCCCCATCTATACCTGCAAATTGATAAAAAGTAAAGTAAGATGTGACCCATACCAGAAAATGTTCATTCAATTCTGTGTTTTTTCCCCCAGTATTGATTTCTTTTTAACAAATAAGTTTGTTTAAAGATAATTTACTAGAGAGAATAATGTGGCTGGGGAGAGGGTCTGCTTAGGAATGAGAAACAGTTAAAAGTATGCAGGGACATGCTCATTGGAAATCAATCAGAAGTGAAGATAAAGCATTTCTACCATTATAATGGAAGTTGATGGGAAATAGGATTCCATTTATGCAATTTTCATTTATAGGCAACTTTTTTCTTTTCTTTTCTTTTTTAATTATCCAAAGACTTGAGGTCTATTCTCAGCTATATCACAAATAAGTTTTGTCTTAGAAAACAAATCAAGTTTTCCAAGACTTAGTTTCCTCATCTGTAAAACCAGACTTCAAGCTCTAATATCATTGGAAGTATATCTAGATTTTTCAAAACCACACTTTAAATATCTAGCACATAATAGGAAAACACATAATTCTTAGAGGAACAGATGAATGAATGAATGAATGAATGAGGTTTGGAAGTCATGTGACATGGTAGAAAGAGCTCAGGTAATTAGAGAAATTCAAAGACATGAATTGCTCATTCTGGTCTATACAATTATCACGACCTAGGGAAAGATATTTATAATTTCAGAGCTCAGTTTTCTCATATACAAAATATGTGAAAATATGTGAAAAACATTTTATCAATATGAAAAAATGGATGCAATCCTACACATTTAATTGTGAGCTCTGAAGTAGATTTTGAGCTTCACTTGGATGATACCCTTCACCAGTCTGCAGAATTCAAGGACAAGCCTAGCACTTCCTGTACTTCCAGTTAGCCACCCAGTATGGAGTGAATCTCAGATAGTAAAATTCAGAACAAACACCTGACAGGTATGGATATTGTTGAATCCAAAGTTCTCTTCTTCATTTTTCTTTTTATTTTTCTTCTTCTTCTTCTTTTATTTTGCTCATTCTACTGTCAGATTATATTTAAAAAGTTAAATCATAAAGGAGAAAATCAACACAAAAATATCCATCTGAACAAGCAGCGAATGTACCCAAGTTATGTTAAATAGATTAAATATATAAACATGTATTGCTTTTTTCATGAAAGTCGTCAAAGCTATTTTGGGGCTTGATTCAAATCCAACCTCTCTCTGAGACATAAAGCTTCTTAAAATGCAGTTTATAAGAGAAGAGAATTTGGTTTTATATAGTATACTTTATACTCTGGGTTTCCAAAAGAGCATCGTAAAGCAACATGTTAGATCTTTGCATTGTGGGAAGTGTAGCCAGATTCGAGAGCCTTTGTGAATCCAGCAATGGGTCATGCTGAGCTCTGATCAGCTGACTTTATTGTACAAGGTGGCGATGGCATGTCTTGCTAGAGGTTAGACTACAGAGAGGGCCCAGAGTGGCTGTCCATTGACACGAGTGCAAAATGGGGTTTTGAGATTAAATCAGAGAGTAAAAAGTGGTGGAGATGAGAAGTGAAAGATATCCTAGGAGGAGCAAAGTGAATGGACCCATCTGGGAGGCTTCTGCTGTTGCTCTATCTATGTGACAGGCCAGAATTCATCAGCTCTTGGGTTCCAGCTGTGACCTAAACTGTACTATTAATTTATCATCAACACTTGCTGAGTTCTTTCCCTGGACCCACACATTTAGTCCAGGCCATTTCTCACATAGATCTGACATCATGTCCCTGATACTGGTCACCCGTCACTGATCCTACAGTCAGTTCCCTTATTCATACCTTCAGTGCTTCTCTCCTGAACTATTTATTCATTCTTTTAATGGTCTTCTTGCTCCCAAATCTACAAAACACAAATCATTAGATTATGTGAATTATGCCACTTTTCAGTATAATCGATTATATCTTCCAATAATCCTATGGAGTAGGTATTATAATCCCCATTTTATGAGTAAGGGACTCACTCATGAATTTTTAAATGAAAAGGGAATATGTATTTTCCCTGCGGTGTGCTTTCCAGTATTTTGTTTCCATATTATTACTCGTCCCACATTGTATTATGATCTATCTATTCAAATGTCCATCTTTTAAAGTAGAACATGAACTCCTGAGAAACTGGGATCTTATCTCATTCATCTTTATATCTCTGCTGTCTAGATCAGAGTGAATGTTAAAATCTTAAATGACTGTATAAATGCATGAATGAATGTATGCATTTATGAATAAGTGGATTAAAATGAGTAATGTAAGGGGGTGAGGGACAGGAAGAGAAGGTGAAGGGGATTAAGAAGTATAAACTGCCAGTTATAAAAATAGTCACAGGAATGTAAAGTACAGCATAGAGAATATAGTCAATAATATTGTAATAACTATGTATGGTGCCAGGTGGGTACTAGACTTGTAGAGGGTATCACTTCATAAGGTATATAAATGTCTAATCACTATTTTGTACATCTGAAACTAATACTGTATGCCAGCTATAATTTAAAAATAATTTTAAAATGAATAGTATGGATGGTTTCTGTAATTCTTTAAAGAGTGTATTATTTCAAGTATGTTTTATAAAATTCTAGCTTAATGAGATAATCTATGGGAAACAAGAAGCGCGAATCCAATAAGATTGTAAAAATTGAAGAATACCCTACAGAATATTCTTGAAACAGACTGCAGGAAGTCACAAAGCACAGACATTTTAAAAATTTTGTTAAAAGCAGGGTTTTCCAAATGAATTTGGCCACAGATGCTTCTTTCTCTTCTTTCTCCTCCTCTTCTTATTTCTCTTCTCCTTTCTTGCATAAGTGAAATTAACATTGCTCCAAAATAATTACTATACAAAAATAAACTAAGAATCACAGTACAAAATGATATCGGTGTTGAGTCTTTTAGATACTGTCTGTAGGTGGAAACTTCTCCAGGAGGTATCTTCAAACTGGAGATTCCACAGAACTCCATAGACAGAAGACAGCTCAGAGGTTCAGAGGTCTGGTTCTGTGACAGCTCTTCTCTCAATCATTTGTCATGTTCTTGAGAATGCAATATAAGCTTTTGCTAGTGTACTTTTTTTCAATGCATGGAAGATTCCAGAGAATGTTAAACACAACTGAGCTGAAGGATAGGTGTGCAGGTAACTGCATCAAACACTAGTGATGTTTCATTAGAAAACAGAGACATGCACAAAGCTCCGTGCATTTTCCAGCCTGAACAAATCCAGCTGAAGAAATCACAAGTCAGTTCTCAACACTGACACACAGTCCTTGAAACGGTGAGGATGGAAAATCACTGCTCTGAGTAGCAACACAATGAAATATTTCTGAACACCTTTCCCTGACAGGTTTAAAAAAGCAAAGGAAGCAAAGGGAGGGGAGTTGCTGGCTGTGAAAGTCTTGGATGAATGTATTGAGAGCAGTTATTTTAGTGGAGCTGGTGATAAAATTAAATGGGGGCCTTATGGGGATTGTACATTTCCCCAGAATGTGTTGGGTCAAATGCAGGTTTTTAGAAACACTCTGAGAGGCTGGGCAGAGGTGGCAAAGAATACAAAGTCAGATCAGGGATGGGCTGAGAGGAGGAGGGAAACCAAAAAAGACACACTTTGCTAAAGCAGAGAAAATAACATTTAGGAATATCTGGGGCAGTCTATAAAATACTTGATTCTAGCAAAGCAAGGAAGGGAGAAGAGGAAGAAGGAAGATGGGGGATCAAGGGAAGGAGTGAAGGAGGAAAGACTAAAGGAAGAAGAGGGCTAGAGAGAAAAGACTTCAGAAAGAACGTAGAGAGGAAGCCATGAGTGTGTATTATTGCAAATTAATAAGACCCAGCTTAATAAAACTACAAAGACTCTGGGGTCAGATGATTGTGGGCTAGGCATCCATCTCTGCTATTTTATAACTATGTAAATTCTGGAGATTCCATTCCTCTTTAACATTTGTTCCACTTTTTTCTTGAAATGAGGATAAGAATATCTACTTCACCGAGTCAGTTTGTTTAACCCATTTCCCTTTTGCCCCGGGAATACTTGCTGGTGGCGCTTGTGGCTGCCACATTTATTCAGAGATAACACACGGATTACGGTCCTAACCTCACTCCCACAGTTTGCCACAAAATAGCTCGCTTTTCTTATTATTTTCTCATCGCTCTACTATATCGATAGTCTTTGGAAACAAATGACATTATTCCATTTATGGCATTCTGTTTTCAGTAGTGGTATTTCCATTTACAAAATATAGTGATTTTCGATCACTGAAAATGTCACATCTTAGAAAACGTAGCATTCCTATGCATGATGTTAACATCGTTCTCGAACAGTTGTTGGCCGAAGATTCATTTGATGAATCTGATTTATGTATACATCTCTGTTACATTAGAATTAGAGACAAGTTCTGTTTAGAAATAACTCCAAGAATAGTTTTTACATTTTATTTTCACACTGAAATCCAGTCCGATTTGCTTCAGCCTCAAAGAGCGTGTTTATGTAAAATTAAATTAATTCCGACAGCGAGCTGCACTTTTTTTCTAAAGGAGAAATGGGCTAAATTAAATAATGTTCGTGAAGAGTCTAGTACCAAGCCTGATGTAGTGATAGCATTTAATTAAGCATTGTCAGTTTTAAAATATTTTAGTAACATAAATATGTAGGGAAAAACATTAAATGTAGGCAAGGACATTAAAAAATATGTCCTTGGCATGATGAGTTCTAGGCATATATATTAGCTTATGTTATTATTATTAGTAGTACTGTTATCATCAATTATGTCAGATACAGATAATCTTATACCTTATGCCTGTGCATATGTTTTGTAGAACATTAATCCTGATGGTAGCTCATGAAGAGGCTCATTGATTATATCATCTTTATCTAAATCCGAGTAGTGGTTACAAGAAGCAAACAAACAAAACGTTTCCATTAGCCCTGGCCAAAGGGATTATGGGTGTGACAGAGGGGTGGGCAGAGAACTCAAGTTCAAAAGGGGCTGCTGGATCTCTCAATGGTCTAGACCTAGAAGCTAAAGGGGGCCTCTAGAGAGAACAGGATTCTCTCTGGGTGGGCACAGCCTCTCTCATCTGCTTTTCTTTATACATGTCAAACTTTTCTACATGTCAGATTCTAGATGCAAGTGGACTGAATTGTACTGCTCTGTCTTGGAGACAACCACCATTTCCTAACATGTACCAGCATCATTCAAAAGAGTCCCTGTATGGTTGAATACCAATTTCCAACCTTCAGGACAGAGAATCTGATGCCAACACGATGCTGGGAATTTGCATGGTCTAATCAACTGAGATGGAAGGCTTAGGGGAAAGTTCTCGGGAAGGTCAGGTTTCTGGAGAAAAAAAAAATTTATTTTCTCTGAATTTTTATACCTATTTGTATATTAAAGACAGCAAAATGTCCATACAAAAAAAGAAATTTGTTCTGCTTTGTTTAACACAGCTATTACAAAACACCTTTTTTTTTTTTTTTTTTTTTTTTTAGCCAGAGCCTCTTATTAATATCAGAACATATAATGGAGCCAAGAGGAAAAACATAGAAACCTTAAATACCAATGGACTATAATGATCAGTGGTTCTACACAGTCCCATTTCACAAGTGAGAAAAACTGAGACCCAGAGAGATGAAAATATCCACGATCACATGGCTAGGTGGTGGCAAACTAGCATCCGATTCTCTGAATTCCCAATTTAGTACTGTTCTTTGACACATTGCTGTTTCCCAAGGGTTGCTGTTGTCGAGATAGTACTCGATAATCTATAAAGCTACCACATGAACCCGGAACCCATTAAGCCATCCGGGAGTGGCGTGTTGAGGTAGAATTTTTAAAAGGAAGCAATGAAGAGAATCACATTTAATTTACTTGGCTGGGACACAACTAGTGTACAAAATGAAGGATGCATGGAGAATGAACCCAGTATAATACTCTTCCTGACTACAAGTTCCTTCAGCTACTCTATTCATTAAAAGATTTCTAATTTCTATGAGACTGGTTGGTAAGCAATTATCAATCACCAGTGACCTTTTCTTGGATGAGTCAGTGATGAGCCAGTGAAAAGTACTGAAATGTGGCTGAAGGCACTATACAAACCACCCCCTTCTCCCAACTGGCCCATCCCACATATAAACAATTCAATATCCTGGCTTCTTAATTTTGTTGTGAGTTTTGGTCATAAATCTTTAAATAAACATGTTCGAAGATTAGCCAATAAAAGGCAATTAGACGTTTCATTTGCAGCCAAAGTATAGCTATTTTGTAGGATTTGGCTGTTTAGCAGGGGATGTTTTGAGATATAAGATTAAGATAACAATAAAACTAATCTTTACATGCTCAATTACTTCATGTGATGCTTTGCCTGGCTCCTGCTACCTTCAAATTTTCTTTACTCTGTTGAAACATGCTTGGCCACATGCAGAGGACTGAGATCAATCTTGGCTCATTGTAGAAGGGTTCAAGAATGTTACGTTAGTCATTTGGAAGATTAAACATAAAGCTGATTTTCCTGGGATCTAGCTCTAATATGTCTTGCTTTTAGTAAATGAGTTTCTGCTTTATCTTTCTGATTGGATATCCATGTTACATTTAAATTTCAGTTCAATTACCTTTTTGCTCTTATGTACCTAAGTACAAGCTTGTGTAACATGTGAGGTAATGGTGTGGCTCTGGTGTGGCTCTGGTATTGGATTTGAACTGCTTGCTAATACTTGCTAGCTCTGTGACTTTAGGCAAGTTACCTAACCTCACCTAGACTCAAGTTTTCTTAAAAAAAAAAAAAATGTGGTTGATTATTTCTCGCTTAAAGAAACTCAAAATAGATGTTGCATATAAAGCACCTGGTGTTCTATATAGTATTTAAAATGATAATTACTCATTTTAGCATTACCTTAGGTCTTTCAAACTGGATATTTGTTTATTCTTTTATTTCTCTTGTTCCTCATCATTATACTCCACCTATTCTTTGATACACTTGTCTACCACCTCCACCTAGATCTCCTAGATAATGAAGAACCACAGACTCTCTGAAAATGGGTGTATTTATTGTCCATACTCATGGAGATTTACCTTTAATTTCCTCTCAGTAGGATGAGTCTGTGTCTGCTGACTCCACTGAGTATGTCTAATCTTTCAGTCTTAAAACTTTCCAATCTGGTCTCTTTATTAAGCATTTGGCTCTTATTCTTAGTCTTGATGTTGGATATGCACAACACGCATGATATGCCATTTTCTAAATATATAGAAATTGGTTTTCTCATAGAACATATACCAAGATTTTAAGAAAATAGAATTGATAAATATAACATTTATATTATATGATTCATTTTCAGTTATATATTTAAATCAGTTAATTTATATTTTCTATTAAAGTTACTCAGCAATTAAATTATTTGGAAGATTCTCCTGTAATGGGATAAGGGAGAAGACGTTATATAGTCATTTCAACAAGCCTTTGAAATAAACAACAAACAGGCAAAATATATGAGGCCGGGAAGTCCAAAATCAAGGTGTCCAGAGATGCAGTGTCTGGTGAGGACCAAGCCACCTTATTCATAGATGGCTGTCTTTTTGCTAGAACCTTATATGGCACATGGAGGAAGGGATCTCTCTAGGGTTTTTTTTTTTTATATATATAAGGGCACTAATCTCATTCGTAAGAGCTCTGCCCTCATGACCTAACCAACTCCTATAAACCTCACTTTCAAATTATCATCACATTAAGGATTTGATTTCAACCTAAGAATTTTGGGAGGACATAAACGTTCATTCTAAAGCAATGTGGGAGTAGTTAATTTCAGAATTGTAAATTAAAGCATTGCCATTTTGATGGAAAGAGGTTGCCTTCAAATACAATCTGAATGGTGTGGAGAGAGAGAGAGAGAGAAATAATACGAGGAAGTATTTCTATCTCATACCAATGGAATTTGAGGAATGGTAGAATATAAAAAATAGTTATGAATTAATGACAGGATACAAGAAAGAAGACTGGCTTGAAATTTTAACCCAGAAACTTCCGATGTGGAGAAAAAATTTGTATATGTGATTGAGGATATGTGAAGTCATCAATCTCCAAAAGAAAACTGATACACGACTGGTATTGTACTGAGTGCTAGAACTATGATGAGATGTCAGTATATGAGTCTATCTTCAGAAAGCCCACAGTCTAATGAAGAAGATAAAAAGCCAATTGTAATAAGAGTAAATGCAGAGGAATCAGAGAAGTAAGAGAAATGTGCATTGTTTGTAAAGAGGAGGAAATATATCCAGGCATATTTGGGAGAGAACAGACGTCATTGAAGAAAGACAATGCAAGATCAATAGTAGTCTTCATAAGATAGAGGGTACTCCAAGAAGAGGGAACAATTTTAAGAATAAAGGAATCTTCAGGGAACAAACGATATCAGTCCAATTTTCACTGATTTACAAAAGGCTCTATTGTTCACAGAGCTATATTCAAATTATATGAAACCAACTTTTAGGTTAATATTTTGGAAGCCATCCAAAGTGTAGGTTGGAAATATCAATTGTGTCAATAAATGTTAGCAGGAAAAAAACCAATATGTTATTAAGAGAAAATAAGTATATTTTGGAGGATGATTTAATCTCTTAAAATATACATTTAAAAAAGATAGACGTATTAGTTTAGAAATTATTTCTCAATGCCTTGTAGGTAATGCCTGGAAGATTATGGAAAGATTGGATGTTATCACACTATGGAGGTTGATCTCCTTTCACTCTTAGAAGAATTAGCCAGTTACGGCTCCTAAAGTGAATCCTTAATCACCAAGCTGAGACTTTAACCTTTGAAACATCGAATATTCTTTCTTAACATACTTCAAGTATTTGATCCAACACTGGGGAATGCTTGGATGCGAGTCTGAAGTCTGTGAGGATCTATTCTAAGAACAGGAGTCCTTAAAGAATAATATAGCTTTCATCCTTATCATTTCCTTTGTGTTGGTCTTTCAGTGTCACCCTGACCTTCACTTTGATAAATAAAATGATTGAGATTGGAGCAAAACTGTGTACCCTGCCACGCTTGAACTATGAGCAAAATTTGACACAGGGGATCACTCCTCCCTCCTTGATACACTCACTTCACTTCTCTTCCAGAACACCTACATTCGCTGACTACTTACTCCTTACTACTCCTTCTTGTTTTTTTTTGTTTTTGTTTTTTTTTGGCTAGCTCCTCTTTATTTCACCAGCTACTTAATTTCAATGTACTTCCAGGCTTAATATTGGATCTCTTCTTGGTATCAACTAATTCCTTGATAGATTCTTTGGCTTTGAATATCATCTATACCTCATGACTCTCAAATTTCCCTACTTACTCCTGAACATCAGAGTCATGTATACTAACACATACTGAACATTTCCCTTGACTTTCTAATAGTCATCAACACATAAAAATCTAAAATTATACTCTTGATTTACTCTTTCTCTAACTCCAAGATTATTCCACTTGGAGGCTTTCCTATTCCAGTTTACTGTAACTCCCTCCCTACTTTCTCGGACCAAAAGTCTTAGAATCATTTTGACTCTTCTCTTTTTTTCAAACCCCATATCCGTTCTAATTTCAAACCCCATTCCAACAGCTAATTCTGTTGTTCTTACATTTGAAATATATCCAGAATTTTAATTTCTCACCTCCTCCACTCTTACTGTTGTGGTCCAAGCCATCAATATCTCCCACCTGGACTATTACAATAGCCTCCTAACTACTTTCCAACCTTCTACCCTTACAACCCTTCCCTCCATCAATTCCAAACACAGAATCCAGGTTAATCCTGTTAAAATGCAATTCAGAAAATGTCACTCCTCTGTTCAAATCCTTCCAACAAATGAGTCCCCATGTCACTAAGTGCGCAATGGCCTATAAGTGCCCATGAGATCTGAAACTCAAACTTCTCTGATCTCAATTCATTTTCCTCAGAAGCCACAATGGCCTCCTTGATGTTCATTAAACATGCAGGCACATGTGTATGCTGATCTTTTGAACTTGTTTCCTTTGCTTAGAATACTCTTCCCCTAGACATGTCTTATCACACTTACTTCCTTGATATATTTGCTTAAATCTTACCTTTTCTTTGGTGCCCAGCATGGCCATCATATTTTAAACTGTATTCCTTACTCCTTGAATTCCCCATTTTTATTCCCTACTTTATTTTTTCTGTGGTATTTATTACCTTCTAATATATTTTAGACCCTAGTTTATTCTTTTTATTATGAACTTCCCTAACAAAATACAAATTCCATGATGGCAAAGACTTTGTTGTTTTGTACTGTTTTATATTCAGTGCTTAAAACTGTGTTTATAACATCCATCCATAGTAGGAGATCAATAAATGTTTTTGTTGAATGAATGAATGAATGAATGAATCATAGATCCTAAAGTTATATAGAGTATGCTAGAGTCAGAAGTAATCTTAGGAATCATCTAAGGTAATTCATTTACTTTTTATAGATGAAGAATCTGAACCTTTGAGAAATAAACTGACATCTGGACTAGGAACATAGTTCTCCTAATCTATAGTTCAGGCTATTATTTTTCTTGCTGTATATACAGAGCCAAGTACAATGCTTGGCTTGGAGAGAGTACTCAATGAGCCTCTTTTGAATGAATGGATCCAGTATGTTTTTTCCCCTAACCACAATGCAGCCTTAAATTGTAATTTGGTGAAGCTATAAGAAGTAGATGGGTGGAAGAGATGCATTCAAGTTTTATTTCGGTTATGTATTTCTATTGAATAGGCATTTTAAATATCTTGCTAGTTGTTATATAATCACATATTCTTTTCTTCCCCATACTTTCCCTCACCCATTTTCTAGTGGTTGTGGAAAACTCTCCACCTCTTCTCTCCAAAAAAGAATAAACATATATATATATTGGAATGTGAAATGACATGTGACTAAAATGTGAAGACTATTCCTCCCTAGTTACCTGGACCATATCCTTGGCCATGATTGGCATGATTTGGTGACTACAGCAGAGCTAGTTTAGGTACAAAGTTGTTGATGGGGATTAGAGTAAGTTTTAAGGGGATTTATGTTAGCTTGTAACTACTAGGAATATTTTAATTCTTAAAGTCCCATTTTAAATACATTATAATATTTGCTCCTTCTCTAGTTTTTTTTTTTTTTCTTTTTAGGCGAGGCAATTCTTGGTTGACTTCATAGATTGCAAGGACCTTGTCAGCTTACAATCCCTTGCTATTATTTTTTTTTTACGCCTACAGCACCTGGTCTTCCTAGGTGGTCTCCCATCCAAGTACTAACCAGGCCCAACCCTGCTTAGCTTCCGAGATCAGACAGGATCGGGCTTGTTCAGGGTGGCATGGCCGTAGACTTCTCTAGTTTTTTTTTAAATGCAAAAAATAAGAAATCTATTCATTCTTTCATTCAACACATCTTAAAATATCTAATAATCTTTGTGTGATAACATTGAACATAACAGTTATAACATCGTCCTTTTGAATTTTCCAGCCCAGGAAGAGGCAGGCATTAATAAAATAATTGCACAATCATGTAACTAATTTTAAATTGTGGTAAGTAAATTAATGAAAATTATAGGTAACCATGAGAATATATAAGTAGCCTGGGAGTGGAGTAGGTCATGAAAAAGGCATAATTACACTAAGACATGAAAGACAAAGAACATTATCAAGGAAGTTTTGGGGAGTGGGGGATTCTTCCAGGTGAAGGCAAATACCTATACGAATCTTCTGAGGTTGGGTGGTGAGGAGGTGGCAGTTTGGCTCACTGAGTAACTGAAAGACCAATTTTGCTGGAGTAAAGAGAACAAAGAAGAGACAAGGCTACATACACAATAGTGGCTAGAGTTTTAGTCTTTAAGAGTAGTAATGGGGAAGTTTTGAGATGGGAAAGATTGGGTCTCCCGAAATTCAATAACGTACACAAGTACTCAGGTCATTTAGGTCTTCAGTTAGGAAGCCTTGAAAACAGGAGGAAGTGTAAGTGGCTAAAATGGGAAACTTATTTTGAACATTAATTTTATCTAACTCGAAATTTCCCCAGATGCCTGTACATACCTTGGTATTTATTAACATTGCCATCACATATGCCTGTATCTTAACTAATGTCTCCTTTTCCTTTTATAAAATCTCAGCTTAAACAGATATCCCTTTCATTGTTTTCCAGAAAGCTCTCCTGGTGTTTGAGTTTTTAAAAAATGAGTTCAATCTTAGTTCAGTTTGAGGTTTCGGCTATAGTTCAAGTCAGGTCTTGATTTGCTTGAGCCAGTTTTTCTTTTCCCTAGGAAATATCTGTCTTGCCTAGATCTGCTCTTTAGATGAAATAGAGTTGATAGTTTCAATTTCACAGGAACTCGTATTAGAAGCTATTTCTCTTTTAAATAATAACAGAATTCCAGGCAAAGATGGTCAGGCAGCTGAGTTTCACAAAGCTGTGAACGATAGGCTATCTCTGAAATAAGACCTGAAATTGATTCAACTGTTTAATTATTCGTTGAGAAAAAGTTGTCTGGAGGTTTCACACAAAAAGAGACTTTATTGATTTTTATTATTCAGGAAAGGTAATAATTTTGATATAAAAAAACCAAGGACCAAATCTTCTGTTAAGCAATAATGACAAAATGTTTGTCAAAATAATGCTAGCAACTGAAAAAACAAAAGGTCCAAAGAGCCCCTCTTCTTTATTTCATCTCATCAATCTTGTGGTCTCAAAACCTGCAGGGAATGTCACAATAATGTAGGTTGCATTGAAGAGATTTTTGAAGTTAAGGAAAGATATACCAATTCCCTTTGTATTTATGTCAGTACCAGACTAATGTCTTTGACGGAGTACACTGTAATAATGAGCTGAGTAGCTTCGGATTTAGGCCTATGTTTTTAAGGAGTCCTGTGGTCATTTAGCATAGGTAAATAATGACCATATGAGGTCCAAGGTAACTAGGTCAGACAATAAGAAAAGATTAATCTATATCATATGTCGTGAGTGAACAAAAGACAATGGAATTTACAGAGGGATTAAGAATAGATAAAGGATGAAGCCATACTGTAACGAATAATCTGAATACACAGAGGCAGCATCATGTAAAGAAAAATGCATTTGTGAGTTAAATTTAGAATACCTAAGTTTCAGATCTACTTCTGCTCCTAAATAGCAACATATTTTTGAGAAAACTATTTTGTCTTTTCAGGCTTTAGTTTCTACAACTGTATAATAGAATATATGTATGTATACATATATGACCCTTTCCAAGATCTATAATTTCATAAAGATCACTGAGAAAATAATCGGAGGGTTGGGAGCTATGAATATAATTGAATAGAGGAAAATTGGAAGAAAGAATGAAAAAGAAAACATAAATATAGTATTTCCCAGTAATATGGGGAAAAGAAAGTAGAACGAGGGAGTCATGAGGGTGGCTATGAGGGCGAATGGAAGAACCAAATGGAAGGAAGCAGTTCTTTCCTAGAGTTATTGCTTCCAGTCATGCTAGAATCTGGAATCCCAGGATTATGTCAGTAAGTACATATTCCAAATAGTATATTTCATAAGTGACCTTAGTTATCCAAGAATTTAGGTTGGCTTACACATTAGAGGAATATGGTTAGGAGTCTGAAGAAAATGAATCAGCAGAATGGTTGTCATTCTCTTTTTCCCTTAGGATTCTGTTTATCCCTCAAAAAATTAATCAGTTGTAAATTGTATATTTTTCACCCCTCCCCAATACAGGACCGTATGCCAAGTCCTTATTTCATGTTTAATCCTGAAATTAAACATTAATATCCTCACTTTATACACAGATATGTAATTAAATTAACACTAAGGAATTAAGCACGTGATCGAGCTGAAATGCCAATGCACATGCCATCAAATAAACCCACAGCTTTTTCCGGAACTAGGTAAGAACCACCTCTAAAGTCTTCGTCCCCTCATAATGGTCTATATGCATTAGGGAATCCTCTGGGTGGTGCAGATTGCTGGCTACTTCAGGCACGCAATCAGGCAGTCTTCACGGAAAGATACATGAATTTACATTCAAAAATAGCTGAGGTCATAGAAAACCAGGGGACTGTATGGAAACTAGGGAACAGCATCTTATACTGTACTGATTGATTTCTTAAAGAATTTTTCCTGAGCTAACTTTCCTGTGAAGGTTGTAGGAAAGTCGAGGTGGAAAAACTACAAAGGAGCCTTTCTTCATAGTAAAGGGAGGGCATGAGTTAATGATCTCCAGTGCAGATAAGGTAGTGGGACTAGAAGAAATGTGAGATATAGGTCATGCAGGTTAAAGATGATTGAATTGAACTTAGTGGTTGATTGGATATGGGAAAATGAGGGAGAAGGAGAAATCTGCAAGGATTTTTTGACTTGGAAATGGGGGCAGATAGAAATTATAAATAAGAGAAATTTAGTGATACAGGGAGAGATCCTTTCCTATACTACTCATTCTCCATTACTAAGTCATTCACGCTTATGTGCTGTTTTTAGACACCTGAGGATGCGTATGTCATTCTTTTTCATCTTTATGAATAAGTCTAGTACAGCCCCACTCCAGGCCACAGTCTTGGCGTGGCCTCCCTCACAACCTCATTGGACCCAGAGAGTTACCCTAAAGTCTCACTTTCTTTTACTTGTTTAATAATGTGAGCAAAGGAGGCTGTCCATTGATAGTTGGGTTGAGTCTGTATCTGTCAGTGTGAAGGTAGAGGTTGGCAATTACTCAAGAAATGTTTTTGTAGACAATCAGTCCAAAAAAAGTAGATTCTTAAGTAATCTGGGCAAAATAAAATTTTTACTTTCACGATTTAAGCCTTTATAGCTAATTTAAGTATGAAACTCCCTATTTAGTTTTCTGTGTAGTATATGAGATCATGTCTTCTGTTAGGACTTTCTCAGGCTACTTTCTGAGAACATCAGTCTTTAATCACTTGAGACTAGGCAAGTGTGGACAAGTTTAGTCATTTCTCCTAGGTTTCAGAGGATGTTTCAGACTCCAAGGATTGGAATGAATCCTCACTTCTCTCCAAATTGACTAGAATTCTCTTTAGTTAATAGAGATATATTACATGAGAAAACTACCCAGCCCTCTTCACTCCTCAATATTCTGAAGAGAGACAATGAAAAAAGATTTCTCATTATCATTGACTATTGATATGACATCAAAGTTTATGGCAGGTAACAGTTTAAAGGAAGATGGAAGGAAAACAAAGAAAAATCATAATAATATGGGCTCATGTGCTTTGGGAGTGTGGAAACAGTTTAAATTATTAAACTGTCAAGTTGTCAGGACAAAGACAAACTCAAGTCTGGAGCTGAATCACCCAGGCAGTGGAGAGCACAAAAGGAAGGGGGGACAAAGGAGCTTTTAAAATTCAAATGCCTCCTGTCCTGAGTGTGTGTTTCTATCATAATTCCCCAAGAGCCCAAGAACCCAATATCTAGTCTGTCTATTTGAGTCAGAGGTGTATTTACTTATTCTGAGGGCAGTCCTTAGGGAGAAGAAGAACTAAACAAGATTGGAAGTATATTCTAAAAGAGAAGTGAAAAGGAAGACATCATGGCGATGTAGAATGTTAAAAAAATATGTTGTGTTTTTTGGGGTCGACTTCTTCAGAATAAGAAAAGAAGTGTTTATTTAAATATACACAGGTTCATGACATACAGCCCCAAAGTTATACTCCCACATCACGTATTATAAAATGCTTTTTGAAAACTTTGGAACTAATACCTAGTCACAGCATGTGACTTATTTAAGGCCACATGGCATTCTATCCTATATTTGCATTCATATATATAAGATACATGCATGTGTATACAGATATATAGATATTTACATACATACATAGATACTTATACTAATATATTATGTGTGTGTGTATATATATATATATATATATATATATATATATATATCTCATATGCTAATAGAACAAATATATCATATACTAATAGAAATTTCTTCCATGACAGCTTTCTCTACTGCAGTGTTTGTGATTCAGAAGATTTTTAAATGTGTATTGGGGGTTTGAATACATGTATATCTGGAACATTATCTTGAGTTTCTGGAAGAGTTTATTCTTTCCAGATAAATAAGAGAAAGACGGAGGAGAAACAAGCCATTGGACTTTTCACAGTGACATCAAGATCTCGGGCAATGTGATCTCTGTGTCCTGTTTAAAACCTACCAACAAATGATTCTTTCCTCTGAGCCTTTGTCATATTTTACCCTCTTGAAATGACTCCTCCTTTTTTGCCTCACCCAATGCTATGCCCAAACTGAACCGAATCGAAGTGAATAGATGAATGAGTAAATCAGTTAATGTTGTAAAATTATTTGCCCTATTTGGAGATCATGTCTCATATGACCCACAGAAAATAACATAAAGAAATTACTAGGCATTACAGTCTTTTTTAACTTGAGAAAGCTGTATTATAAAGAGGCACATCTTCTGGTTTTTTTTTCCAGAGATGCCCCCAAGTTAGGCCAGCAAACATGTGGGTATATTTCTCATATTATAAATAAACATCCATACAACACATGAATCTTGAGTCTTGAAGCCAAAATAAGCATTAGTAAGTTTATGTTTATGGATATGATTTTCTACATTTCTTGTCACAGTTCTCATAAAAATAGATTTTCAACTGGATAATCAGATCATCTCTCTTTTTATTCTTTGTTTTCTGTGTGTAGCTTTTCATCCCTGTGCTATTATTCGTTGGTGGAAATGTAATTACCTGTCTTGTATTATTGTCAAAATGTATTCAAGAAAGTTTGATCAAGAAAAAGGAAGAATTTAGTCTCAACTACTTTAGTTTTAACACAAGGATAATTTTTATCACTAAAATTGGTCAGCTTTTTTTCTAGTTTTATTGATATATAATTGACATTTAACCTTGTGTAAGTTTAAGTTGAACAACATAAGGATTTAACATATGTATAAAAAACAAAATGATTACCATAATAAGGTTTAGTCAACACATCTATCATCTCAAAGAGTTACATTGTGTGTGTTTTTTTGTGTGTGTGAGAGAGAACTTTTAAAATCTTAGTAACGTTCACCACATAAATAAATTAAAAAATAAGAATCATATGATCATACCAATAGATGCAGAAAAAGCCTTTGACAAGATACAGCATCCATTTATGAACAAAACACTTAACAAAATCGGTATGGAAGGAAAATACCTTAACATAATAAAGGCCATCTTTGACAAACCCTCAGCCAACATTATACTTAATGGTGAAAAACTAAAAACCTTTTCTCTATGATCAGGAACAAGTCAAGGCTGTCCACTATTACCACTGTTATTCAATATAACATTGGAGGTCCTAGTGAGTGCAATCGGGCAAGAGAGAGAAAGATATAAAAAGCATCTAAATAGGAAATGAAGAAGTCAAACTGTCACTATTTATGGATGACGTGATTCTCTATATAGTAACTTTCAAATGTATGATACAGTACGGTTAGCTATAGTCACCAGGTTGTATATTACGACCCCAGAATTATTCATTTTATAACTAGAAGCTTCTACCCTTTGATCAACTTCTCCCCATTTCCTTCGTCTTCTCCCCCCAACCCCGCCCCGCACCCTGCTGGCAACTGCCAATCTGCTCTCTGTTTCTAGGAGTTTGATTCCGTTCATACCACATGCCAGTGAGATCACCCAGTATTTGTCTTTCTCTGTCTGGCTTATTTCACTTAACATAATACCCTCAAGGTCTGTCTGTCTGTCTGTCTGTCTATATATCTATAGCTATCACCTATCTTACTTTATTTATGTCTCGTTTTCTTTATTCATTTATCTGCCAAGGGATACTTAGGTTTTTCCGTGTCTTGGCTATTATAAATAATGCTGCAGTGAACACAAATGTGCAGATAGCTCTTTGAGATAGTGATTTCATTTCTTTGGGATATACACACAAAAATGGAATTGCTGGATCATATGGTAGTTCTATTTCTGATTTTTTGGGGAGAAACCTCCATACTATTTTCCATAGTGGTTATGCCACTTTATATGTCTACCTACAGGGTTCTCTTTTTTTCACATCCTTGCCAACTTTGTAATTCCTTATCTTTTTTTATAATAGCCATTCTAATAGGTGTGATGTGACATCTCATTGTGGTTTTGATTGGTTGATATTCCCTCATAATTAGTGATGTTGAACACATTTTTATGTACTAACTGGCCATTTGATCATCTTCTTTGGAGATATCTAGTCAGGTCCTCTCTCTATTTTAAAATCAGATTATTATTATTATTAAGTTCTATGAGTTCCTTATGTATTTTACATATTAACCCCTTGTAACATGTATGTCTTGCTAATATTTCCTCCTATTCTGTAGATTCCATTTTCATTTTGTTGAGAGAGATTGAGAATGATACATTATCATATGAATGAGTGAAATAATCCAACTTAATATGTACTTCCAGTGAGATGAGGAAATGGGTGAATATTGGAGAAGAAATGAACTGTGAGATAAATAACAATGTGCATTTAACCTTTGCCTTGATGCTAAGAATCTGCTCTATACCAGGTCACATGCCTGCCATTACACCATTAGTGAATCAAGGCACGAATAGCCTTCATTAAGGTTCAAATGTGCAATCGAAAAGGATGAGTAATTGAGCAATTTACATTCTAAAATTGTTTATTGATAATTGAATGATTGCACTTTGTTTTATCCCTTTCAGAGTCTTGAAGGAGTGAGGCTCAAGGCAGATAAATTTATTTAGAATGAGAGAGAGAAAAGAAAAATGATGGAGGCAAGAAGGAAATAAATTAATACTTACTGAGATAACAACATAAACCATTACTTTTTGGGTTTTTTTGAATATTTCTTCTGTTTATGGTTTATGGTAGCCTTAAGAAATTATCTTATGATTCCTATTTTACAGATTAGAAGGATAAATAAAGGCATTTCCTACGAGAGGTTAGGGGAAGTAGTGAGAATAAACTGATAGAGAATGAGAAACTGAGAAATAAGATGAGAGGGTGTGAAAGGGGAAGGAAACCCCAAAAAGGAGGATATTTAACATAAAATTTCTCATGCAAATAGGCACCAAGTCATGTATTGCTGCAAAATAAAATATAGATTCCAATAATTAAGGTATCTGAAGCATAGTTCAAAATCTCCATTCCTTGGCTACATAAATAACGTGGCATACAAAAATCAATTTTGAATAAATTAGAGCATGGATTATAAATTCGTTGTCCAGTGGCTGAATCCAGATCACTGTGACCTGCATATTGTTATAAAGGTTGAGATGTTTCAAGTAAAACTTCAATTGCTGGGTTTTCTTGAAGACCCCAAATATTGGGCTCACGTACCCATAGGGTAACAATCACCTGAATAAGAATATATGTATCTTCTTTAGATGGGGCGTGAACCCTCGTGTCTGTCAATAGCTGTATTCAATGTGAACAATCATTTATGTTACTTATATGAATCTTAGGAGATTCTGAGTTATTAACCATTGGCGTTGAAATATACCTTTCAGGGATTAGTAGGATATTTAGGCAAGAATGCAGCATAATCTGTGATAAATATTAAGTGGGGGAGGTAAAGATGATTAAGGTGTATGACTCTCTCACAGAATTCAGAGTCCAGGAGTATAAAGTGAATGAGTTTTAAAAGACTGAAATATGAAAATGCTAAGTAAGAGTTAGTGGAAAGTACTATGGATCCATAGAGAAGAGAAATTAGTTTTTTGGGGGGGGGAGGGGAGAAAGAAAATATTTAACAGTAGAAGTAGTGTTCGAGCTAGATTTTAAAGAGAGAACTGGATTTTACAAGTTGCAGATTTGAAAGATATTCCAGGGAGAAAATGGCAAACAAAAGGCATGAATAAAAATATATAGCATATGTAGGAAAATACATAGTATTGATAGCATGCATAGGCATGAAAAAAATATAGCATGTTGACAAGGAAATGGTAATTGAGTGGCTATAAAATTAAGTGGAAATCAAGAGAAAGGAGGTATGATAAATTCATCAATAAACGGAGATGGAAAAAAAACTTTAAAGGTCCTTAAAGGTTATACTAAGTCATTTTGACATTATCCTATGAGCAGCGGAAGAATTTGGGGGAGAGGGATTTAGTTGATTTAAACAATGTACTGGAAGGATGTGATTTTTGACAGTGAAAGATAAAGGCGGTAAGAGGTGATCATGACTTCTGCCAAGGCTAGTGATTATGATAAAGACGGAAAATACAGATTTAACAGTCATTTCTCAATTAATTTCACATGAAATTAATTCAATTTAATGTTAATTAATTCAATATGACATTTGTTAATTGTAGCATATGGGTCATGAATCATGGTGGACATTGGTTCTAGAATTCTGAACGAGATCCTTTCCATGTCCACCATCATGTTGCTGAGGCTCTAACATGAAACTGAATGTAATCAATGGGAATAGCTGAGACTAAGAAATGAAAAAGGTAAGTAAAGAAGCTCTAAACAAAATTAAATACTACTGAGGTCTTTTTAAGCACTCAAAATCATAACTCTCTATAACTCCATCATTGTTTCAATTAAGGTCTAAGATAAAATTAATGATCTATTGCATATTTGGTTTGATGGTCTCAAAACTTGACTGGAAATTCAATCTCAGATGTGCCCTGTGATTGGTCCCAGAAATTTTGTTCAATTTAATCTTTTTCTATAATTTTTCTTGCTTCCAACTTTTAGCTCCAAATAGAAAGGCATGTGAATGTGATTTATCTACATACATACATACATACATACATACACACACACTCACACATACACACATATATGATTTTCATAGCAATTTTGCTTTTATGTTGTATTTCATTGTCTGGTCTTACAATAATGCAATGTTTTTTGTTTCTTGTTTTTGTTTTAATACTGATGTCTTAGCTCTAGAAGTAATAACACCTTGCTATTCTTTCAAAATTTTGCTGTTTGTAGACAAGCTATGTATTGGGGAATAAAGAACAAAGAGAAAATAAAGTTTAAAGTTTTCATCATTAATCATTTTTGGCCTGTATTTTCTTATTTGTTTACCAGACACAGTGCCTCAGATCCCTGCCTTTGCAGTGTCTCCCTTGCTACTTCTTTGTTTTGGGAGAAAAGCTTTAGGGAAATGAAGACTGGAAATGTGGAATGAAGGCTTCCATACTTTCAGCAAACTCTAATCTTTTTCTTGCCTAAAGTTCTGTGGATGGAAAATAACTGAAATGACAGTGACTCATTATCACCTGGGTGTGGGGTGGATTGGGTGTCAGGAGCCCTACATACTTTCAGCTGTATGATCCTAGCAAGCCACATTTCCTCTGTAGGTGGCAGTTGTTTCATCTATAAATTGAGTGAGGAGGCTGGATGATCTGCAAGGCAGCTCTGAGCTCATGTACAGGAATAATTTGAGAGTTATATGGAACGTAGTTAGATCCCTTTGCCAAATAGGATCAGAAATTCCTACGCCATTGTTTAAACTGAAGAGCCCCTTCTCTAGAAGACACTGTTAAGACATCATTACCTGGTTATCTAGGTTAAAATTACTCTTATCTCCACTTTATATTAATCAATTTTTCTTTAAAAATGTATACATCTTCAGAATCATTGAGAGGGGTAGTTAGCTATTTTCACTAAGTTTTCTTATGAGTAGTACTGTAAAGTGTAAGAATTTCTAATTCCATAACTTTTTGTTCCTCATTTTTCTCATTTTTAAAAGAAAGTTAACAATAGTATGTGTGGTGAAGATTGAATGGATTCATTTATGAAACATGTCCAGAATAGTACTTGACACTGTCTAATCTTTTGGTTATTATAGATGTCATCCAAAAGCATACAATTCTAACACAGTAGATATTTTATAAAGTGCCAGTCCCATGTAATCAGCTTGAGGTGCATGTTAGAGAGTGGTGGTCAGTGATAGGGGTATGTACTGCGAGAGAAAATTATTTGTGGTCAAACCAGGTGATTCTTGGGGATGGTGAAGAAGGGATTAAATAAATATAAAGAATTCAAAAGATGAGGACAGAAATATGATTAAATAAAATCTTAAATTCAAATTCAAAAGAACATTAGCTGTACTAGTCTTTCATTGTGCTCCAGCAGGCCACATAGCTAATACCATTAAAGCATTGCCAGAACCTGAAGATTAGCAATGGCTAGATGACCTGAGTCCTTCAGTGTTTAGCTTTAGGAATACCTTCCTTCTCTAACTTAAAGTATTCTGCCTTCTCAGAGTTGATGTCTCCTCTTAGATCAATTTTTAAGTTCCTCTTCTTTGTCATACAAACTCTTGATGACTTCAGACAATATGAATCTTTTTTCTTTTAAAAATTTTAAAGTACGCCCAGGAGAATAAAACTTAGTACAAATATATTGCCATTGTCTTTTGTGTAAATGCCTTCTCCAGTGAAGAATAGATATAATTTGGTTATCAAATTTGGGTAGAGTTATATATTTATAAACTAAGATACACAAATATGAAAGAATTAACCCATACCATCTACCTGGTAAATCTCAGAGCTGGTCTGTAAATTCAGGTATCTGGCACAACAATTCATCTTGCCTTATAGAGTGTGTTTTTACTGTTCGTAAAAGTTGCCTGAAGGTTAGAATAAACCTGGGTGTTAGTTAGAAACATAAACATTTGACTTGGACATAGTGAGAGAGAATTTTTATAAGAAAGAGAACTCATCATCTATTCAGAGAACAAGCACTTCCAGGTGGTTCTTCTTATCAAAGAAGTTTGAAAATACTGATTGAAGGGATAAGAACGAAAAGAATAATTATCACCCATTTATTGAAAGGGACCTAGACATGCTTGATCTGTCTGTATCTATTTCCAAATAAACAGGTATGACTAAATAATGGTAGAAAGTACAATAAATCGCTTCTGGGAGGAAAAACAAAGATTGAGTCATATAGTGATGATGGAACACATATATTCCAGACAGTCTTGAAAGGCTAAGTACTCGGCAGACATGAGGGGATTTCTGTGGTATGATCAGCCACTTCCAGTAGACACAACTTCCTCTCTAAGGAGGTACAAGGCTTTGGGCATCAGAGATACAACTGAAATAACGCTTCCAGAGCAGAGAGTATAAAAAAAAATGTATCCCAAGATAATTTTACAAGCTGATGATGGGGATAGGAAGGAAGGGAGAAAGTCATTTTTAGGCCAATAATCCCCATTGCACAGCTGCTGTGAGCTGTGTGAATCACTGAGCACATTTCAAGGAATAGCTGTCATGTGTCACTAACCAATTCTCACTGCAGATAGGCCCCAGGGTACTCATGATCTATTTCGAGGAGGCCACAAGCAGCGAAAGTCTGCTAGTGCCACTGTAAGGAAATCTCACCCACCGTTGAATGTACGAGGAAATAAAACCTTAAGTCCAAGCACATTTTCCTCTTGTTACGATTCACATCTTCTGTATTTCTTCTTCTCTCCTTTTCTCACCCTCTCTTCTCCACTCTCTTTTCTTAGGCAACATCACCATTCTTCTCTCTCTAAGTCTGTAGGCAAAGCATGCAACTTGAAGAGAATAAAACAAGAGTGAGTTCACATATTGTATGTTTTTCTCAGTCCAGTGGCGTAAAAATCCTCCCAGGTGCAATTATTTTCTCCATTCACCAGCTAGATGTTGATACCCAGGGCTACCTTAGAAAACTGCTAGTAAAGTTGGCAAATGCTTCCTTACCCATGATCCCTATGGTAGGCAGAATAATGGCACTTCTTCACTCTCTCCTCGAAAACTTCATGTTCTAATTCTTGGAGCCTGTGAGTATGTTACCCTCCATAGCAAAGGAACTTTGCAAACGTGATTAGGTGAAGGATCCTGAGATGGAGAGATGATCGTGGATAATCTGAGTGAGCCCAGTGTAATCCCAAGGGTCCTACAGAAGGGAGAAATCCAGAGTGTGAGAAAGAGAGATGATGACAGAAACAGATTAGAGTGGAGTGAGGCAGGTCCAAGAGTCAAGGAAGGCAGACAGCCTGTAGAGAATAGCAATGTCAAAGAAACAGATGCTCCCCTAGAGTCCCCAGTAGGAATGCAGCCCTGTTGACCCCTTTTAGACTTTTGACCTCCAGAACTGTAAATTAACACACATGTGTTAAGATACCACGTCTGTGGTAATTTGCAGCAATAAGAAACTAATACAGTCTCACTGGCCAGGAACACTCGTATTGGACCATTATGTGAGTAAGAAATAAACTTGCATTGTGTTAATCAACAGAAATGTTGATGTATGCTTTTGAAAGTAGGTAGTATCATTGTAAAAATCATAGACTCTAGATAGTACACTTTGTGATATCCTGAGAAGTTACGTGGTCACCAAGTTGGATGTTACTCAGTCTGTCTCCATTCTTCTCTACCTCAATCCTTTATTTTCTTCTCACTTTCTCCGTCTCAAGTTCAATGCACTTTTGTGTCCTCTTCCAATGCTTTTCGTGACTATGTCAGGCTCAGAATGACGTTTTGCCAAAGTCTTTAAACAGTTATGCATTTTTTCCCATGCAAAATAAATAAAGTGGATAAATATGGTAAAACAAATGGAGCATCTCAACAAGGAATTACCAAAAAGACAATTTTAAAATGCAATTATCTGCAGTGCATCTGTTCATACACCCTCACTACCATTTTTCTCTCTAAATTTCAACTTTTCCTTCTGGTGGCCTAATTTTATAAGGCTTTTGAATAGGTTTCATTGGAGACTGAGTTGGAGTTTCAGACAAAACAAGCGAACTTGTTTATATGCCTGTATCATCTTTTTAAAGTTTTCTAGTTCTTTATAAACATGGTAATAGATGGGCTCACTGCAGAAGCCAGGAAGCATGTCCAAGGGCCTTTACAATCATTCCTACCCATCCTTTCATGCCCTATTTTTATCTTACCATCTGTAGGTATCTGTGCTAGTCAAGGTGGGTTGGAAGCAATACACGGCAAGGCTCTCTGTGATAGCAGAGTTGCAAGATGTGAAGAGCTAGTGCCCCCGAATTCCCAAGGGACTGCTTGGAGCTGAGCTATCTCATGCAGAACCCATATTGGAATATTTGTGAGAGTGAGAACTAAACTTTCATCATATCAAGTCACCAAATTTTGGAGTTGTTTGTTTTAGTAGATGTCCTGCTCTTTCCCACACAGATGGAGAAAAAAGGTATAAAGGATAGTTTGTATGGTCTGACTTTGTCATTGTAAAATGTAGGAAAATCAAAGTAAAGTGTTTTGCTCAAGCTCACATATATGACTGTGCCCAAGCCAAGAGTTTGGCTTAACTCTACTCAAGCATTTTACTCACATACCCAGTATTTGACTCCTTAAGATAACCATTTTCCAATCCTTCTCCTTCTTCTCTATTTTTGAAGTAGGTGCTAGGCTCCCAGCCCTGAAGCAGCCGGAAAAATGTCTTCAGGCTTCGCTCTTAGCACTCCCTGTTGCATTGATTTTCTAGGAGATTTATGGCATTGACCTGATCTCAATGAAGAAACTAAATCCAATTCGCTAAGGAATTACAAGCCCGTCTGATCAATAATCTATTTATCTCCTTCACTTTGCCATCTTTAGACACTCCAACCTTGTCATGGGAAATTGAAAGCATTTAAAAAATATAATCATGCAGCCCCAGAAAAGGTCTAGAACATTTCTGAAGATTTTCAGTTGCCTTTGAGGAAATACTACTCTGGTTTGAGTAGTAAAGACCATACTCTAGTTACATCTAAGTATCAGGCTTGAGTTCACAATAGAAATATAGTGTCAGGATAATAGGGCCTGTGATTGCAGTGTTTTCCATACTAGCAAGATTCTATCTGAGATATTGGGATCAATTCTTGGAACCTGGTTTTAAAGTCATCTAATTGAATGAAAGCATATCCAAAAGAAAATAACCCAAATGATAAGGAGAGTAAAATATTTTGAAATGTAAACAATATTTGAAGAAGTTGGATATTCTGTTGGTGTAGAATAATCAAGGAGATTTGCAAGATGACCTTAAGTAATTAAAGGCTGGTACATAGGAAAAGAAGCTTGTTCCATATAGACCCAGATGGCAGACATAGAAGATACTCAGATAAGTTAGCTAGGAGATTTTAGTTTGATATAGAAACAACTTTTCTTATGACTGTAATGCTCATAAAATAAAATTCCCTTTCCTGGACGTAGCCATCTCTATGCCACAGGAGAAACTTGAACTGAACAGTGATCTCTGAGTAGTGGACTCTGGACATGAAATAGGAAGCAGTAGGGTTAGGGCGAACAGGTCAGATGTTACTCCCATTCTGCACACTGAGGTCGGCATCTAGTTCACAGGGCCTGCTCAAACTGAAAATTCAGTTCTTCTATGAGTCTACTATCTGACTTTTCAGAAATGTTTCACAAGTTCTAAAATACAAATAAAAGATTGAAAACTGACTCCCATAAATACTTAAATTATGAATGTGTGCCATGATCTGCATTAACTATCTTTTCATCTAGTCTTGCATAAGCCCTGCGAAATTAGTTTTAATGCTTATTTTTTCACTCAGAAGAAATTCAAAGCTCAAAGTGGTAGAGACTTGCCCAAGGTTGGACAATCAGATAACACTTGAAACAAAATCTGGGGCAAAGTTTTCTGATCTATGGGACTGTTTCACCCATCACAGAATCCTCTGTGATCAATACCACCAAGCAATACACATGTCCCATTCTGGGCTTCCTCCATTCTGACAATATGTTATTGAGTTAGCTCCAGCTCTGATGATGACAGCATTTGTGCTTCTAGTGATAACAAGCTCAATTTCTTCAGGCTTAAATTGATAGCCTTCCCTGCTGAAAATTTCTAGACAACACAAGTTGTGCCGGTGCCTTGGAACACATCAAAAGACATAAAACCCAAGGTAGCTATTCTGTCCCCTTATAGGTAAGAAAATCACAGTTCAGATACAGAAAATGACTTGCTTAATCTTTTATTGCAAACTAGTGACCTTAGAGACTTCGGTTCTCCTCTGCTGGCTTCCAGTTTGGTGTAACTGTGATTAGTAAAGACACATGGGCCTTAAAAAGATGTGAATCACGTAGCACAGGGATATGGGAATCTATAAAGACAGGTCAAATGTAGAAAGACTTGCATTTAATGTGTTCTTTTCTAATTTTCTTTCCTATCTCCATTCTCTAAACAGATGAAAAAACAGTATTTTCTGAGCAACTAATCTATGCTAAGGGAATCATTTGTATTATATCATTTAATTCTCAAAGCACCCCTGTGAGGCGGGTAGTCTGTCCATTTTAAAGATCGAAAAAGTGATGCCCAGATATGGTAAAGTGCTTGGCCAAGATTACACAGTAAATAACTTTCAGAGCCCAAATTCTCTCTCTCTAAAATTCATGCTTTTTCTGATACATTATCTCCTTCAAACTACAGAGTCTGCTGAAATTTTCCATGGTATTTGCTTTCTTAGGCCAAATGCACTCTTATATTTTTTCTCTCTCTCTCTACAGGGGTTCTTAGCTATGTCACATTTTAATTTGTAAAGAGGAGAAAAAAAACCCAGAGAATTGACAACCATTCTTTGCCAGAACCAATCATAAAGCTAGAGAGAGAGAGAGAAAGAGAGAGAGAGAGAGAGAGGGAGGGGAGGCTGGCCTTTTTTTTTTAAACAACTCTATTTTTTTCTTTTTTATATCAAATAATGTTTGCCGCAGAGGCCTGTTCGTTAGGTTGTTGTTATATGCAGTGGCACATATGGGAGAAACTAACTCTGATCTGAAAGAAACAATTGGAAAATATATAACAGCATATTTGGAGCTGCACAGAAAGACTGCAATTCATAGTGCTCCATATGTCCACAAGTATGCTCCCTGGACATCTTCGATGCTGGAATGCTACTGGAATATATGTCCCAGTGTGGAACGAATTGTTCATGCATTATGATTTTGTTGCAAAAGAGAATATATCCTGTTCACAGTGCTAAATTGAACTTCCTAAAATGTAATTGCTATTGTTCATTCACATACGAGGTACCTATTGTGGTTCCTCTCAATAAAAGTTTTGATGGGTCTCTAGTAACTAGAAGACAAAGTCCACAGCATTTAGCAATGACTTGAAGTTTTCCAAATACTGGCTTTTATATATTATAACTCAATATTTCTGTTTCCTTAGTGCCAAATGCCAAGTCTCCAATCCTTCCCCTTTATGCCTATCTAAACACAACCCTCCTCTCTGGTTTCAGATTATGTATCATTGAAGGTGAGAACAAGAGAGATTTTTAGATAGGTTCTCTTAATTTGGTTTTGGTTGGTCTTAGTATGCTCCTAGCCTCATAATTACGTAGAAAACTATGAATGCATTGGATGTATGTACTTGTCCAGATAAAGTATTTATAGTTATTTTCAGACTTTAAAATTATCAGTTGCCCCCCAAATATTAAGAAACTACTTCAGGATTTATCAGTTACTAATATGTTAATCAGGTCTGATGGTGATTCTCAGAGAATATGTAGCTTTTCATATATTTGTTTGATTATGAAACATTTGTATTAGTTTTCTAAAGCTGCCTTAACAAATAACCAAACACTCAGTAGCTTGAAACAACTGAAATTTATTCTCTTCAGTTCTGGAGGTTAGAAGTCTAAAATCAAGGTGTCAGCAAGGTTGGCTTCTCTGGAAGGTTTGAGGGAGAATTCATCCTGTGCTGCTTCTCTAGCTTCAGGTGGCTACGTGCAAACCTTGGCATTTCGTAGTTTATAGATACATCACTCTAATTTCTGCCTGCATCCTGACATGGCCTTCTCCCCTGACTGTGACTCCATGTCCCAAATCACCTTCTGTCTTTCTCTTATAAGGACACTTGGATTTTAGGCCAGCATAACTTCATCTCAAGATCCTTAATTACATCTGCAGACTGTTTTTTCCAAATAAGGCCACATTCACATTCTCTTATCGGGGGTGGAGGGTGGGCACAATTCAAATCACTATACCATTTATCTAAGAATATACAGAGTAGCTAAAATTCTAGGGGGTACAGTTTTAGAAAAACTATATTGTATATTCATCAAATAACGATTTATTGGTTAAAACCTTTTTATAATGGGCTAGAAACAAGTTCTTTCATTCTCTTAGGCCCATGTTTTATAATATTGTGAAATTATAATTATGTTTTTTCTTGATAATTAAAAATTTTTTCTTCTTTTTTGATATTTTTATCTTATTATTTATTTCTATACAGACCTCTATAAGGTTCTGCAAGATTACAATTTTAGTAGAAGATATTATATCTGTTTTTAAGGTTCTCATGAATTTAGAAATCAAACTATTAACATGAAAAATACTTATCACATTGGATACCTATTTTCCAGTTTATGAATTCATCCAAAACAATTGCTTGGCATCGAAAACACTACAAACAAATTCCAACTGATATTTCTAGTCTTCTGCTTCATTTTTCTCTATCATGACCTATACTCCAGTTAAATGGCATGATTTGAAATACTCTAATTAAGCCTGATATATTACAATACCTGTGCCTTCTCACAAACTGTTCCTTTTAGGTACAATTACCCTCATCAAATTCTATTCCATGTTTAATTTTTTTTTTTTTTTTACTGTAGAGATATTATTGGTTCCCTATTTAACAGTCCTTCCCTACTTTTATATTCCTAAAATAACCCCTGTGTGTGGTTTAGTAAATGCTAAATTCATCTACCATAGAAATCGAATCACAATGAGTCTAAGTCAATGTGGTTGTCCCATCACTCTTGGTAGATATTGTTTTAAATGTAGCTTTATGATTGGTTCTGGCAAAGAAGACCATGAGGACAGGTCTGTTGGAGAAGCTTCTAAAAAAAAAAAAAATGGTTTAATTGTTCTTAAAAAGAAACACATGAAAAGAATAAGCCACTTACTTCCTTTGGAAGTGGTCATTTGATATGACCATTAAAAAACTGCGAACAACACGTATTCATTAGGGAAACAATGTTTTAGGGAAACAAGTTTATGTGCTGTAGAAAGATATTAAAAACCTGAGTCCTTGATAAATTTGTTCAGCCATTGAATTAGCTAACACAAGACCTATCTTAAATACTTTTTAAGAGGGGAAAAAAGACCCAATTAGATTACTTTGAATTAGGTCTTTATTTAAAATCTATACCGTATCCTTCTATATATGATATATCATATGTATTCATCCTATAGAGTGATATAATTATGAAAGTATGGCGCTAATTAAAAAAATTAAATCCAAATTTAGAAATTTTAAAATCTATCCTCCTATATCTAAATAGTCCCCAGATAGTCCTGTATCCAGGTCTGTGTTCTTGAGAACTAAGTATTATTTTCATCAAAGTATTTCTTGTCAGCTCCAAGTCCACTCTTCTTCACCCTGGCTTTGTAATGTTTGAGCTGGGCCCTGTAAACATTCTTCTTTCTGCTATTTCTGCATTCTTTAGACTGTTCTTTACCCCTCTTATTAATCCCTAGTTAATAGTTAATAAATCTTTACAGCAAAAGTTCCCTTTTCAAATTACATGTGCATTTTTGTCCCCTGACTAAGCCTTGATCAATATTCTATGTTAGAAATGGTTTGTGCCTATTTCCTATCCCTCTCCTTGATGGATAGATCGCCCTTTCATTCAAATAATACAGGTGACATTCTTACCTGTAAGCACAGCTCTGGTCTTGGCGATTAGGTGATAAACAACCAATCATAGTCCCTGCCCACTGAGTTGACAGTCAAATTATTCTGCAAGTCCATCAGTATTTGATTGCCTGTTATGTGCTAGGCATTGTTCTAGGTGCTGGAGATTGAGTGGTGAAAAAGGGAGTTAAGTTTACCAATCTACTTGAATGTATAATAATTAGACAACTAAATATATGCTTTAAAATAATTTAAAAAATTAAGAATGGAAGAAAACCTGTGAAATGAAAGATCTGGATTCTGTAACATAGCATCATGGGGAATGCAGATGAGCTAAAACCTCTGTTAAGAACCAAATTTTGTCCCTCAAAACTTATATGTTGAAGCCCTAACCCTAAATGTGACTGCATTTGGAGACAGGGCCTTTAAAGACGTAAAGTTAAATGAGGTGATGGGATGACAGTCTAATCCATTATAACTAGTGTCCTTCCGAGAAGAAGAAGAGACGTCGGAGATGCATGCACACAGAGAAAAGGCCATGCGAAGACACTGTGAGAAGGCGATCACCTGCAAGCTAAGGAAGAAACCTTGAGAAAAACCATCCCTATCAGCACGTTGACCTTGAACACCTGTACTACAGAAGTGTAGGAAAAGAAATGTCTATTATCGAAGGAACCAGTCTGTGGTATTTTGTTGTGGTAGCCCTAGTTGTCTAATACAACCTTTACGAAGACAAGAAACGACATTTATGAAGAAGATGCATCGAAGATGAGATTTGAAAATGGGTAGAATTTAGTTAAGTGAGGAGGAGGAAAGAACATTCCATATAAAACAAAGGCGATGTGAAAAGGCACTGAAAACAGAAGACATTTTCTAATTTCAGGATTTACGTGGAGCATTGGAGCAAAATGAGAATGGGAGACAGTGTCATAAGGTGGGGATGAAGAGTGGACAGGTTCCAGGTCAACTAGGGCATAGTAGTTCATGGTAAGAAGTTGAGAATTTATTGTAAATGCAGCGGGAAATCACTGAAAATTTCTAAGAGATTTGGTTATCTTGAATTGACAAACATGCTATTAAAACATCATTCTGGATGTTTTTGTAATGAATGGATTGAAAAGGTAAGAATTGAAAAAGAGAAGTCAGTTAGAAGGTGATTGAAGTAGCTTTAGCAAGAGAAGTGTGAGGGAAGGGGAAAATGTTAATATGTATGTCTAGGATAAATATAGGCTCATTTTAAAGAAGTGTATATAAGCACAATTACATAATGCAGGCTGAGTATATAACCACTACGAGGAGGGACAATAGGATCAAGATTGGCATCACAGGTCATCATGGAAAGTGAGAGGGCAGCTTGTTCCCACACTACGGGGAGTCAGCCTCTGCATCTCAGGGAGACACAGGCAGACTTTGCTCTGTGTTTTTCCTCTGTAATCACTGGATTCCCTGCAGGAGAGACACTGCTTAATACAACTACCTTCCCCTTATTCAAGATTGTGGTTCTGATTAAACAGCCTCCTGGCAAGAGGAAGTCCTTTCTGGGAAGGGCAGTGAGAGGTTTGCCATTTCCCAGAAAAACCTGGCAGTCATTATGTTCCGCTAATAGTAGTGATGAGTTAATTGTCCTCCCTAACAAGCCTTCCACCAAGAGGCAGAAATAAACATTGGCAGGAGGTTGCATGAAAATAGCCAGGTGCTCTGCTCCAGCCCTCCCAGGTCAGCAAGAGGCATGCAATTTACTGTTCTTGCTTAGGGTGAAAATGCTGGTCCAGGTCAGCAAGCTCGAGATGGTGAGGAGAACAATTTAAAAGCAAATGAAAAGCCACAGTTTTTCTCACCACATGGTACAAGTGCACCTTGGCTAGAATCGCTCCTGCCCTGTCATTTAAGCATCAGGCTTCCCCCTCTTGCACTCTCCTGGTAACTGGCATACACAACGGAGAGCGCAGCTGTGGGTTCAGCTCAGTTCTTCTGACCCGCTTTGCCGAGCCTGGCCTCGACTGCCCCCTTTTGGTGAACACGTACTGCAGTTCTCTACTCAGGCCCTAAGCCCTTTCTTTACACCGCCTCTAGGTCTCCTGCACAGCCTGACAAGTGCCTCCTCTTAGGCATCAGGATCACGTGACTTATTTCCAGTTTGCTTTTATGTCTTGACTTGAAAATCAACCAAATATTATTTACCCTTGATTTTCTGGGTCTCAGGGACACTTTATCTAAGAGGGATCATATTTATCCATAGAATGATAAAATGTTAGAATTGGGAGTTTTCTTAAAGTTTATCTAGTGCAAAATTTTCAAATACATAACTTCTGTTTATATCGTCTTTGTCACTTTCTGTGCCTACAGAAGGCATCTCTAATTAATCATACCATACTTTCCCTCTGATCCCAGATGTAATCTCAGCTCTTTTGTTTTCATCATTAATCTTTTGGAATAGATCAGAGATAAAACCTATACATTGCTTAGTTACTGCCTTAATTTTACAGATAATAAGCAGAGACCAAGAGCAGCGATAAGAATTTGAAAATAAATTACTCCCAGGATAGAGTTCTTTTCATTGAAAATCATGGTGTCCTTTAGAAAAAAAAGAATCCTGGTTCGGGGGAAGGGTGCATAAGGAGATGGGATGAACATGTACAAATTGCCAGTTATAAAAACAGTCACGGGGATGTAAAGTACAGCACAGGGAATATAGTCAATAATACTATGACTATATATAGTGTCGAATGGGTACTAGAATTATGGGGGCAGTCACTATGTAAGTTATATAAAAGTCTAATCACTATGTTGTACACCTGAAACTAATATAATATAATGTCAACTGTAATTTTAAAACATTTTTATAAATTAAAAAAAGAACAAAGATTTCTTTCAGAGATTTTTTTTGTTAGGGTCCAGATTCTAAGGCCATATTTGTAGCTATCATGTCTTATGGTGGTGTTATAGGCTGAATAGTGCCCCCCTCCCCCATCTATATGTTGAAGCTCTAATCCGTAATGTGACTGTATGTGAAGAAAAGGCCTACAAAGAGGTAATAAAGGCTAACTGACATCAGAAGAGTTAAGTCCTAATCCAACAGGACTAGTATCCTTATAAAAAGAGGAAGAGACACCAGGCATGCGTTCATACAGAAAAGGCCATGTGAGGACGCAGACAGAAGGTGGCCATCTGCAAGCCGGAAAAAGAGTTCTCACCAGAAAACTCTGAGTGCACCTTGATCTTGGACTTCTAGCCTCCAGAACTCTGAGAAAATCATCTGTTGTGAGTTTTGCCACTCGATCTGTGGTATTTTGTTTGAGCTGTCTGAGTAGTCTAATACAAGAGGTCATTCATTTACTCTAACATTTATTCTTTATAGAACGTAATGCTGGACACCCTGCATGTTGTAATCCTCAAATGGGAAAACATTGCTCTAGATTTCTCATAATGGAGTGACTTCTGGATCAAAGAACTGTACTTGGGATGGCTGACAGCGTTTGTAATTGTTCTGAAGGAAAGTGTTGGTAGATACCGACCCTTGGGAATAGAGGGAACCCAGACGTTATGTTGTTCAACCCTCTTAGCTTTCAGATGAAACCTCAAATACTTGGCCACAGTTACAAAATCATCAGTAGTAGAACTGAGGCTGTACAACTCAGCAGTCTGATTCTGTAGAAAAACACTGATATCATGCTGTCTTTATTAGCTATAGCAAATCAAACAAATGACTTTGTCACTTAAAGTCATTATCTCAAACATCTATAAACATCATCTCAAACCATCACTAAAATCTTGAGAAAGGTATGGTTCTCCTTTACCAATCAGAAAAATGAGACAGGGTTTGCACATCTTGCCAAAGTCGATCATGGTAGTGCTTATTTATACAACCTTACTAGTGCTCATTTATATGCAGCCCCTTTTCCTTTTTGGGCACAGGGAAGACTGGTCAGCCTCCTCCTGTTTTGGTAGGGTCATTCCATTAATTTTGAACAATGAAATGTGAGCAGAAGCAACGTGCCTAGGCTGAGACAGTGAAAACCCCTGCAGGATCTTCGAGCTCTTTCTTGTCCTTTTAACAGTGATTGTGGGAACCTTTTGTTCCAAAGGTGAAACCCCTAGATAGAATCTGCTGGCATCACCAGTCACTTCTTGTAAGAGAGGTGCTCTGGAGCCATTGACGTATAGGGTTTGTTTTTTACCATAGCATAGCTTATTCTATACTGTTTAATATAAAGTATAAAGCAAGTATATCAGTTTAAAAACAAAATCTTTAGTTATTTTCTTTTTGCTGTATTGGAATTACATCTTAGCTCTGCCAGTTAGACAACTTCTAAATAATCTCTGAGCCTCATTTTCCTCAAAGGTGAAAGAGTTATAGTTCTATCTATTAAAGACAGTTGTTGCAAGAATTGAGAAAATATATGGGAAGTAGGTAAAACATGATGCTCAAATTTTAGTTTGCTATATTCCCGGCTTCAACATCCTATTAAATTGAACCTATCTCTTCCCCTAGATACATTATACTCTAGTCAGGGGTCACGACTTTAGGGGTCACAGGATCAAATACACACAGGGACCAGATAGTTATAATATATCAGTAATTTAAACTGGT
>NW_011888842.1:4423729-4425729 GCF_000151845.1 Pteropus vampyrus | reverse complement strand
TAAACATCATCTCAAACCATCACTAAAATCTTGAGAAAGGTATGGTTCTCCTTTACCAATCAGAAAAATGAGACAGGGTTTGCACATCTTGCCAAAGTCGATCATGGTAGTGCTTATTTATACAACCTTACTAGTGCTCATTTATATGCAGCCCCTTTTCCTTTTTGGGCACAGGGAAGACTGGTCAGCGTCCTCCTGTTTTGGTAGGGTCATTCCATTAATTTTGAACAATGAAATGTGAGCAGAAGCAACGTGCCTAGGCTGAGACAGTGAAAACCCCTGCAGGATCTTCGAGCTCTTTCTTGTCCTTTTAACAGTGATTGTGGGAACCTTTTGTTCCAAAGGTGAAACCCCTAGATAGAATCTGCTGGCATCGCCAGTCACTTCTTGTAAGAGAGGTGCTCTGGAGCCATTGACGTATAGGGTTTGTTTTTTACCATAGCATAGCTTATTCTATACTGTTTAATATAAAGTATAAAGCAAGTATATCAGTTTAAAAACAAAATCTTTAGTTATTTTCTTTTTGCTGTATTGGAATTACATCTTAGCTCTGCCAGTTAGACAACTTCTAAATAATCTCTGAGCCTCATTTTCCTCAAAGGTGAAAGAGTTATAGTTCTATCTATTAAAGACAGTTGTTGCAAGAATTGAGAAAATATATGGGAAGTAGGTAAAACATGATGCTCAAATTTTAGTTTGCTATATTCCCAGCTTCAACATCCTATTAAATTGAACCTATCTCTTCCCCTAGATACATTATACTCTAGTCAGGGGTCACGACTTTAGGGGTCACAGGATCAAATACACACAGGGACCAGATAGTTATAATATATCAGTAATTTAAACTGGTTATGGTGAGCAAGAGAGCCTAAGATCCTTTTAGAAGGAGCAACCACTGCCCACGTGCAGTTGATGGATGCCACGTAGGATACCAAAGTCATGTAAGGGAGACACCAGAAATTCTGAATTTCTCATGAGATTTGTTTTTATTTTAATTTAGAAAAATATTGATTTCTTTTTTTAAACTTAGGAAGGCTGCAACAGAGTTCAAATTAAATATACATATCTGTGGGCCAAGTAGGCTTACTGGCCACTGGTTTGTAAGCTCTGGATTTTATATCTAATGTTAACCTTCTAAATCTAGCATGAATGGTGTCCTTGTGAATGCTGGGCTTCTCAACTAGACAATGAGATCCCGGAGGAGAGGGACTTTATCTTTCCATTTCTGTGTCCCCCATAGTTCAATAACAAAACTGAATCACATAGAACAAAGGATGGAATTAGATTAAATTAATAATGCCTTATGAATGGTAGAATTTAGGAAGTGAGAGATTCGATTTAAGCAATTAAAGTTATCTTTTCCAAATCAAGGAAATAGTTGTCTCAGGTTGCACATCACAACAAAAGGCTAAGAATTACCCTTACTGCAGTTTCCATTAAACTGCACTTCATTCCTTTCTACTTTCTGATAGAAGGCAAATGAGTGGCCTGTCTTATTCACAAATGCAAAGGTACTGAAAGGGTATAGCTCCCTGAAGGCATGTAAGAGAATCCCCAAAGAAGGTGTAGGGGCTGAAAGGTTTATAAACAAACTATGTATACTTCAATTCATTTTCAGACACAGTCATTATTTTAAAATGTAACAACATTAAAGAAGATTGTTGAATTTGAATGCAGGGTGTCGATGATGATGATGATGATGATGATGATGATGATGATAATAAAAAGCTTTCATCTATTAAATGCATCCATGTGCCAAGTACAATGTTAAGTGCTTTATCTACATTACTTCATTTAACACAGAATGCCTTCTGAGGCCAATTATCTATTTTAAGATGAGGAAACCGAGGTTCAGATAGGTTAAATAAATCTTGTGAGTTACTCAGCAGAAGTCTTACTTCTACCTGAACAGACACTTCTCCCTACAGGACATACAAATGGCCAACAATTATATGAAAAGATGCTCAACATCACTAGCTATTAGGGAAATGCAAATCAAA
>NW_011888842.1:4422256-4423679 GCF_000151845.1 Pteropus vampyrus | reverse complement strand
GATGAAATATTGCCATTTGCGACAACATGGATGGACAGAACAAACAAACAGAAACTCATGGACAAGGACTATAGACTAGTGGTTACCAGAGGACTATACAGTAGTGGTTAGTAGTGGGGTGGGGGAGAAGCGGGGAGGTAGATGGGGTAAAGGAGGTCAAATATAGGATGGTATGGGGAGGATAAGTGGATCAAGGGGATCAAATATATGGTAGCTGAAGAAAACTGGACTTTAGGTGGTAAACACACAATAGAATATACAGATGTCAAATGATAATGTACACCTGAAAAATATATAATTGTATTAATCAATGTTACCCCAATAAACTTAATTTAAAAAAAAAGACGTGTTATCTCTATCTAGTTCTAAAAACCAAAATTTAATGAAAAGAGTGCTCCTTCAGCTCTAAACAGGGACTTATAGTCCCATTCTCTTTTCCAGAACAGTCTTTCAGTAGGGGGCTAATAAGGGACATTGATGAAAACCATTTGCTTCACATTGAGACTTCCCAGACAACTCTTAGTGATAATCCTTATGTCGATATAATTTTTTTGCTTCCTAAAGTTCTTGAATCTCTTGTAGCATTAATAAATATTTTTATGTTATTACCCCATTTTTAGATGGCCAATTCAAGTACATGGCAGGTAAGTAGTTTATCCATGAACTCATTCATTTAAGTTCTACAATAAAATTAAAACCTAGGATCTTATTCCACTGAATATTAGCTGGATGGTTTTAAACAAGTTAATTACTATATCCATGAGTGTTTTCTTATATGAAAAATGGCTATAATAGTAGCCCCTATGTCATAAGATTGCTTTGATGATTAAATAAGAAAAACACAAATGTTTATTAGTAGATACTATTGGCAATTGGCACATAGTAGATGGCCAACAAATGCTGGTTATTATTATTATTTTTAGTACTACCGATATCATTATGACCTAAGAAAGTATTTAAGTTTTAATATCTAGTCCTGAATGCTAGCAACTATAAACTATTAACATATATCTAACATACATCAGAGATAATCAGTTTTGGGGTCAGAATGAGGAAGAAGATTATGCTGTTTCTTTAGGGTATAGAGAACACTATAAGAATTTTCAGATTCAAAAATATTTTTTGAAAAATTTTGTAAAATGCTCAACCATGACAGTTATCTCTACCTTTTATTGTCTTGTGATTACTTTGCATGCTGTAGAAAATATTGTTGTCGTTGTTGTTGTTTTGAAATGAAGATTATATCCATGGAATGCAATGGATCATCACCCTATGGATTTTGAATAGCTTTTCGCAAATTTGAAATTTAAAACTTTATTTGCAAATTAACTTCAGACATTACATGTCTGACCATAACATGTAAAACAGAATTTTCTTTTGAACCAGTTTTAACATCTTACTGGTCTCCTTAATGAGATAAATA
>NW_011888842.1:4421316-4422206 GCF_000151845.1 Pteropus vampyrus | reverse complement strand
CTAACATACATCAGAGATAATCAGTTTTGGGGTCAAAATGAGGAAGAAGATTATGCTGTTTCTTTAGGGTATAGAGAACACTATAAGAATTTTCACATTCAAAAATATTTTTTGAAAAATTTTGTAAAATGCTCAACCATGACAGTTATCTCTACCTTTCATTGTCTTGTGATTACTTTGCATGCTGTAGAAAATATTGTTGTCGTTGTTGTTTTGAAATGAAGATTATATCCATGGAATGCAATGGATCATCACCCTATGGATTTTGAATAGCTTTTTGCAAATTTGAAATTTAAAAATTTATTTGCAAATTTACTTCAGACATTACATGTCTGACCATAACATGTAAAACAGAATTTTCTTTTGAACCAGTTTTAACATCTTACTGGTCTCCTTAATGAGATAAATAATGCATTCATTTTGTATGAGAGACATAATTTTACCTTTTTAAAATATATATATCTTTTAACAAGTTCAAAAACTATGAGTTTAAGGACATACTTCATTATTTATTGTGGCATAACCTTAAGCAATCACTTATCACCCATTGGAGTTTCTCTTCAGTAAAATGATTAAAAAAGAAAAAATCTACAGTTGACCCTTGAAGAACATGGGTTTGAAATGCATGAGTACTCTAATATTCAGATTTTTTTTCCAATAAATATTGTAAATATATTTTCTCTTCCTTATGATTTTCTTAGTAATGTTTTATCCCCTAGCTTATTTTGTTGTAAGGATACAGTATATAATATGTGTGTGTGTGTGTGTGTGTGTGTGTGTGTGTGTAGAGAGAGAGAGAGAAAGAGAGCTATACACACACATATATATGACATACAAAATATATTAATTGGCTGTTTATGTTATTAGTAAGGTTTCTGGTCAACAGGAGG
>NW_011888842.1:4408195-4420136 GCF_000151845.1 Pteropus vampyrus | reverse complement strand
TAATGTTTTATCCCCTAGCTTATTTTATTGTAAGGATACAGTATATAATATGTGTGTGTGTGTGTGTGTGTGTGTGTGTGTGTGTGTGTGTGTGTAGAGAGAGAGAGAGAGAAAGAGAGCTATACACACATATATATATGACATACAAAATATATTAATTGGCTGTTTATGTTATTAGTAAGGTTTCTGGTCAACAGGAGGTAATTAGTAAAGTTTTGGGGGAATCAAAAGTTATATCCGAATTTTCAAATGCATGTAAGTTGGTAGTACTCCAAACCCCACATTGTTTAAGAGTAATTCTTAAATTCTAATGAAAAACATGGGTATGAAAGTGATTTGAAACTAGATTTCTATACAAATGCCAAGGGTTTGGAATAATTCTATTTGGAGAGTGGTTAAGTAGAAGCAAAGACAGTGTAAGCAGCTCATGGTCAACAACTTACTGCAGATAGAAATACAGCCAGGTCAGCTGCTGTCTAGTCTAGTATCCTCAGTAGATCACTGTTTTCCCATAACAAGAGGAAACTGGTACCCAAGTGATTTTTGTGCGTTATCAACAAGATAATAAGCTCAATAAAGAGTCCATTAGGATAAGGCCTGCAAGGCAAGTGGATTTTACTTGTAAATAATCTCTCACAGCCTCACTGCAGCTACTTCCTTCTATACAGCTCTGGCCCACAGCAAGGCCTCATGGAAGAGGAATTCCTCCCAAAGGAATGAAGATGCTGAATTCAGAGCTCACGCATGCCGTTTTCCAGGTTAAAAAAAGCTTACCTTACCTTCTATTTCTCCTTAACTTACCAGCTTGAAGTTGCTAAATTCAGTGAATCAACTTTCATAGAGAAGTAAATTCTTGAGAGTTAGAGAAACTTTAAAATTATAATACCCAGATCCTCTTGAAAGCATATAATCTTTATCAGTTTAGCCTTTATCTGAGACAATGTTTACACCAGATTTATTATCTTTCTTTTTTGGGGAGGAGATACATTATGATATACATATTCATATATATTTATATATATGTGTGTATATATATGTGTATGTGTGTGTGTATATATATTATATCAAGCTAACGTCGGGTGGGGATATCGGTTCCTAAACCTGAGAGGTATTATTCAGGGTCATAGTTAGGCTACCACATCTCAATCATGGAGAGAGCAAACTCCTCTCACTGCATGTAACCCATTTAAGCCTGACTTAATTTGATTTTACAGTTCTATTTATTGAACATCAGTAACCTTTCATCAGCAGTGAAGTCATAAAAAGAGAGAAAAACAGAGACATATACAGTGACAGAGAAAGAAGTGGGAAAAGAGGGATGACAGAAGGAAGTAAGAAAGGAAATACAGCGGTTCCTCCTTATCCACAGGGGATATGTTTCAAGACCCACAGTGGGTGCCTAAAATCATAAATAGCAGTGAAACTTATATACACTGTGCTTTTTCCTGTACATACATACCTATGATAAAGTTTAATTTATAAATTAGGCACAGGGAGAGATTAACAGTGATAATAAAATACAATAATTATAATAATGCACTGTAATAAAAATTATGTGAATATGGACTCTATTTCTCTTAAAATAACTTATTGTAATGTATTCACCCTTCTTCTCTTGTGATGTGAGATGATAAAATGCTTATGTGATGAGAAAAAGTAAGATGAATGACGTTGGCAATGTGATGTAACATTAGGCTACTATTGACCTTATAACCATACATCAGAAGGAAGATCATGTGCTTTGGGTCATCCCGGATCATCCAGCTATGACTTTGGCAAACCTGAATTGCCAGCATCACGACTCTTGCACTTTGGGGCCATTATTAAGTAAGATAAGAATTATTTGAAAACAAGCACTGTGATACCTCGACCGTCATCTGACAACCGAGACAGCTAATGAGTGACCCACAGGCGGGTAGCATATAAAGCGTGGATGCACTGGACAAAGGAATGAGTCATATCCCAGGTGGGATGGAGTGGGAACTTGCAGGATTTTATCATGCTACTCCGCATAACATACAATTTAAAACTTATGAACTGTTTATTTCTGGCATTTTCCCATTTAATATTTTCAGATCACAGTTGACTGTGGGTAACTGAAACTGTGCCACGTGAAACCAAGGATGAATTGGGGGGGGAGACTATTGTATATCATCCGGCCTAAAGAGCTCACCCTGGGAAGTCAGGAGATACCCCCCGGGCTATAGTTTCCCCACTGAACTGAAAAGTCCCTTAGAAGTACAGCTCCGAAGTTATAATCGAGATCATAAAACGACTGTTGCTCACAGGATTGCACTTCACTGAGTACCAAAATGCAGAGACACTCTCTGCAAGTACCACCTGGAGAGGGATATTTACTACCTTTGGGTGTGGGAAGAGACCAAAGCTTTACAGAATTCACCAAATGCTAAATGGCTTACTGAAGCTCCTTGTAGGCCTCTTTCCTGGCTGCTAATTTATCAACCCTGAATTACCCTTTACATTATATGACTACGTGCATAAAGCAAAATGCTATGTGGTATGAAAAACGGAGCTGCATTTAGGGAACCTTTTCACAGTGGAGTTAAAGGACTGCTCTGTATCTATTTTGGAGAAATATTCAAGGGCCCTGAGGGAGTGCAGCAGAGGGATGGAATTGAGAGGAAAAATCCACCTCTACTTCCAATGTATTCTATTTCGCATATTCTCTGGAGTCGAGATTGAGAAGCTGAAGTGAGACTCAAGGGTCAAAATTCATAGGTTAAGACTATAAGTGCCATCATCATCATCATCACATCATCATCATCATCATCATCATCATCATCATCATCCACTTTATGAAACCTCTTTTCCCTCAGTTTCCCTATTTTTGCTAATGGTGTTATCACTCCAGGCAACCGCCTGGCTAACAATAAACTCCACACCAATCCCTCCATCTCCTTAGTTGCAATATTGCTATGGACTAGTTTTTGTGATGCCCTTCCTTCTCATGCCCACTTTTCCATTCCCAATGCCCATCTAAGTGCCACATACTAAGTATTTTCTTGCACCCTAGGAGATAGGCACTAATACCATGTTCATTGTACGAGCCAATCCTTTAGATACCTTGGCCAAGTTCCTCCATTTTAATCCAGTTCTGTCTGATCCAAGTGCCTTGATAAACACATCAATCTGCTGCCCTCTGCTGTGGGATCTCAGATTCCTCAAATGTTAATGTGGGCACAAACCTCCTAAAGATCTCATTGAAAAATAAATTCTGGTTCTGTAGGTCTGGAGGTGCAGCTTGAGAATCTGCATTTCTAGCCACCTCTCAGATGAAGATGATGCTGCTGCTCTGGGGGAACATACATTGAGTAGCAAGGCTCTAGACAAACAAAGTTCACTTTGTTTGATTTCTGTAATATGATTTCCATGGTTTTATGGAAATAATCAAGGTTTACTTCACTGTAATATTTAATTAAATTATTAATGATCATACATTTAAGACAATTATCCCATCGATTTTTATTGTAGGCATTTGAATATTAATGATCACCCCCAATAATTTGTATTGAACCCAGGAAACAGTGTTTTACAATTTCGCACCCCCCAAAATATCTTGTATAGAATTTTCTATATATTAATCACCCAGGAAACTTTTCTGAATGAATAAAATATGAAGTTAGATAGGTAAGAAGTTGCTGGTGTAGGGAAGGGGGTAAGGTTTTAGAGATGGTCTTGACACACATCCTGGTCTCTATGATCTATCCTCTAAATGACATGGTAGATCTCTTCCAAAGCATTAGCAGCTATTGGGAAAAGTCTCAAGAAGCACAGAAGCAGAAAGACAGCATGTTGAAATGGAAAGGGCATATGATTAAAATTCCAGTAACTTGACATGGTCTTAGCTGTGCTTCTAATTCAACATATGATTATCAGAGCATCACTTAACCTCCTGGGTACTCCTTTTCCTCATCTGGTAAATGATGAGTTATGGCTGTATTAGATCTCATCCAACTCAAATCATCTTGAACCTCCAATGTCCCTTGTTGTGGGAACAGGAAGGATAGAAACATAGTCAAGGGCAGAGTGGACTATAATGGTTCATTCTGTCTCTTTCATTCTCAAAAGAGGTAAAAAGGGCATCCTGTGCTTTGGCATCAAGGCGGCTGCAATTGCTATGCTCTCTTTGGACTTAATCTGTCACAGATGCCTGTAAACTCCTGGCTGAGTAGTGGGTATTGAGGATTGCTCAAATGAGTTCCATCAGTGATCAATTTACTATCTTACAGCTATTCAAGATTGCACCTCATTTACTCAAAAAATGAACTGTTGCAAGACAAAATCTCTGCTGATATGACTGAAGTAGGTCATGTTTCAACTGTTACTCAAGCAGCAGGTGTTGTTTGATTCCCAGGCACTACAAGGGCTGCACTAGAGGAGGGGGGTATGAATTATTCATGGCACTTGGTGCCTAGGGAAATTATTCTAGGCTCCTAGCAGGGCCTGATTGGGATAAAGAGGCTCTTGATCAAGGCCAAGTGAGGGTCAATGATTTATAATCAAAAGATTCCTTAATGTTATAACTAAATGCTATCATCATCTGCAAATTGAGGAAGCAATCTCCTCTCATTTTTCTCAAGACACATAGCAGTACTGCAATATTTAGCACAGTGTTAGGTACACAAAGAGTGTATGTTGAATGGATAAATGTATTAATGTAGCAAATATTCATTGAGCCCTAAGCTAGGAATTTTGTATACAAATATTTTGGTGATCTATTGCTACTTAACTAACCACTGCAAAACTCAATGGCTAAAAAACAATCATTTTGTTATCTTTCACAATTGTGTGTTGAATGGATTCAGCTGGATAGATCTTCTGTTACTAGGGTCTGCTCATCTGGAGACTTAGCAGGGCCGGAGTGTATAATAGAGCTGACTCACATGGTGCTGGCTACAGCTAGGTAATCAACCAGTGTTTTAGTACTCCACAAGATCTTTCATATGGGTTGGGCCTCTAAAAGCAAAGCACATGAATTTATAGATTCAGGAAGTGGAAATTGTCAATCCTCTCATTCTGTACTCAGAAGTCCCAGAATCGCTTCTGCTACATTGTTTTTTTGGCAGAGCCAGTCAAAATGCCAGCCAAAATTAAAGAGGATGGGTAATAAATTACATCTCTTGGTAGAAACAACAGCACGCACATATAGGGAGAGAAATTGCTAAAATTTAATAAGACTGACAACAGCAAGTGTTGACAAATTTGTGGAGCAACTAGAACTCTCATACATTCTAATGGGAATGTAAATGGCAAAATCTCCTTAGAAAACAATTTGACAGGGTTTTGGAAATGTAAATTAAAAAGTCACATCTAATCTATAGTGACACAAAGAAGACCAGTGCTTGTTTGAAGCCAGAAAGATGGAGGGTGGGCAACTAACAAAGAAGGGACACAAGGGAATCTTTTGAATTGAGGAAAACATTTTATCCTATGAGAGTGGTGATGGTTACACATATGTATCTATTTGTTAAAAATCATCAAATATTAAAATTAAAATGTGCGTATTTAATTGAATGTAAAGTGTGCCTCGATAAAATCAATTTTAAAAATAAAGTTCTATATCTTATCTCTTGGGTGTCTAGGGTTCTTTTCAAGGTCACTACTGGGTTTGGGGAAAAGGAGGTTTTCTTTCTCCTGAGTTAATCCATATGCTATCTAATTTCATCAAATTTACATGACTCTTTACCATAGCTCCTACCATTGTTCTGCTTTGATTTGTTTTTGTTGAATGTGATACAATTTATTTTATTCCCCCAAAGCAGCGGTACCATAGTGTTGCTGTGTAGAGATTTTTCTGAAAGCTTTGTGGCAGGACTCACATGGTAGTGGACCCAACACAGAATAACATATGACTAACATCTAAATATTGAACATTACTTTCCTGAAGTTTCTTTTCCAGTTTACCACAGGAAATACATAACTAGATCATCCTTACTAGGACCACATCTGTTGGTATGTTTCTATGGCAACTTCTATACTTTCTCTGATAAATGATACTCATTACTACTGCCTACCATAATTCACGACACTTTCTTACGCATTACACATTTAGACATACCCGTTGCAGTGTTCATTTTTTCCTCTCTAAAATATTAACTTTCGTAAAGAGAGATTATGATTTATTTGTAAATCAATTTATTCTTAAATTCAAATTGAAGGCAGCTTGTGTCCCTCCTTCCCCCATTACATCGATGGATAAGAAACAGTCCAAGCATACAGAGAAGGACATAGTAAAAATGCAATGTAGCTCTATTCAATGACAGAAATGCAGACAATCTACACACAGCGATGAAGAAGATAATGAGGGTATCAGAGAAGGGTTTCTATAGGAGGGAATGTCTAAATCGAAGTCTTAAGGGATTATCCACCATAAGCTATGCCAAAAAAAAAAAAAAGTGGGGGGATAAGTAGAGAGCACATAGATCATCCTAGACAGGAAACAACTGCTGAAGCAAGAAAAAGAAACCATTGACCCCGCATAAAGAACAATATATTTACCAATGAGGAAAAAATCTACTAAATTATATAAAACAATCGTATCGAAATAGGATTGATTTTACACGTAGATTACTTAAGTGGATCAGCATTTTCTTTTTTATCTGTTGGCTTCTTCTTCTAGTGGTTTCTCCTATGATAACAACAGTGACTGCTACAATTGACTACCCAGAGCAGTAGAAAGCAAAATACATAAAAAGAATTTATCTATAAAAGATGCCTTTTGTGGAAGAAAGAAGAGGAAATAAGAAACTACACCTTTCTGTTCAATTGTGCACAAAGAATCGGAGGAAGGATAATTGAGAGGCTAAAGAGATTGGTTATCAATGGACTTGAGTGAGAGTTCAGAAAAGAACCCTGGACACCCAAGAGATAAATGTAAATGGCAAAATCTCCTTAGAAAACACTTTGACAGGTTTTTGGAAACTTAAACTAAAAAGAACGTGGGTGTATCAGCACCTCTCTAGGGAGAGCTTTGTGTATAATTTTACATTTGGTACCAGATTAACATATCACATAATCAAAAAACAATATTAACAAGGATGAGGAAGAAAAAATAGGATAGAAACAGAAACAAATATCCTTCGACAAATTTCAAACGAATATCATAAACACACTGAAGGGGAAAAAGCAACTAACTCAACTATTTTTAGAACACAATAGTTTAAGATGATCAGATGATTTTAATGTACAGGTAGGAATTGTGAACCACTAATTTAGGAAAAATAATATGTTTCAATGATTTTTCCCAAAATAATATGTTTATTTCTTGGAGTCAGTCTTTTTATTTCTCATTGACCAAATTAGACCAGTGATCAACCTTGAGCTGTGTCCAGGTAGATGGTACATATTAATCTACTTAAGCTATTCAGGTTTATTTCAGAAGCTAAAGGTGAGTTCAAATTCTACCCAAAAGGCATGGGTGCTAATAGAATAGATAATCACTCCCAAATTATGGGCAATATTGTTTAGGTAAACAGGAAAAATAGACAAATATATTCACATATGAAGGGGATTATGACACATCTAGCCAGAGACTGTGCACACTGAGGGACAGGGATGGGGTATAGTCTGGTCCAGGAGGCAACACATGCTATATATTTTAAATGAGTGACAACAGATAGAATTTAGGAGAACCGTCAGCTTTGTAAATCCTAACTTTGTGTAAGGGAGATGCTTGATCTTTAGACTCAAGACAAAATGAAAACAAGGGCAGGAGATTTTCAGTGATCCAGACAATGGAAAATAGTCCCACTCTTCCCAAGGAAGGGATGGAATATCTTGTAAGATTCCAACAGGTTACAGTCCTGGAAGAGGACAAGATTCTCAAATTGTAGTGTGCATCAGATAAGCTAGAAGCTTGTTGCATTGATGATTCTTGAGCTCCATCACAGAAATTCAATAGGACAGGGGTAAGTCCCAGAGATCCGATTTTAAGCAATCTTTTCAAGAGATTCAGGTGTAGGTGGTCTAATCACTACACTTTGAGAAACCACTGTACTAGAAAAAATATGATGGCAGTTACATAGTCAGTTATAGGAACTGAAAAAAAAAGAATTAGAGTGACAAAATTCAGGTTCAGGCCTGGCTAATATTATCTATCCCAATGTTAATCATATCTAGCATAAAAGATGCATCCATTGCTATACAGTCTCTATGCATTATGTCATGTAAATCTTACATCAAGTCTAGGAGGAAACTGCAGTGTAACCTGTTTAGCATTATCTCAGTAAGTGGAAGAGGCGGGAGTTCTGCCTGACCATGAAAATTGAGAGTTTCACCTCTGTAACATATGCTGCCCCCTGAGAGAAAAAGGTACAGAGGTAATAGCAGAATTTATAGTAACTCAAGTCTAAGTATTGTGAGACTGTAGGGTTTGCAAATTTTCTCACTAGAATCAGTCTTAGCCTTGGAGGCAAGTGGAAGTAAGGATGGTGGGAAGGACTATTCTTACAGGAAAACAGAGAAGCAGTTATCTTATAGAAAGAGTTTTGGATAAGACACCAAAAGCATAGGTAACAAAAGCTAAAACAAACAGTGGGACTACATCAAACTAAAAAACTTCTGCACAACAAAGGAAGCAATCAATAAATTAAAAAGGCAACGTGCAAAATGGGAGAAAAGTCACAAACCATATATTTGATAAGGGGTTAATATCCAAAATATATTTAAAAAAACTCATACAATTCAATAGCATAAAAGCAAATACTCCAATTTCAAAAATGGGAAAAGGACCTGAATAGCCTTTAAAAAAAAAAACCATACAAATAACCAATAGGTATATGAAAAAATACTCAATATCATAAAACATAAAGGAAATGCAAATCAAAATCATAATGAGATATTACTTCACACCTGTTATGATAGTTATTACATAAAAAAAGATAACAAGTGTTGGAAAAAAGAGAACTCTTATATATTGTTGGTGAGAATGTAAAATGGTACAGTCATTATGAAAAATGGTATGAGATTCCTCAAAAGATAAAAAATTGATCTAGCAATCTCACTCTTGGTATATGTCTGAAATAATTGAAATTAGTATCTTGAAGAGATATCTGCACACTCATGTTCATTGCAGCATTATTCACAATAGCCAAGATATGAAAACAAACTAAGTGTCCTTTGACAGATAAATAAAAAAATATGAAATATATATATACACAGTAGAATATTATTAAGCCATAAAAAGAAGGAAATTCTGTCATTTGCGACAATATGGATGAATCTGGAGGGCATTATGCTAAGTGAAATAAGCCAGACGGAGAAAGACAAATATTGTATGGTATCATTTATATGTGAAACCTACTTTTATTTAAGAAACTGATTTTATAGAAACAGAGAATGGAATGGTGATTGCCAGGGGCTTAGAGAGGGGGGAATGGGAGATGTAGGTCAAAAGGTACAAATTTTCCGTTATAAAAAGAATAAGCTCTGAGGAACTAATGTATATCATGGTGACTATAGTTAATAATATGACACTATATACTTGAAAGTTGCTGAGAGTAGCTCTTAAGCATTCTAATGCACATACACACATACACTCACACGCACTCATAGACTTAGCAAATGTTAATTATATGAGATGATTTATGTGTTAATTATCTTGATCTTGGTAATCATTCTACAATGTATATCTATTTTGAATATACATAATTATATATTTGCCAATTATTCTTTAATAAAAAATTTTTAAAAGAAAAGAGTAATATGTCTCTGAAGCGCTGGGGTGGGAGGTATAGTAATTTTCAAGCACATAACATTATCAGGGGCCTTGAATTCCCATTTCATTAAGGGTATCTCATGATGTAGACGATGTTGACTGATATTTCTGGTGCTCAAACTTCCCATTGATAAAATAAGAATGCCAGACCAGGTACTTCATAGAGGAATACGGAGAAAAAGGAGATGACTGACTGACTCCATACTTTTCAAAGAAAACAGAATTAAAGCCATCCAAGACAGAATCCCATCAATTTATAATCCTAGTGGACTATGGTATCTCTGAATTGATAATTTCATCTAAATTATAAAACATTCTTGTAATTCGTCACTAAAAGTTAACTTTCAAAACATGAAAAATGTTTTAAGTGCTATATAATCAAGGGTAGGCATCTTTTTTGTACGACACTACATATAAAAACACCTATTTAAAAATGTTCGTAGGCTGCTATTTCATTTCAAGATCAAACAGTGATCCACAAATTGGTAATGAGAAATATTTTGAAAACATGTCAGCAATGCTGAAATTAGCTTATTCCTAGTCAACCTCTTCAAAATATATTTGTGGAAGCATCACCCAGAATAAGAGAGGTCTTTTCCTAGCATTATTAACCTTATATCTCCTCTTATGTATTATATTCAGTCGAGTCCTGGAGGAATATAGAGTCGCAATCCAGATTCTCAAAACAAACAAGCAAACAACTATTAAGGGTACCCACTCCATCCTAAATCATTACCTCTTTCCTCAGAAGATTCTGCATTTCTAACTAAATTTCTTGTTGCTAAATAGCAGAAACCAGTATGTACAAATGTGCCCATTGAAGTGATAGAGCAAACACCAAGCTCCCCTGACATTGCCACCAGGTACCAACCACCTAGGTCCTGTGGTAGTCACTTTACATATATTATTCTATTTAATCCAAAATTGGCTCTGTCTCTTGCTATTTTTCTGGTTTCCTTGGCTACCAATTAGTAACTTCTGTCTGTAGCTATACTGCTGCTGTTACCTGGTCCCCTAGCGCTGGTGTTAGCCTCGTATAACTTTACCTTTGCCCTCAAATCTCTCAAAAGTGAAGGAAAAAATGCATATGTAAATTAAGTAGTGTGATGCATTTTGATACGGAATATAAAAAGAAGAAAAGATTCAGTGTGTTATAGAAACATCGGAGAAGTTGCAATTCACTCCTCAAGTGAAAAGAAACTTCACAAAGGAAAGGTTAGGAATTACTCCCGTCCAAAGAGCTCTGCTCCACCGATGCCTGTAATCCGAAGAGCATTCACTAAGCTGTGCACAGCAACAAGGCAGGGGGTTTAAGCAGATCTTTAGTGGAAAACTCCTCTCACCCTCCTACCTTCCCACATTCACCTCTCTCCACCTCCCTATCTCACCACGTCACAGACATCGCAGAAACCAGTGCACACTCACCACATTTCTAGCACGGGTCACATTTCCATTTACATCATGTGTAATATAGTTTTTTTTAAGGATTATAAGGCAATCACATATCGTGCTGGTAGTGACAGGGACCCCCTCTTAAGCAACCAGTAAGAAAATCTGAGGTCACCCTGTAACGGAGTCATTGCTTTTGGAATTCAATTTCTTCTTTGGAATTCAATTTCTCCTTTGGATATTTATTTTCACTAAGAAGAGGAAATTTGTTTGAGAAATCCAGAAGGGCTTCAACCATTCTTTTTTTTTCTCTATCTCCCCTCCCCACCCACATACACACACACACTCTGCCTCCCTCCATCCCCCCCAGGCAGAGGGTAATTTGTATAGTAGCTGAAATAAAAGCAGCTTAACTGATGAAATCCATGGTCAAAGCCCGTGGACATCATTGAGGAGTTAATGAAATTTCTGTGCCTGGAACAGATTATTAGGCAACAGCTGAGATTGGAAAAAGATTAAGCTGCTGAATTGCTGGCAGAACCAAAGGAAGGAGTCTAAAGTCAGCATTCATCATGCCTCATAGAAGATGAACAATTTGGGAAATAGAATTGGGTGATTTGTTCTGAGCTCAGAAGCCACTGTGCCTTGTCCTTCCCTGACCTAAATGGGTGGATACTGTTTCTGTTGCCCAAGTGTATTCTGTCACCCTCCTTGCTCAAAGATCCTCAGTAGCTCATGCATATGACTGAGCCTCCTTGGACCTCCAGGACCCTCCCTGCTTGCCTATGTAAATTATCATGTGGGGTCCATCAGGCC
>NW_011888842.1:4405676-4408145 GCF_000151845.1 Pteropus vampyrus | reverse complement strand
AACAAAGGAAGCAATCAATAAATTAAAAAGGCAACGTGCAAAATGGGAGAAAAGTCACAAACCATATATTTGATAAGGGGTTAATATCCAAAATATATTTAAAAAAACTCATACAATTCAATAGCATAAAAGCAAATACTCCAATTTCAAAAATGGGAAAAGGACCTGAATAGCCTTTAAAAAAAAAAACCATACAAATAACCAATAGGTATATGAAAAAATACTCAATATCATAAAACATAAAGGAAATGCAAATCAAAATCATAATGAGATATTACTTCACACCTGTTATGATAGTTATTACATAAAAAAAGATAACAAGTGTTGGAAAAAAGAGAACTCTTATATATTGTTGGTGAGAATGTAAAATGGTACAGTCATTATGAAAAATGGTATGAGATTCCTCAAAAGATAAAAAATTGATCTAGCAATCTCACTCTTGGTATATGTCTGAAATAATTGAAATTAGTATCTTGAAGAGATATCTGCACACTCATGTTCATTGCAGCATTATTCACAATAGCCAAGATATGAAAACAAACTAAGTGTCCTTTGACAGATAAATAAAAAAACATGAAATATATATATACACAGTAGAATATTATTAAGCCATAAAAAGAAGGAAATTCTGTCATTTGCGACAATATGGATGAATCTGGAGGGCATTATGCTAAGTGAAATAAGCCAGACGGAGAAAGACAAATATTGTATGGTATCATTTATATGTGAAACCTACTTTTATTTAAGAAACTGATTTTATAGAAACAGAGAATGGAATGGTGATTGCCAGGGGCTTAGAGAGGGGGCAATGGGAGATGTAGGTCAAAAGGTACAAATTTTCCGTTATAAAAAGAATAAGCTCTGAGGAACTAATGTATATCATGGTGACTATAGTTAATAATATGACACTGTATACTTGAAAGTTGCTGAGAGTAGCTCTTAAGCATTCTAATGCACATACACACATACACTCACACGCACTCATAGATTTAGCAAATGTTAATTATATGAGATGATTTATGTGTTAATTATCTTGATCTTGGTAATCATTCTACAATGTATATCTATTTTGAATATACATAATTATATATTTGCCAATTATTCTTTAATAAAAAATTTTTAAAAGAAAAGAGTAATATGTCTCTGAAGCGCTGGGTGGGGGGTATAGTAATTTTCAAGCACATAACATTATCAGGGGCCTTGAATTCTCATTTCATTAAGGGTATCTCATGATGTAGACGATGTTGACTGATATTTCTGGTGCTCAAACTTCCCATTGATAAAATAAGAATGCCAGACCAGGTACTTCATAGAGGAATACGGAGAAAAAGGAGATGACTGACTGACTCCATACTTTTCAAAGAAAACAGAATTAAAGCCATCCAAGACAGAATCCCATCAATTTATAATCCTAGTGGACTATGGTATCTCTGAATTGATAATTTCATCTAAATTATAAAACATTCTTGTAATTCGTCACTAAAAGTTAACTTTCAAAACATGAAAAATGTTTTAAGTGCTATATAATCAAGGGTAGGCATCTTTTTTGTACGACACTACATATAAAAACACCTATTTAAAAATGTTCGTAGGCTGCTATTTCATTTCAAGATCAAACAGTGATCCACAAATTGGTAATGAGAAATATTTTGAAAACATGTCAGCAATGCTGAAATTAGCTTATTCCTAGTCAACCTCTTCAAAATATATTTGTGGAAGCATCACCCAGAATAAGAGAGGTCTTTTCCTAGCATTATTAACCTTATATCTCCTCTTATGTATTATATTCAGTCGAGTCCTGGAGGAATATAGAGTCGCAATCCAGATTCTCAAAACAAACAAGCAAACAACTATTAAGGGTACCCACTCCATCCTAAATCATTACCTCTTTCCTCAGAAGATTCTGCATTTCTAACTAAATTTCTTGTTGCTAAATAGCAGAAACCAGTATGTACAAATGTGCCCATTGAAGTGATAGAGCAAACACCAAGCTCCCCTGACATTGCCACCAGGTACCAACCACCTAGGTCCTGTGGTAGTCACTTTACATATATTATTCTATTTAATCCAAAATTGGCTCTGTCTCTTGCTATTTTTCTGGTTTCCTTGGCTATCAATTAGTAACTTCTGTCTGTAGCTATACTGCTGCTGTTACCTGGTCCCCTAGCGCTGGTGTTAGCCTCGTATAACTTTACCTTTGCCCTCAAATCTCTCAAAAGTGAAGGAAAAAATGCATATGTAAATTAAGTAGTGTGATGCATTTTGATACGGAATATAAAAAGAAGAAAAGATTCAGTGTGTTATAGAAACATCGGAGAAGTTGCAATTCACTCCTCAAGTGAAAAGAAACTTCACAAAGGAAAGGTTAGGAATTACTCCCGTCCAAAGAGCTCTGCTCCACCGATGCCTGTAATCCAAAGAGCATTCACTAAGCTGTGCACAGCAACAAGGCAGGGGGTTTAAGCAGAT
>NW_011888842.1:4338695-4405181 GCF_000151845.1 Pteropus vampyrus | reverse complement strand
TGATTTGTTCTGAGCTCAGAAGCCACTGTGCCTTGTCCTTCCCTGACCTAAATGGGTGGATACTGTTTCTGTTGCCCAAGTGTATTCTGTCACCCTCCTTGCTCAAAGATCCTCAGTAGCTCATGCATATGACTGAGCCTCCTTGGACCTCCAGGACCCTCCCTGCTTGCCTATGTAAATTATCATGTGGGGTCCATCAGGCCATTCTGCACTGAGTAGACATTCACTATGTTTTACTCACTGATCTCTATTTCCACATCTTTGTTTACATTATCTCCCCATCTGGAAACAATCCCTCCACCCTTTATATTTAGCTACAAGATAAATAGTAATATCGGGATTTTGCTTTCATTATAATGAAATTGTATGAGTGCTTGTCTATGCACTGCACTGCACATGTTTGTGTGGAAACAGAAATGTTTTCTGCTCACAAGGAAACTAGAGTCTTAGGAGAACAATGAAATAATCAGAAAAAGTCATTTTCTAATAAATTCTTATGATAGCTTTCATTTTTCGTGTGTTTACTATGTGCCAAATACTGTACTAAATACTTTCCATGTACTACCACTTTCATTTGTCACAAATATTTTGTGAGTTATGTACTGTAATTATTCCTACTTTATAGATGAGTAGACACTCAGAAAGTTTGAGTAACTTGTCCAAAGTAGAGATGTAAAATGGTGCCTCTCTGACACCAAAGTATGTATTCTTTCCGCCATGTCATGTTGAAGACTAATTCAGCTTTAGTGTATAAAATGAACTAGAGATGGGGGTAAAACTAAAAAGGAGAGTATCGTTACACAATCCTGTAGTTAATGAGGATATGGATAAGGGGCTGGCAATGAGTGTGGGGGAATGTGATCTGTATGCTGAGATAGATCCTTTAAGGATTATTGAGTGTTTGGTACACAGTGTAAAGAAAGAGAGACACACTAAGATTCAATTGTAGTTAATGAGAGTATGTGGAGAGAGAAGAAAATCTTTGGGAGCAATGGTTCCCCCGTAACACAAACCCATTGGCCCAAACTTTCTTCTAGATAAAAGTCCTTCCAGGTCTCCAAATACTCACAAGAGTCTTCAATTCTCCAAACTAATGAATATCAATCTCACTTCATGCTTGTCACTTGTCAGGACCCCTCAGTCTCATATTCCCACAGGACTTCTGCTCCTTCTTTAAGACAGAGGTAAGAAAGGATTAGAAGAGATTGAGAGGGAAAGGTTCATCTATCAATTCCAGCCACAGTGGAGTAAAGTAAATTGGCTTGCACTTGATTTTTATTTAACTTGTTTGTGTAGTAAAATGCTTTGGATGCAGATTAACTTTCCCCGCTCAATACTGCCTAATTGATTCACCTATCTTGAAGCAGAAGCTTGCAAGTCCTTTGATAAATAGATGGAAAGGCTTTCTTTGCTTCATAACTGCCTCTGTAAGCAATACCTGAGCCAGGTCAGAGAATCGTAAGCATTCCCCAGTGATGAAAAACTCCAAGTTGGGGTCAGGAGGAACAAGTGTCTTCTTCCTCCAATAGAGGTACACTCATTGGGTGATTATAAAGGTTACGGGAAAGGTATTCCAGAGACAGTGCAAGGGATCACTGTGTGTTGAGCATAGTATGGACTGGAAACTGTGTTTGTAAAAGCATACAACGTCTTGTCTATTCATCAAGAAAATCTTTTGAGATAGGTACTGCAATCAAACTCTGGGGTTATGGAAACTGATGTAGTGAGAGGTTAAGTAACTGGCTTAAGATAGTGCAGTTAAGAAATCGTGGAGCTAAAATTCTAACCCAGATTTCTCTAATGCCTAATATCATGCTCTTACCATATTGCCTTCTACCTTGTCAACACAGAGCCCAAGCACATTTGTTTACCAAAAAAATGAAATCCAACAGTTGTTAAGTCAGGGATTTAAAACTGAGAAAAGTGTCAAAAAAAATTGTGACAGGATGAATGCTCGACAACCAAACTCAATAGCTCCTTCCATGCTAGGAAATAGCATCAGCTTAAAGAAGAGGGCAAAACCCTTTTTCCAGGCGTAAGAAGTGACATAAGTGGCACTGAACTGTGGAATATGGAATGTGGAATGGAAGGGGCCTTTGATCACTGAACAAAGCAGTTGCTCTCACAAGAAAGGAACTGGAACAATCAGCCCTGCCCTTGGCTCCAGGATCAGACAGCGGCCTCAGGGCCTGTCTCCTGTGCAAAGGCAAACACCAGGTTTCCTCTCCAAATCTGACTCTGTGGTTCCTATTTGATCACCAAATGTATGCACCTCCTGCAAAGAGAAAATGCATCTTGCAGACTCTGTTCACAGTTGTTCTTATGGCTGCTCATTCTCAGGCTCGTCTTTTCCTGTCGTGTTTCTTCCATAGTTGTATGGATAGTCAAACACAATGTTATAGTGCTATAGCCCACAGACTATGATGCCGATGAGTGTTATTGTGTATTGAGGAGGTTGCATACATTGGGGATCTTCCCTTCATTCATTCCTTCTGCCATTTATCAATACTCATATATCAGTACTACTGGATACCTGATGCACTGTTATGTGCAATATAAAACATGATCTTTACTTTCAAGGAGCTCACAGACTAGTGAGACAAAGACACATGATAACACCAGTTATATAACACATTATGACGTTGTGATCTATAATAGAGACCAGTGTGGTGTTTTGGATGCTCTAAAGAAGAATCCAAAATGAGTGACAGAATTAGAACAAAAAAGAACTTTAATAACAACATGTCTAATGTACCTTATTCCTTCTAGGCATTGCTATTGAGCAGTCTCCAGGCATTGACAATAGTGTGGTGAGTGAGTCAGACTAGACCACAGTGTTAATGGGGTGGGGAAAACACATAATACATGAGTGCTCTAATATTTAACATAATGTCAGAGAGCAATTCAGGCTATGAGGAAAATAAGACGGTGATATGTATGACACTGAGTTGATCAGGAATGAGGGCAACATTGAATGATGTGGTCAGAGAAGATCAGCTGAAGAACAGATATTTGAGTTAAGATTTAAAAAAGAAAAAGGAGCCAGCATAAGATTGACTGTCATATAGGAAAAGTCATGAGAAAAAATCTTTGGGCCAAAAATATCTCCTATAATGATGCCTTAAATTCCACTATTGTTCACTGACCAGGGGCAGCAGATAAAAAGATGCAATTTTCAGATCTCCTACTGCAGGAGGCATAGCTGACTGATGTCCCTAGATACTGTCCCCATGGATCCACTGTGCTTCTCATAGGCTGATCCCATCTAATGTCTGAGTCCAATAAGGGTATTAAAGAAGGCCTGCTCTAAGGAAACAAGGCACTCATCGAATGGATGACTGTGGCTCAAGTCTTCCTGTTGGCCTGGATGAATCTTTTCTGGAACTATGTTGCAATCTAAAACTCCTCCTACTCCAATCTTCTTTCCTTCTCTCCTTCCACAGGTGTCAGATCGGTATCACAGTCTGAAGGCTCTATATTTATTCTCCTACTCTCTCTCCCAATAAATATCTTGTATATCTTAGTCCTTCTCAGGTCCTATTTCTCAGTGGACCCAAACAAACAAACAGTTATGAGCAGAAGTTATTCAGTAGAGATTCTGTGTTGGGAAAATTAAATGAGAAAAAGACAAGCATTAAAGACTGCAGAGCTTTCCAAAAGTTGAAGTCAGAGTGATGTGTACAAATGAATAGTAATATACATTTAGATTAAAAAAAAAAAGAAAGAAAGAAAGAAAGAAAGAAAGAAAGAAAGAAAGAAAAAGAAAGAAAGAAAGAAAAAAAGAAAGTACCAGGGGAGAAGAATGAATGTAGGACCAAGAGACTAAGAAGTAAAATTTAGAATCAGGCCACCTTTAGTTAGAAACTAGGCAAAGGTCAGAGGCTCATGAGAGTCTTGAGCTCAGAATTCAGTGGAGGACTCAGGCAGCGGAAGTTGACTTTTTTAGTCGCCTTTCCTAAATAATTGAAAGTGTTGCATAGGCACATGAGAATTTTAATAAAATTCTGCCTAATATTTAACTTTCCTCCAGCATGAAGTTCCTTTATAACCTCTTTTAGCCTACATTCCCTTATTTTGGAACAAGTGAACTCAGTACAATCTTACATTTCCGCTAGTCTTTCCTTCAATTGGCACATGGGGTTTAAGGCAACTGTCATAGTTGTTTGATAGAATGATGTTCCATATAGGAGAAAACCTAAAAGATACCCTAGCTACTCAAGGGTTGAGCAATGGCAAAATCAAGAAAATTATTAAAATTTAAAGGTAGAGGTTGCATGACATAATATAATCTCCAAAGTAAAAAGAACACCAAGATTGCATTGACAAATCTTCTTAAATATCTCCTGGTAATCTTCCCTCTGGTATTCTTCATATGCGGGCTATATGGGTAATGGTGGTAAGGGAAGAAGTCAGAAAGAGGAAGCTGTTCTGGGAGAAGTTATTTATTATTCGTGTAAGGGGTAGTCAAAATGTGTATTTGGACCAAGATGCAAGTTGTTCGGTCTTGCTTCATAATGTCATGGTCATAATGGCATGAATAAAATGACTTAATATTCACACAAGCACAATAGTTTTGTCTTATCTTTAAGGGACCATAAGTACAGGAAGTGTGGGGCTAGATTCTAATACCAGTAATTTACATGATAATGGGAAAAGGGAAAAAAAATTAAAAAAAAACAACAACAAAAAACCTAAGGACACAATGCAAACTCACTAGGCAGGCAATTAAAGTATTCTGTGTAAAATAAATTGAGAAGACACAGGCAGATAACCGAATTCAGGGCTCAGTTAAAAAGTTACGTACAGAGATCCAGGCAGCTACTTCACACCAGAGATGAGATCTAAGTCTTTAGAAATATATGTGATCACTAAGCTGCAGAATCAAGAATGAAATTCTTACTTTATGACACAAACCCTTTGAATGTTCTAATATATGATATACTATAGAGAAACTGTGATTACAGACAATCTTAAACAAATTAGAAGGTTACATGATTATAATTAAAGAAGAAAAAAAGTGAAGCAAATATAAGGTAATAAATAAGAGACTAAAAGAGCAAGAAGGGATAGAAATGCCAGGCACACATGAAAATTACCAGATAGTAACTAATTGAGAAACATATATAGCTTAAGAGACTCAAAATTCCAAGTAAAGAATAAGACAATTGGCCACCAATAACAATATATTATTTAAGCAATATCTCTAAGGTGCATGCAGAGTTCATAACAAGGAAAAACATTCCAATGATAACAGAGGCTGGGTGACATGGGTGAGATAAATAAGGGTATTATAACTCTTGTGACATAAAAACCTAAGATAAGAGGTGTATGCCATAACAGAACAAGAAAGAAAGACTTTTCATAGAAAGAATCAGAGCCTTTGGAACTTTTGATGTTGATGAGAAAAGGGTTAATAGTAATTAGAAGGCAAAAGTTAGAAAGGCCTCCATTTTTACTTATATTATTCCCTTTCCCACTGGTAACTATTTGTTGGGGATATCTTTCTTGATAGGTATAATTATATAACTCTGTGCTGGAAATTTTTCTTACTTCTCCTCACAGAATGTTGAAGAGTGAGAATATCCTCTCAACCCTATAGGACTATAGTTTTTCTGATGATTTCCTTGAGGCTTTGTTCTTGCCTGTCAGGTCTCAAAGACTCTCCCTTAAGCATTGGCCTCTCTTAACCAGTCCAACCTCCCTTCATGTTTTTAGGTGGGAACTTTATTTTCCTATAAAAATGGTACCCAGTGGCAGACTGGTATACTGCAAGCCCAGCCAGATGAATCACCAGACACTGATTTCTAATTCCTTTTGTCTACAGCTGCAAAGACATATCATGAAAGTGATGCCTGTCTGATGGAGCACTGAACTGAGAGGTTTGTGCAATGCTGACCTCTTTCCACCAGTAAGAGGTAAGAGGTGCAGTAAAACATCAGACCTGCAAAAAGAATGATTGAGCATTTACTGAAACATTTGAGTACTTAGTCTCAAGAGATTGTAAGAAAGTTCTGTATGGCAGTAAATGGTTCTCCTCAGAGAGCATAACAGTGCCAAAGGGTGGCCAAGTGAATGGTGTAATAGCTGTGGATGCTTTTATAAACTCCACGAGGCATTGTTATACCGTGGTAATGATTATGTTGTAATTGTTAACGACTTGTTTAGTATTGTTTTGAGTCCTTTGTGCCTTCAAGTGCGACAACAGATATTTTAGCATTTGAACGTGTGTGGCCAACCACAAATGTCTCTGACCTCCGCTGCATAAATTTGACCAGAATTGTCTGTTTGCCATGACTGCCATTCATATAAACTGGAGGGTTCATGCATGGGTAAATGCCTGTGAATGACATTTCTGACCAAAAAAACTTAAAAGCTGAGTTTATTTTTACCACTTACTGTGGACTAGAGGCTTTGCAGGCTAGCAGCTGTAATAAATAATTCGCATAAATTAAGAATTAAAAAGAATTCTGAAAATGTATTCCAAATCACAGAGAAAGAGTCTTAGGACCAAATGTCAGTCTACTTTGGTGACACAGTGCAGAGTACGGGCATTCGCGCTGTGTTCTTATCATGGATTAAATATTGCTAAGAGAACTTCCATTTATTCCATTACTTCTATGACTTTCCCACAAACTTATATAACCAGGTGGTCAATAAATTAGATTATTATATTCATAACATCACCACGAGAAATGGCACATTTCACTCTACCGCATTCTGTGGTATATCTTCCTCTCAGTCTTGTTTTAAGACAACAATTTTGCTTGAATTTTTGGTTCTAGCCAGACTGACCTATTTCGCACTGACAATAGTGTATTTCTTTCATGTACTTGGAGCACCATGCTAAGATATTACATAAACTATCTCTAATCCTCGAAACAGCCATATGGTATGGATATTATTTTATTATCATAATTTTATAAGTAGAGAAACCGAAACACAGAGAGGTTATATAATATGCTAAAGTTCACATGGATAAGTAGCAACACTTGGATATGAATTCAAAGCTGTGCAGGCCCAAGCTTGTACTTTTTCCTTTTCACTATCTCTTCAATCTCTCCTCCCTAAGATCTTCTTTTCAAAAAGGTACTAGGTGTGTTTTTATATTTTGATTTGATTTTGGGGTTTTTAACCATTTCCCTCAGGAGTTAAGGAGAAATAATTCTTTTCCAGGTCTGGGGGATGAAGGGGGCTGGATAGATTGAGTAAGGGCCCTGGGTGGGCTAAAAGGGATGAGAGATCGACCAGTTTATTCAGTTTCCCCACATATATGAAGGCATTAGGCAGAGGCCCAGTTACTGGAACTATATAAGATTGAGGGTCAGTCAGTTGCAAGAAAGAATTTTGGGTAGAAAAATCAATGTACTTATTTGGAGAAATAATATAACAGCTGACACAGGGTTGAGTAACTGTATTGACCATGGCAGGGAGGTAAGGATGTTACAATAGTAGGGTGAACTGGTATCTGTGTTTGCTCCTTCAGTCCTGTGAAAAAAATGCCAGACAGGCATATTTGGCATTTTGTTAAAAACATTTTACAAACTTCCAGAAAAAGAGAGTGGTGATAAAGAGATCTATTTTGATATTTGGGTTATTTTTTTTTTTTTTTTTTTTTTTAAGTAAGAGAAAAATGGGAGAAGAAAGAGATATTGAGAAAGGGAAATTCAAACAGAAGCATCTTGACAATTGACTTACTGCAAAGATGGGAAGGACAGAATAGGCCTCCAGGGGAAGATTCTGGAGCTTTTCCAACTTCATTCTTTTCTCTAGCCATCAAGTGATGGAGATTTGTTGAACATGACACCTGGCTGCTCTGCATTATGGATTTGAATGGAGAGACAAAAGAGAGAGCTAATTGTTTTCCCTGCATTCAAGTTTAATTTGGTGCACTTTTAATTAGGGCTCTGATGGGACTGGGAATCAGTTACTTCTGCACAGGCAGCTCCTGACAGAAGGTGACTGTGTAGAGGAAAGGGATTATTACAGAAGCCACTCAGGTCATGTGGGCATCAATGCAGCAGTTACAGAAGATGTACTGCAAAATGTCAGCCCTGATGTCAACGGTGACCAATTCAAGATCAAAAGCACTCAACAGGATAAAATACATTGGGGCTTAGATGACATGCAAAAGACAGCTAGGTTCAGAACTGATGGACGAGGGTCATGAATAAAACCATCCCTAAGGAAGAAAAAAACCCTGACATTTATTGAGCAACTTTTATGTGGTAAAGGAGTATAAAGCCATAGACTCAAAGTTCTTTCTTTTAACACTCATAATTGTCCTCCCTGCTTTATATGCTTTTTACAACTGTGGAAATCAAGGTTGAATGGTGCCAAATGACTTTCCCTAAGTTTACACAGCTAGTAATTAATTACTAAAGTCAAGCATCAGACCCAGTTCTGTCCCGCCCTCATGTCCATGTTTTATTCGCTGTCCTCTTGGTTCCCCACCCCAACCTCTAACACAGTCTATCTTGTCTGGCTTCCATAGTAACCAGAAGGACATAACTTCACCTACAGAAAAAAAAATGCAAGTGTGAGGTCAGTGTGTAAATTATCAACGTCATTTATTTGTAGATATTATTTTTTAATAATTAAATTTATTATTTTTGCATTTAATTTTGGATTCAATTTATCACGTATTTACACGGCAGCGCTGGTAAATAAGACCCTTCTCTAGGAGTTAATGACCAATGATAGTGTTACATTAATGAATTTGTGGAATTCCTGTAGGCAATACCCTGTTTAAACCTTTTTCCCAAAACTGAAATGGTCTCCCCAAGTTTGAACGAATATGTACTAGTATAACATAAATCAAATAATATAGAAAAAGTCTTAAATGTAAGTTAACCATTCTGACTTTCGAATATCCTACTAAAGTAGTGTCCATGGGTAAAACTGGGTAAATATTATGTTGCTTTTTAAAAAAATTAGATTGTGCTTATTCATTTTTTAAAAAGTAGCTATCATACTAACATGTGCAGAATCCCCAGTGGTGCCAAATTTGATACATCAATCAAGTAGGAAGGTATTTAGCTTGAAGTTGGAACACTCTGGTTGGCACATCTGTCTCCATATTCCTTTTAAATGGCGAGTGTTTTTCTACAAGGAAGAAGAATGTAGCTCAAATGATTTGTCTCTTTCTCTTAAGTACAACAGGGAGTCCTGGTAAACTCTTTCTCTATCATCATGCCCAGACTACTTTAATAGCTTCCTAATCTAGGATAATAGGTTTTTATTATTTTATTAATTATTTATTATTAGGCTTTATTAACTCTGTTTTTATCCTTGTTCCCCTTACAGCTAATCTCCTTATGGAAGACCACATATTATATTTAAGTATTTTTCATCATGAAACAAAACAGATAACGAAGCCACAGAACAAATACAGAGGTTAAAAGATGGTTATAAGGCAAACACATTTGAAACTATTACCAAGGACCAAACAGGACATTGCCATCCACCTCAGAAGTCCCTCTATATGTCTGGCTGTTTCTAAGTCAAATACCGCGCTTGACCAAAAGCAACCACTATCCTGACTTGCATACGTTTTTTAATGGTTTCATTGATTAGTCTTGCCTAATTTGTGTTTATTAAATCTCTTTTAATTTATAACCACCACAACCTCTCCTTCCCATTCTTTTTACTACAATGTGTCTATTGAATAGCCCAAGGAATTTGACTTGTAGCGTTTCCCACAATCTGACTTTTATTAATTACATGTTCGTAGCGCAAGTCAACACATTCCTTCCCCTTTTCATTGGCAGCTAGATCCAGAGCGCTGATGACACTAATGGTCAATCCTTTCAGCAAGACTAGACATGGTGCTGCGTGCTTTCACCAAGTGACATGGGTCTGTTTGTCTCTCTTTTGGAGAAGTTCTCAGTTGTTACAGCTCAGTGCCTGGATCCATTAATTCATTAAGAGTTGCCAACTGTTGATATTCAAATTATTTTATTTTATCTTTACTTGATAGTGTATCTTTGTAAAGAGATGCTTCCCTGATTTATGGTGTAGTTAACCAGGGGTTATATTTCATACAGAAATTGTAGAGAAAGTTAGGATAAACATATAAAAATTTCCCCCTTGGTTATTCATTTTTAGATAAAGAATTGGTTCTCTATCATCCTCCAAATGTGACCAATTAGTTTTCGTTGTTAGTTTGATGTGTTTTAAATATCATCAGGAAATCAAGGATTTAAACATATTTAATTTATTTCAATCGTTTGCAATTACTATTCATTGTGAAGCTCAATTATCTCACCCTTGGCAGTGAGAGCCTCTTTGGCATGACTTTACTGGTGTTTTATTGCTTCTCTGATACCTGAAATGACAAGATGATCAAGGCTCACCTTGAACATTTCCTGCCCCAGACCTGAAAGCCATTCTTTAAGAAATCTTGCCATCTTTTCTTTCTTTACTCTTTAAGTCAAAAATGGTGTTTCAAGATCACAGTTAGTATACTCTCTATATCTATTACTGCTGATCTGGTCTTTGGTAATGCCTCTTCTTTAGATAGAACTTGAAGAAAAAATGATAAAGATATTGATATATAGAGACACAGATAAAGGAAAAAAGTATTCTACTGATACTTCCTATTAAAATTTAGAACTATAGGGTTTTTGTTTGTTTACTTGCTTCTTTTTAAAAGCTTAACTTCTATATTATATCTGCATCACTCCTCTTGCACAGCAAACACTTTGGTCCTTCAGGATACATGAAATAATATAATTAAAATAGTTTGTATACTTTCATTTACTTTATCCTACATTACCTACACAATGCTCTTGAATAATAATACAAATAATTACTACCACTAAGAGTAGTAAAAAAACAGTGTGTTTGTTCTGTTCATCTCTTTCCCCTTCTTAACTTTTATTATTGTACTCTCAATGTCTGAGCATAGAGCTATTGAATACTATATTTTGTTGTTCTAAACCTCATATAATTTTAAGTCTACAAGTAACTATATGTTTTATGCTCTACACTAGTCCTTAGGTTAGTGTGTTTCCATTTATTTTGGTTGTCAGAAGTTCATTCTCCAGGAGATTCTTTAAGAGTTCATCAGAACATTTCCTTGGTTCTTGCAGGTTAATAATAGTTTTCACTCTTTATATGTGAGAGTCAATTTTGCTGGATAACAATTCTTAGCTCACTTTTTCTATCTTTGGATATTTAATACATTACTTCATTTTCTTCTCACATAAAGCATTGCTATTGGAAGCCTGAAAATAACTTTCCTTCCCTTATAAGTCACTTGATTTCTTTGTTTAGATGTCCTAATAAGTTTTCTTATTTTAAGTCTAATAATTTCACAACAATATGTATATCTTGGTATGGTCCTCTTGAGTCAATATTCCCAAGCATGTAATATACTTTTTAAATACATGGTTTTAGGTCTTTTTATTTCAAGAATGTTTTCTTGAATTACAACTTTTGTTATTTATTCTCTCTGTTTTTTTTCTTTAGTGACTTTATTATCATGTAATAGATCTTTATCTTCAATGCCTGTCACATTTCCTCAAATTCTTATTTTCCTTAATTTCTTTATTTTTCATTACTTACTTATTTCTCCTAAAGCATTGTCTTTGTTTATTAATTTTTGTATTTTTTTCTGGTTAAGACTTTATATATCAAATTACTGCTTTTTAAAATTTTTTCCTGTTTTATCAACTCATTTTTGAGATTTTTTTTCTTATTCTGACTTTCCCTTGTGTTTGAGCTCTTCTATTATTTATGAATTTATTTTGTCTTGTTGTGAGATAGTTTACAGTTTTGCTATTTTTGTATGTATTTCTTTCTGGAAGGCCTTCCTGGTCCAAAGAGATGTTACTGTCCCTTATCTTCTCTCTTATAATAACTTGGTATGGAATTTAACCTCAATACTTTTATGCTGTTTATTTTTATGTGAAATTACTTTTCCTTAGCTTTTAAATGAAAGTTTAATTTAGGATACCTTTTCTAATTTTTCTGAGCTCTTTCAGCTGTTGTTATGTAATGTTCAAAAATATGGTGGTTTACTCTCAGATCTCCTGGCTCTGTTCTCCCCTCTAACTTTTATCTGAAAATGATCTTTCATTTGTCTCTATTGTTACTGTCCTGCACTATTTTGATTCTATTTCCAGAAATTTCTCCTAAGGGTGGGTGCTGTCCAGGAAGGGAATGCTAGTGAATAGTTCGGTGCAGATTATCTGCTCAAACTCTGCTAGTCCTTATCATAGAACCTCTTGTCTTCATCTGGCCAAAATCCCTTCAGTTGCTGTTCTCAAACTGACCTGCAATGTTTAATGAATATCTGTTGACTATTTCGAGTTTTGATTCTCTGTTGCTTTCTTTTATTTCTGCCACGCAAATGTCGATATTATGAGGTGCTATGGGTGCTGGTCATTTGTTTATAGGTTGGTGTTCCTAGGAATATCTTGTCACCCAGGGTTGTTGTACACATAATCCAGTGGTTTTTTTTGTTTGTTTGTTTCGCTATCTAGTTTGTTTCAAGTAGTGATTAAGAGAGAACAAACGATTAAGCCACTGCTGTGATCTTTCTAGAATTCCCCAGAGTAATCTTTTAAATGAGAAACAAATTATGTCACTTTCTTCTCTAACTCTCCCCTGATCTCTCAATTCATTTATAATAAAATTATAATTTATTAGCCTAGCTTATAAAGTCCTTCGTTATATATCCCCTATTACCCTTCCAGCCTTATCTATTTCACTTTCCTTCTTCCTTACTGTTTCTTGGACTTTCTCCTCTAGACTCTACATGTGCCCATGTGTTCTTCCTTCTGATTTCCACATTTGTCCCCCTCTTTTCATTAAAATTTTAGCTTAAATTTTCAAGAGGTCTTCTCAATCCTGACATCCTAAAGAAGACACTACCAAGTCACTGTTGGTTACTTTACCTATATTAATGATTTACTTTACCACTAACTAATGTTGCTGTGTTTCATGTATCCATTTATGTGTTCATTCAGGAGTCAGCAAACTATAGCCTGAAAACCAAATCTGGCCACCCACCTGCTTTTGCATACAAAGTTTTATTGGAATCCAGCCATTTAGTTAAATATTACCTATGACTGCTTTTGTAGTATTATGATAGAGTTGAGTAGTTGCATATGGCCTACAGAGCATAAAATATTTACTATCTGGCCATTTACAGAAAAGTGTTTTCCAACCTTTTCGTTATTTTATTGTTTGCTTCCTCCCACTAAACCATTGAGTTCTATGGTAACTCAGGCCTTGTCTATATTTTTACTTCTTTACTCTCCTCATCAAGATTAGTAGCTCGTATATGGTAATTAATATATAAATATTCGTAAATGAACAAAATCCAACTTGAAAAGTCAGCTCTATTTTCAGGCTATCATATAATTTTTTAAATTAGATTATTATAGATTATTAGAACCTTAGTGATGATTGTATTCAGTTTACTACCATAATAGCCAGATGAAAAAATTGAAACTAGAGTCTTAAAGACAATGATACTTAGAAAGAACATTAGAGAACTTATATTTTTTCAATGATTAGTAAATACAAAAATGTATAAATGTTTGGGAACGCACCAGTTCTGAAGACAAGATGACAAGATTTAAAACTCAGTTCTATCACTAACTGGTTATGTGGCCTTGTGCTGGTTACTTTACTTCTCTGTGTTTCCTTTTATTAATCAGTAAAATAATGTTAATGGAATAACTACGTTACAGATTATAAGTCAGAATAGGAAGAGTGACCAGCCCATAGTAAGGGCTCCACATATGTTAGACGATGAAGAGGATGATAGCGATGATAATGATGTTGATGATGACAACTATGGTGAAAAAGAAAGAAGTAAAAAAATGGAAGAGATGAAAGAGAAAATAATAATGTTGGTAAAAATAAACTCAAAAAAATTAACTTACTGAGCTTGTACTATGTTTCAGGCACTATGATCTGTGGTTTTCATGGATTGCATAATTTAATCTTTACAAGAGCCTTTTGAGGAAGACACATTATATCCCAATATTACAAATGAGGAATCTGTACCTTGTCTGAAGCTAAATTATGTATAAGAGGATATCTCTAAGACATATATTTAGATCTGTGTGCCTCCAAAGCCTTTGTTTTTGGCCTGTGTAGCTCTCTCCTTCCACATTAAATTGTGTTCTCAAACCCAGTCCCACCATGGGGGCTGGGGGTTTTCTCCGGTATCAACAACTAATTTTAAGAGACCAGCAGGGTGTCTAAGAATTCAACTCGGTTTTGACATTATCTATGCAAAGATAGCATCGGATTCCATAGGTTAAATGCTCAGTCATACAAGACTTCCTCTCATCCTCTAAAACACACACACACACACACACACACACACACACACACACACACACACTGTGTCTGCGTCTGTGTCTGTGTCTGTGTCTGTGTCTGTGTCTGTGTCTGTGTCTGTGTCTGTGTCTGTGTCTCTCTCTTTCCAAGATACCAGACACAAGCCTAGGTTACATTTGCTTCTGACCGACTGGCTATAAACCAGAGTTTCCTATAACTCCTTCCTTGGTTTTGACTAATTTGCTAGACCAGCTCACAGAACTCAGAGAAACCTGTTACTTACTAGATCACTGGTTTATTGTAAAGGCTATAACTCAGCAATAGCCAGATGGAAGAGATGCACAGGGCAAGGTATGTGAGAATGGGCCCAGAGCTTCCATGCCCTCTCCAGGCACACCACTCTCCCCACATTTCCATGTGTTTGACCAACACGGAAGCTTTCCAAACCCTATCCTCTTGGGGTTGTATGGAGGTGTCATTACATAGTCATAATTGATTAAATCATTGGCTGAGGTTCAGTCAATCGCCAGCCCTTCTCCTCTCCCTAAAAGTGGTTGGGGGATTGAAAGTTCCAACTTTCTAATCACATGGTTGCCTCAATTGGCAATCAGCATCCATCCTTGGTGCTTTCCAAAAGTCACCTCACATAACGAAAGACACAATTTTCACTCTCGACACTTAGAAAATCCAAGAGTTCCAGGAGGTGTGAGCCAGGAATTGTGGATGAAAGCCAAATATATACAAAAAATATATTTTGATCATCTAAATATTTCTTATAAATTACAATGTTGCACACATGTAAATGATCCCCTAAAGATCCATCTACTTCCTGTTCAAAATCTGACATGCCTAGATTTTTTTATCTGCAGGAGTCTTTCACCTCACCTTCATAAACACATTTTAAATATGCCGTTTCATATTTTGTCATTTTCAAAGATTGCTCTGAATTCCAAAACAATCCTTGTCTCATTCCCTGGAAATTCTCATTTAGTCTTCAGACCATAATCAGCTGTCAGAAGAAATCAATTGGAGAGACTGATTTCCACTGAGGTGTTCACAATAAAACCTGCTTAATTACTGTTAATTCTCTGCTCAGATATAAGCTCTTGTAAGTTTGGATTCTATAACTTCAAGCTTGTTGGAATAGGAAAGGTGCCAGCCTAGTGGCATGAAACATCAATTTGGTTGCTTTGTAATAAAAAGAATATTGATGCTCAGAGCCAGGAGTAATTGTAGCTTCCCTACTCTCAGATGTCCTAACTCTTGCCTCGTACCTGGTAAAGTGAGGAAGTTCATTAGTAGTAATAGCAGTAGTGGTAGAGATGGCAGCAGCAGCAGCAGCAGCAGCAGCAGCAGCAGCAGCAGCAGCAGCAATGTGAACTGACCTCTTAGATGCCTTGAAGTATGCTAATCATCTCACACCATGATCTAATTACTCATCATGACCCTTCTATCAGGAAGTAATATACTAATACCATTTTACAGGTAGGAACGTGAAAGCTAATGACTTGCCCAATGTCACATTGCTATTAAATCACTGGGTCTGCTCCTGTATTAAATTTTGTCAAATTATGAAGCCTTTTTCTTACTTGCTATGCAATATAGAAAGTAAAAAATAATCTGAAGAGTAGACAACTCGTCCCATTTTACAGATGAGAGAAATTAGATCTAACAAGGATGAGTGTTTTTCTTGCTATCCATCAGCACCATGTTTGTTTTATGCTATACCTCAACATACCCACAATATATGTACATCAAAATGTCTACCAAAGACTGCATCATAAACTGTTACTCACACCTACAGGCACACCCAAATCACTGACCGAATCTGTTAAACAGTGTGCTGTCAACAACTACCTCTCTAGGATGGGGGTTGGGTGGAGTGAGTCCTGATTTCTTATGCCTGCCAATTTCCATGTTATAAATACTCCCACCATGAATGATTTCAAGCTGTTGATGTAGCATCATCTGAACACAGAGTTGGGAAAAGTTGCTAACAATAGGCTTGTGCAGGTTGATAAAGGCAACGTATTTTGTCCTCTTCCCCCACATCTACTCTCCTTTCTACCATCTACTTACATTTTTAGAAAATAAGAATCTTCTAATATAGCTTAAACCTAGAAAATACCCCAAGTCGACACTGAAATGATTACATCCATGTGAAATATATTATCTAAGGAGTACTTGTACCACATATTTCCCATTTCCTAGATGTTGTATTTTTTAAAATCTCAATATGAAGACTGATATTTACATTTGTAATAAACTGAAGGTGTGTATCCCCCTAAAATTCATATATTGAAGCCCTAATCTCCCAGTGTGGCTGTATTTGGAGATGGGGCCTCCAAAGTTAAATCGCATCATAAAGATGGAGCTCTGATCCAATAGGATCAGCATCTTTGTAAGAAGGGATGCCGGAAGGTGCTCTCTCTCTCTATGTGTATGCACTAAGGAGGTCAAGTGATGACACAGCCAGAAAAAGAGCTTTTGCTAGAAACAGACTTTATCAACACCTCAATCATGGACTTCTAGCCTCAAGAAATTGTTTAAGCCACCCAGTGTGTGGTATTTTGTTATGGAAGCTCTAGTGGACAAATACAACATCTAATAACATCACTACGTGATGTTGAACAAGTCTTTTGTTTCTTCTGAGACACATGTCGAAGAAAGGATTGAACTAAAATATTTATAGGATGCCTTCCTGATTTAATTTCCATAATCTAGTGTTTCTAGGGTTGCCACTTGCCTTTTCTAGCTATAGGTTTTTTTAGGGAGTGATGGTATCAAACACAAACACTCTAAGCTGTCTTGAGTCCTAATAATGACACAGTAGAGTAATCATATTTAATTTATGGCATATAGCAAAAACATTTATAATAGAAACAAAATGCCCCTCGGGGATCATAACACTTGGTCTCTGACAAAGAGACTGGAGTTAGGATTCCCCATCATGGGCCTGGATCAGGGCAGGTGCATTAGCATCACCTGGGATAATTTATCAAAATACAGATTATGTGGCTCACTAGAGGACTATAAACTTAGAAAATTTATAAGGCCACTTTTTACTATTAGTGGGAAAGAGCTGTACAGTAGCAATAAGCATAAACTTGGGGAGCAGTAAATTGAAATTGATAATGGACTGCCAGTTAGGAGAGCTATGCTAGTTTGAGCTCATGACCAAATAGTTCATAATTTTGGATAAGGCATTTCCTTTCTCTTGGTCTCAATTTCCCCATCTGTAAAATTAATGAGCTGGATTAGATGGTCTTTAATCTACCATTTTCCTCTAAACAGTTTAACTATCTAGTGATTAATATCAGGATATCAGGTACTTTTGAAATGTCAAGGTGAAAATAGTTTAGTATGTCATGGATTAGTAAAGATGTTTCAAGCACGACAAATAATAGCATATTGACAACCTTGTCTTCTAGCTAATCTTAGATCTGGCCCTGACTGAATATCCACTAACCTTTCTGTTAGAAGGGAATATTTGGTTTCAAGCATATCACTGCCCCGAGTCCTATAACAAGGCTTCCTCTTGTTTGCCTGAGTAAAAAGTCGATTGGGAAGTCAAGAAAAGAGGTGACTTTTGATGTGTAATCCACCATCCCAAAAAACTCCCCTTATGATAAAGCCATTAAGAAAGTTCTCTAGATTTTTTTTTTTTTTTTTTTAGTATTGTATATTTTTCTCAAGGGTTTCAAAAGTTTAAGTAAATTCTTTTTATTAACAGGACCCAGTACAATGACTGGCATATATCAGTCAGTGGATTTTTGCAAGTGCAATGAATGACTCTTTCTTGGTTGTTAATTTTGCTACTCCAAAGAACTATATGATATCTGGAATTATAAGATGAGGCATGGGTACAACAGAAGTATCCATAGACTCTCTCATGTTTTGTTATAAAACTCAAATAAGGAAATGATGTTTTGCAAACTATAAAACCTCAGTAAATAAAACTTGTATAATATGATTATATATGTTTTCCTCTGAGAATGTTCTCATTTTCTTCTTTACTAGATTACTCTTGTTTTAAAATGGCCAGAATTTAGTGCTTAAAAATAGCTTGCCACATTGATTGCAATGCTAAACAACTGGATATCAGAAGTTCACCACCCTGACAAAAGAGAATTAAACAAATTTCTATCAAGGTGCAATGGTTTAGACCAGCTGAGCTCTAAAGATGTAATTCAAATGTGAAATCTATCCAAGCAATGCCAGGAGAATCAAAGCACCATAAACAGAGAGCATGAGGACTTTATTTCAAATGGTCTTTTATTCAAGGTTGAGAGGCTATATGCCCTTGAGTGTATGTTTGTACTTGTGCATGCTTGCATGTGTGTGTATGCATGTGTGTGTGTTGGAAAATTTAAATACATTGTTTTAGGTCTTTGAAATAAAGATGCTGTTTACAGAGAAAGAAAAATCCACTTCTGAGAAATTAATTCAGAATTAGGATTTCTGTCTTTATAATTACTTCCCAGGCATTGAAACTGGTTGCTTTTATAGAAGGCTATATCACTGATTATATCTACAAGTCGGTGGAAAGTAAGTTTTGACAATGTTGAGTAATGAGCATGACTTGTGTTTGTGTGGTTAAGTCTTTGATCACAGATGCAATCTTAGATCATTAATTCATACACTAAATTAATAAAAGAACTAGGGTAAACATTTTTCCTGAATTCGCTCCCAAGGAGATAAGGACTCCTCAAGCTCTAGTAAGTCTTTGAGTCTCATCTTTCCTACTGAATGTTGTGACTTGTGTTATTTCCACAAGGTGTTATTTGCTTCCTTGAAATCATCTGGAGCCTAGTCATTATCTAGTGTGGAATGATGAGATAAGCAGGAGTCATAAGCCCTGCCGTTTTTGTCATAGAACTGGGTTAACTGAGAGGCAAGACTGAGTCTTTTCTAAATGTGCCGTGTTATCTGGAAATTGAGTAGCTCGAATTAGGCTAGAAGTGACAAACACTGATATGAGGACTGACTGTATTAAAACCACCTTTGAAGTTCTACAATACAGAATGCACTAAATGCAGTATCTCAGATTGAATCCTGGAACATAAAAGGAATATTAATGGAAAAACTGGTGAAACTGTAATAAAGTCAATAATGTAGTTGATACACCTGTTGTAATTTCTTAATTTTTGTCAAATATACTATGGTTACATACGATGTTAAGATCAGAAGAAGGTGGTAAAAAGAGGGTACAGGAACTCTCTACACTGTCTATACACATCTTTGTAAATTTAAAATTAGAAAAAATAAATTTATTTAAAAATATAGACTCCATATTTCTATATCAAAATAGACGTAAAGCCTAAGAATCTATTCTTAAAACAAACAAACAAACAAACGAACCCTTTCATGTTAACTATACTGTGCAGCCACAGATAGGACTCATGGAACTAGAGGCACCTTCCTACTCTACAAAATGCTATTATTTCGCAGGCCACACAAATAAGGATGTTTGGATTATTTATGCCAGCGGATGTCAACATTGGCTTTCCATTAGAATCATCAGGGCAGAATTTTCAAACTGCAGAATTTATGATTTGCTAAATGTATTAAATCACAATCCCAGGGGGGATGGGACCCTGGTTTACAGAATTTTTAAAAATTATCTCTAAGTAATTCTGATGTACAACCAGAATTGAAAATTACTAAAATGCAAGTCAATTAAGGAGCAAAAAGAAGGCTCAGATAATCGACAACTATGGCAATAACAATATCTATGAGTTTAAATACATCATCAGCTGCAACTAGAAATTGTGTAAAGTGTAACTCATCCTAATATTTCCTGAATATAACCAATTCTCTAGGATTCTGGGGAAACGTTTTTATTTAGTATCCACGTAATATGGCTCAAATATTGGAATTCCATAATCGCTTTCATCACTCCCAATAATAATTTTATAATTTGTTCAGGGGAGTGGTGGTAAGGAAGTTTGTGGTAAGATATGCTACTATCAGCTTCTTCAATGACAAGTTTTGACCCTCACTCTTAGCTCCTGCTTCTTCAAGGTCATGATCAGAAATTCTGAATAAGTAATCACATTTACCATTGGAAATGCTCTATCTTTTTTTCTATAACATAGGCGAAGAAAAGTAATCAAACTCTATTTCCCTTACTCTCATATACTGGCTTTACCCAAGTCTGAAAATGGAATTCCCATTATTTATATCTGCCTCTGTTCTTTCACGGGTGCTGATGTATACTTTCGGTATCTTGAAGGCTAACAATCCAGGCTTCCCTTTTTAATCAGATGAAAAATTCCACCCATCCTCAAATTTTTGTTAAAATCCTACTTTGTCTATAAAGCAGTTCCTGGCATCATTCTTCTTCCACTTTTTCAGACTCCAATTATATTTGGTACTCTACAGTTAAGCAATTAATTCCATTTTGACATATTATTCTTTGTCCTTTCACATGCGCTAGGAGGCAGCAGGACATAGTGGAGAGAAGAAATTATTGTTATCATTTAGAATCAGGAAGAATATATTCTCTACTTAAGCCTTATGTTTTCCTCCTGATAATTAGCACTATTAATACTTTTTTTTTTACAATGCTATTGCTTAAATAGTGAAGCATAGTAAAAATGTCTAGTATATTATTGGTAGGTACTCAGTACTTGTTGATTTTCTCTTTATTTCCCCATTTATATTTCCACACTCAGTGCTTCATAAGTGCTAAACTCATAACAGTACCTAGTATCTTAAGAGAACTTTACAGTTCATAAACTCTTAATGCAATCTACTGAAATATGTTTCCAAATTCCATTTCGTAAATGAAAGAGGTGATGAGATCCCAAAAAGTTAAGTACCTTCCACAAACCACAAACCACACACCATATGGGAAAGTCTGCTAACACAACCTAGCCCTTGTTGCTTCAATGCCAGGACACCCTCCATAAATACATCAAATATTTTATAAACTAATTAAAATAACTAATTCATGCAAAAATAAAGGATTATCCTCTATGTGCCAAGCTCTCAGCCCAAGATGCAGGATATAGTAATTAATGATGCAGACTTAATCTGTGTCCTCATGGAACTTAGATACTGGCAGTTGGAACAATGACTAAGCAAGATTAGAGCAAATGGACCTGGCTATGTTGTGGACAAAAAAGGGGTTCTGTGGAAAGTAGCCTCACAGTGTGACTTGATCATAAATTCCTAAATGAGAAGGTCATGGTGGGTGGTCGAGCCCCAGGCATCTAACTTTCTTAGTAAAAGGTTTATCTTTGCCTTAAGCAAGCCCTGTCCATTGTTTCTGTACATCTAGGGTAGACACCTTTGAAATAATCACCTTCAAGAGAACACATAATCTTGTTAACTATCCTGTGCACCTTGCTTTCTCCTACAATCTTCCTTATATTCCCTGCTTTATTCAAAATGCACAAACGAAGCTGCAAACTGTCATGCTAGGAAGTGTTTTTCTCAGTCTGTTGAGATTTTGCTTCCAGATATATCCTTTGTTTGGCTCCAATATATTTTTATTAAAATTCTCTACAGGTTTGAATGTTCTCTTGTTGACAATGTTGACGCTGAATTCTTCCCTGCTATCTATAGTACTATGAAGCAGTACTATAGGAGTGAAGGGTTTACCGGAGTTAGCAACACTTCTAACATTTGTGGCCCTTATGATCAGTAATATTCACTGACAGTATTTGTGCAGGATTGAAATGAACTTGTACTATGTCCATCAAACCTACACCCTTGTCCTCATTAGCACATGTCAGAAACTTCCAGAAGCTGAGCACTATAACAAGACAGATTGTTACAATTATTAAAAATGATAATCATTAGCTCTAACCTCTTCACAAGAGAGTGACTTGTCGGTGTACAATAAGAAAAACCTTCTCTCATAGTCGCACTTTTTTGTGAGAAAAGTTCATCTTGACCTAGAAACGTCCTCACTTGTGGTTGGTGTGTTGTCACAAAATGGCTCTAAGAGACCCATAGCCATGGGTATCATAAACAGCCTGTCTCTACTGCCATAATATTAGCTTATTGCTCATGTATTGTGTTGAAAAGATATTTAGATGAAGACATAAATCTTCTGAGATTATTTGACTAATAGTAATAATGGAATAAGTGCTGGTAAAAAAGTAGTAGTTATGGTAAGAAAATAAATTTTGATAATTTAGAAATTGCCTCAGGGAATAGGAAATATCCTGTAGTTCATTCTCAAATTTTTTGTGATGTTACTCAATAATTAAAAGACTTTAGCATATATTGCTATGTATGGTTTGACTTCTGTAAGCTCTCTTCTCAATTTGAGTTTATGTGTAGCAGCTTGCCTATGAATCAATCCTACAATTACCACTTAAAAAGGAAAAAAAACACACAAATGAACAAAAATGGCTAGAAAATATTATAATAGTGCACCAGGCTCAATTTTCATTTTTCAAGACTTAAATTCTTAAGTTATTTGATTCCCAATATTGTTTAGACCTTAAATATATATTTCTACATCTGTGCACACATATATAACTAACTGACTTTGTATGTTGGCGCAGTTTGACCAAATAGTTCAAGAGAAAAGCTTGAGATATTTAGACAGGAACATGATCCAACTCTTGAGCCATTATGGAATAGTGATCGTTTGGGTCAAATTTGCTATTAACTTGTGGTCAAAAGAGGGGTGCTATAATAAATATGAGCAAAAGTAACTTCACAAGGTGGTCTGATCATAAATTCTGAACTGGGTAGTTCATAGTGGGTAGTCACGTCTCAGGCATGTAACTTCTCTAGTAAGAAATTTATCTTTGCCTGAAGCAAGCCCTGTCCATTGTTTCTCTGCATCTAGGTTAACACACCTTTCAAATGCCTCTTTTTCGGACCCCTCAGAGAGTAATCACCCTCAAGAGAGCACATAATCTTATTAACTATACTATAATCTAATCGCCACCTTGCTATCTCCCACTTTCAGGTAATCTTACAGCCTTCCCTCCCTAATTCCAAAAGTATAAAAGAAACTTTAAAACTGTCATTCTTAGGAGTATTGGAGATCTCGCTTCCTGGCGTTGTCCAGTTTGGCTTAAATAAACTCATATAAACTCATAAAGATTCTCTACAGATTTGGACATTCTTAGGTCCACAAATTATAGATTAAGTGAAGGTTGTGTACTCACCTGAGGCAAAAAGAAAACCTAATCTAGGTTGGGATTGGTGCATATTCCTGAAACCAATTATCACTGAGATTAAGAATAACAGTGTGGGACCATCATAGGACTCTAAGCTGCAATAAAACCTGTTTATCCAGATGGGTTAGTGCCATAATGGTAGAGAACCCCTGGAGATCAATGAGCATATGCTTTAATCGGCACACTTGGAAACATGGCACATGAATGGGCCCTGCATGGCTGGTGTGCTCAGCACCATGCTGAGATGGAGCAAAGCAATCATCTTGCATATCACTTAGCTCTTCTCGTCATCATTTCTCCACAATGCCCAACCTGGCCAATAAAGCTCAGAGAACCAGGAATCATCTGTGGGATGCACAGGGTGTCATCAGGTGGCCCAACCTGTACTAAAAATGCCTTTGGGATGGATGCTGAATAACTAAGATGGTTTGTTTTTCTAGCCCATTTTTCACTTTTAACTTACAAATCTGCATCTACAACAGCCTCCTGGAACCTTCTATTCAACATAAATAAAATTAAACTAATAATATTCAATATTCAGTTCTATCCCTGTTTTTCGCTCCTGTGTTCCCTGCCACAAAAAGACAGTAAATAACAATCCCATTTACCTCATTTCAACTTTAAACTTTATCCTTTTCTTCAATATGTAAACTTGAAGAAGAAAAGGTCTCCATCTATTTTACTTACTATTTTATCTCAGGATCTAAGGAAATTTGGGGGAATGAATGAACAATCAAGACACAAAAAATGTTTAATGGACTGTAAATGTCTGCCGCATGCAATATGTAATTCTGATAAGAGAAAAAATTGAATCAGAAAAGACAAGCGTCTAGGCTTTATCTGATAGAAATTATTCAAACCAAAGCAAAAAATAAGCTTCTTCTGTCGATGTATTAGTTTCCTACGGCTATTGTAACAAATTACCACAAACTTAATGGCCTAAAAGTATATGTATTTATTATAGTTCTGGAGATCAGAAGTCTAAAGTGAGCTTCAGTGGGCTAAATCCATAGTGTTGTCAGGGCCGTCTTCTTTTCTGGAGGCTCTAGAGGAAAATCCACTTTCTTGCTTTCCAGCTTCTAGAGGTTGCCCACAGTTCTGAATTATGACCCTCTTTCTTCTCCAAAGCCAACAGTGGCCCATCGGGTCTTTCTCTCTTGCAGCCATCTTTCTGGTTGTGACCTTTCTGACTCTCTCGTCTTCGTTTAAGGACCCTTGTGATTGTATTGAGCCCATTTGAATAATCCAGGATAATCTTTTTCGCTTTAGGGTCAGCTGATGAAGAACTTTAATTTTAACTGTCATTGTAATTTCCCCTTGCCACACAACATCATGTGTTCGCACATTCTGGGCAGTAGGACAGGGACATCTTTGCAGGGCCATTATTCTGACTACCACAGCCAATTAGACTGATAACCAAAAATCTCAGATTGTCGTATAAGAAGAAATTATCCTGATCATGAGAAGGGTTGAAGTTAAAGTCATTCTTCATGGGTTACCTTAAACACCACCTGCTCCAGGATTCCTTTTGTGATTGTCCTTGTGGACATCCAAATTTTCTTCTTTAAATTTCCATTAAATTTTATTTATTTATAACAAGTCACTTTAAATCTTGTATAATGGATAGACAGGCTTGCATTTTTTTTTTCTCTTTGAAAAGGCTTATTAAAGACAAAATTAATTTCTGAACCGGCATGACTATGCAACTTTCTCATGTGACTTTGGAAAGACATTCCACTTTCTGGGGTGTCTGTTTTCCTATATATTTATCAAATTTTCTCATGATAAATATTAAGCACAAGTACATTCCTGGCACAAGGGGGCGACTCAATGACTGTTATGTCTCTTTCCCACATATGTGTTGATAAATTTGCATGTATTTGTGTGAGGAACCACTCCAGGACACACGGTTGGCACCTATACATTTTTTCTGAATGATTGTGAGTTCTGAAAATGCAAGGACTCTTTCATGTTCATTGCCATGTTCCTAGTCCCATAAATATTTATGCCTCTCAACCATAAATATTTGCTGAACTAACAAATAATTCTTAGTAAGAGAAATAGGAATGTTTCTGTTTTCCAGTGGTGTGTTCTCCTAACTTCATATTCTGTCTCAAATTTCCATGATTCATCTGGCTAAGCCTATATTCCTAAACCATTCATTTCTATATACAAATTAAGTTAAAAATCTTTGCAAAGCCAAAGCCTCAGACTCCTTCAATCTGCTTTCCTCCCGCTTCCACCACCCCTCCCTGCATATGTCCACTTTTCCCCTCTTATGGGAATGCAAAGACATAAAGGAATTTCTAAAACGAATAATTGATATTTCTTCAGAGCGACCTACTCTATTTTACTTGTTCTCCTAATTTACTCAGTTTATACCAACTGATGACAGAAGCCCATTGTTTTGCTGAAACATTAACTTCAGAAAGTCATTCTGCTCCCATATGCAGCACTAAAATTAATGATTCCCTCTGCAACATCTGTTTAATTAACTATCGGCACCATAGAAGAGGCGTCCAAATACCCTAGCGACTAAATCAGGCTCAAATTAGGGAAATACGATGTTAAATTGTATCAGGGAGAAGCCGAGTTTATCCTTCCGAGCACTGGCATTCATTAGCTAGCAGCCAACCCATGCATCTTCATAATGAAGTAGTGTCAGCAGTGCTTAGCTGTAAAGTTCTCATTTCAAGGCTGCACAGGTCCCTCTAGCCATGGTCACTGAGAGTTAGGAAGAAGGACTTAGAGAGCTCAGAGGTAGCGCATCATTCCATCATCTTTGTTGCTGGAAAGAGCAATGGTGCTTCCATTGGGCATGTGCAGTGTGAGGGATTCTGGGAAATAGTATTAGAGTGAAGAAAGTGACATTAGTGAGTCATTTCTATTAGTAGTGTTCTATCTTCCCTGAATCCTTTTAGTTAAATTTGCATAATTACCTGCATTGATCTACATAAGCAGGAAACTTGTCTGGCCTCTTTAGATGCACTGAGAAATCTTTTTAGTTCATAAATTTGGGAATATGTAACAAAAATTTGTAAATAACCTACTGTGTTCAAAGAATCATTCTAGGCACCAGAGAAAGGCAAATTAGACACAAATTCTGCTTGCCAATAATTTACAGAAGATAGAGTACATTGTAAATATTAGTATGAACCTGTGTGTTCTCATTTGTGCATAGGCAAATAAAATCAACTAGAACTGTACAAGTTCTTGGAATGAGAGGTAACTGAATATAACCCCTACTCTTACACAGTTTTTGATCTAGTTTGTGTACCCGCACATACACATCAACTAGAGTGTTGATTCAAACACAAAGAACAAAGGAAGCAAAATATTAAGAAAAATAGAGATAGACTATTATATATTACAGGTATTCAGAAGGGGGAGACATCCTGTTTAGTTCTGGGAGAAGTGTAAAAGGAAGAATTCAAGGAGTATATGAGCCCTTTTAAAGGATGGCAGGATTTGCACATATGGCTATATGGAGATAGGATAATTTAGAGACAGAGCAAGAAGAAAAATTATTGCAGATTTTGGGATCAGAGAATCATCTCGTTTTGTGGATGTAAAGGATGCTTGCAGATAGAAGTTTCTACTTTCTATTGCTTTCCTAGTCTCTGGTCCAAACTTGGTCTGAAATAATGAAGGTAACTGAATTATTCATTTATAAGTGCCTATTCTCTCTAGCCTTTAACTTTGTCACCTTGCATTGATGTGAGCACCTAGTTTCCCTACCTAAGCCTGACATTTTCAACAATCTATGTCTGACTATCCTTCTCTCTCCAACCATAGTTGCCATGCTTCACTTAAGCTCTACACCAGACTGACTTTCAAGCTTAGCTAGGGATCCTGACACACAATCTCAGATCCTGTCTTATTAAAATTAAAATGTAAATCTTTCTTAAGTGATAGCAATTAGATGTAGATGCCATTATCTCCGTATTGTCTGACCAATATGGAATAGTACATAAACACTACTTCTTAAACAGTGGCTAATTCAGTTAGCCACTGGGTTCTTTTTGCGAACAGAAGAAGACCTACTAAAAACAGGACTTAAAGTGTGGAAGGGGAAAAAGTCTTCCTGGCAATTATCAAGCCAGGGTAAGAAGAAAATACAGTCAGTGAAAGAGGAATTGAAACATTTGGGAACTGAAAGTCAGCTCTAAAGCTCTTAGAAAAAATACTAGTTCATTGTACAGATTACTCAAGATGCAGTTATGTGTTTGACTGGACAATAGCAAGACACAAATCTGGTGGCTGATTCAACAAATTTTTCCACTTTGTTAGGTTTTTTTGGCTGTTGTTGTTGCTATGGTGACAAATGTGGTGTGAAATTGTAAGTATGCAAACTGTACAGTCAGGGAGCTCCAGGGGCCCAGCAAAGCCAAAAGACATGACAGGAGCTGAGGAAATAGAACAGGATCAGAATGGTCCAGTAAATCATAGAGCTTCCCCATAGCAACGTCCTCACAGTCTTCCCCTCCGCAACTGCTGCTAAGTCTCCAGATCTAAGCAGCCACGTGAGACAGAACATTAGATGCCAGATGTGCGCATCTGTTAGTTAAGCCACACGCGGGAAAGAAAAGATGCCATGTAAAGTCCTAAGTTTATTATAAAAAAAAAAAGCAAAGCAAAACAAAACAAAAAAACTGAAATCTGGCAACTTCTAGCAATGGAAAAAAAAGTTCTAATTCATTAAAGTCATTATATCAGTGATGTTGCCCAGCTGTTGCCTTCGGGAGACAAGAGATATTTTTCCTATCTTCTTTCTTTGCTTATTCTCTTAATCTGTAAACTATGGAGGATCAATGACTCAATGTAAACAGATGTTTAAACATGTATTCCATCTAAGTTGGTCCAGAGGTGGGATGCTTTAGTGGGTAGGCATCCAGGCTCTCCTATCAACAGACTGGCTTCCAGTTTTGATTCTGCTGCTTACTCGCAGTATAAATGTGAGTAGTCAATCTGTTATCTCTAAGTCTCAAATTTTTATTTGTTTGTTTGTTTGTTTTAATCTGAAAGACGTTACCTTCTAAGGTTATTGTGAGTGTTAAAGGAGATAAGGGTCATAAAGCACTTAGTACAATGTTCATAAGAATTCAATAAATTTCAATTATTAAGGTTAGCATCAAGTCACTTCCAGTCTAATCTTTAAGGAGTGTAGGTGCTTACTTTCTTCCTTTTTTAAAGGAAGTGAAAAATTAAGTCTCATTGTGATTAATGGGAAAAAAGAATAAAAAGGGGAAAAATGGTAGAAAAGAGATTTTTTAAAAAATTTCTCAGATATAATGACAATAACTAACTGAAACTGTCTGCAGGACTGACCTCTAAAATCAGAATGCCCCGAGAGTGATGGTTCAGACACAGATGATGAAAGGAAGACCAGGGTGGCAAAATAAAATTGATCTCCAGCTTGGACAATGGGAGGAGACAGGAGGACAATCTAGAAAAGATGTGATCATCTAGGAGCATATCCAGGCAAGAAAACAGATGAAGCACAACCTTGGAAAATACAGAAGCTTCTCTAAGAAATCCAGATTTGGGGCCTAATATTTGACCTTAGAACAGTCCTTTTTCAGATAAGCTTCAGAGAAAGTTTCTAAAACCTAAATACAGAAGTTACGAAAGAAAGACATGGTCTCTCTCTGAAAGTAACATGTATGAGTTCAGTACTGGAAGGGAAGCACAGAGAAAAGGCACCATGACATCAAATTCTAAAAATGGGATAAAAATGTCTCACTGTTGGAATTACTGCAGAAATGTTTGAAAATATATCTAGCCATGTGGTCAAACGATGAAATTAAAGTCATAGTTCTATTTTTATGCATCTGTGAAATACAGAAAAAATAAAGTAGAAAACAAAAACATAGAAAAACTATTAGTGTAATTGTACTGTCTTAATATATACCTGCCATATCCAAGTAGATGTGTGTGTTTGTTTTCTCTCAACTTGGAGCATTCATATTTGTCTTTTTCTGAGTACAAGCAATGACAGTAATCTGAGCATGTGAAAGATTAGTTTTAGAAGCCCCTTCATTGCATATTTACATATGAGATGTGTTGGTTTCACCTGTGTTCTGTTTATCCCCAAAATAAGAAGTAGGGTCCTAGAGAGGATCTTAATTATTGGCTTGTCAGTATTTTTGTAGGGAGAGAGAATGACAGAAATATCACTGAGAAGTGAGAAGAACTCTAACACAAGTCTAAATATTCCTACTAGAGAGATTTTACCCAGAAGATGAAGATTGACTGGATTCAATTATCACAAGAAACTAAAGCACTGAACATAACAGATAAACTTTAAAAAAGAACCTGGTTATCATAAGGCTTGAAATTGGTTTCGAAATAAGCATTTGAGACATGTTTGTATTTGAGATCAAGACCACAATTACCTTGAGGTATTACTAACAGGCAAGATTGTCTGAGAAACTTGCAGCTAATATGCCTAAATTTTATTTAAAATGTACTCACTCAATCCTTGCTAATTAATAATGAATGAAAAATGAATGACTTTTTACATCAGCCTGCTCTTTAGATTTAATGGACATAAAGATACACTACGATCACTTCTTAATCTGTATCCTAATTGTAGTTTTATTCATTTCAGCAGTTTTAATCATTTCAGCATGTAGGAGAAGATGGATGAAACAATGAGATTTTATATTTCTTCTGTGATTGTTACGGAGTTCTGACATGGAGATGGTAAGACCTTTAGTATGTGTTCAATACACCGGTTTCACATACATTATTCCATTTAAGCTTTACTATTACTTTAGTATGCATTTTCTCCATTTCACAGGTGGGAAAACAGAGGCACCAAGAATTAGTCCATAGTTACTTGGCTCGGAAATGAAAGTACCAAATTTATGTTAATCCTAGTTCTCTGCTCTTACCGACTACATAATGCTATTTGAAATGAGAAATTACCTAATAAGTGAGATTGTTAAGTAATTGAACAATCCTAAAATTGGATACATTTCATTTTAAAAAAATGTAATAAAAATATTGAATTTTTGAGTACCAGCACTAGATTGAGAATTCAGATATCTGATCTGCTGTCAAAACTGAGCCCTTTTAAGAAGTAAAATAGTCTCTGCTGACCATGCAGTGTCCCTGTAAATGAGCAAGGGAGCTCTTTGGGGTCTCAAGGGCACTAATCCCATTCGTGAGGATCCCACCCTCAGTATCAAATCACCTCCCAAAGGCCTCACTTCCATCTACCATCACATTGGATTTGGGGGGTTGGGCTACAACATATGAATTTTAAGAGAATACAAACATTCCATCTATAGCATGTTCCTACAGAGTATATGAATCAGTGAGAGCTATAAACATGACAATATTCTTAATTACTCCAACGACTGTGGTTTCCAAACTCTGCCTGAGTTTGTCTATGTAAGGGATGACAAAGATGTGATACACTGGCTTCCACTCTCCCATCTGTGGCCATGGTGGTCATTGTTAATAATTCATGGCACATATGCATTACCACATTTCTTAGACCTCAATAAAGAGCCAGAAGGTTCTCACTACCTATTGACTAGAGATGATGCATGAATTGAAATGTACTTTTCTTTCTTATCCTCGTAGAAAAAAAATAATAACCAAATTGGACAAGGGCCATAATATTAGCCCAGAAACTCTTTTTTTCCCTCTTTAAGAGACAGTATTAATAAGTATTAAGAATCAGAAGGCATCAGAATCTCATCTCTTCCAAAGAACTGTATAAGGTATGGGAGAAGTCACAGTGAAAAATGTGCTGGAGCTAAGTTGCTGTCCATAGCTTTATATTTGCTATTGGTCTCATTTAAACTATCGGGGACATTTTTCTTTCTGGTGGGAATTATAAACTTGGCACATACCAGGAGAGTCATAAAATTCCCTCTGGTATCTTTAATCAATCATGACTAGTATATCTACCATACATTCTCTAAGTTTAAAATAGAATAAAGTCACATAATAATCTTTCTCCCAGCAGCTAGACTGCCTTTCAGCACAATGACCCACACTCTATGGCTGTATTAACAGATACGATCTATTCTTTAATGGAGCTCAGCCATGGGGATTAGCTACCTGTAATGCAGTTTGGGCTGTCAAGCACTCTACCAAACTGCTAACACATTACGAGTTATAGGCATCAATTCTTTCTAAGTGAAAAGGCATTTCACATTCAAAACACTTCAAACCTAATAATGGGAAATTATCATGATGGATCCCCTTCAGCTGCTGAAAGGTAAAGAGATGGAGAGTAAAAAGACAGACACCCAATCAAAAAATTCATATCAATTCTTTTTGATCTACCTGGGGCAGATTAAACTGGAGTAGTGGATAAGCTGTCAAAAAGATTGCGAGAGCTCAGCTGTGGATCAGAAGTGTTTCTGTTTTATTGGAGGAGGCAAATCCTAATAGAATAGGAATTAAGTCCAACGGCTGGCATAGTGTCATTTGCCTAGAGTCAGAGTGGTCTGGGCAGTCCAGAAAGGCCGGGTCATCATGCATCATATTTAATTTTCCTCATGTTCAGTGTTAATACCAGGATATTGATAATACTCAGGGAATCTGATGTGGATAAAGATCCAGGAAGAGGGCTCCAACTAGGCCCGGGGAAGCTGCAATGTCCTATCTTCCCTGTCCTATTTCATATGGCCTTCCAAGTGTGGTCAGACCCTCAACTGACTATGGAATAAAACAGGGGCCAGAGATGCTAACATTAGCTGGCATTTTGGACTTAATTTCAGAATTAAGGCTGACACAACCATTATTCCCATATGACCTCATTATATTCATTCGTTTATTCATTCATTTGCTCTTAATCTATTCAACTCCTTATTCAATTTTGATTTTATATTCAGTGGTGTACTAGATATTATGAGTTTGAGGAGCTTTCAAGAAAACCAGAGGAATCCAAAACACACTTGAGAAAAGCTGAACCATCACTTTTGGTACCACCGCCACAGAGATAGTCTAATATTCACTATCATTCACCATTAAAAAAATCTTCTAGTTTGAATATTGGCTAGAACTGGCAAACAAATTTCAACCAGTTGTTGAAAAGCTGTGTGAAAAGGACCAATTTGTGCTTAGTGGGAAAGAGTGTTGGATTGACTAAAAATGTCTGCAGTAAGAAGAAAGAAGGGTGGGTCTCAATCCTGCCAATTCTGCCATCTATAATCTGATTGCATTCCCATTTTTCAGTTCTTAGTTCTTCCTTTTTAGATCCCTTTCCCCCCACATTGCTACCAACATAATATCCCAGCATTTATTTGATGGTTAGATGAATTTGAGCAGATGATTTAACACATTTTAATTTCAATTTTCAGAATATTTAAAATGGAGTCATAACACAGTGCATTAATAAATAGCTATCCAGTGACTTCCAAAATTTTCAGGTCCAGAAATGTAAGAACATGCTCAATAGATAAGGTCCACACTCTCACGAAGAGGGACTGAAGGTAATCAAAATAATCACACCTATATATAATTTCTAACTTAGGTAAGTGAAGTAAAAGAAAAACACATGTAATAAAGAAGTCATACAAAAAAGTCATATAAAGAAGTCATTATTACCTGAGGCGGGGCCAGGGGGGAGGGTCAAGAAAGTTTTCTTGGAGCAATTGATGTTTAAATGGATGTGAAGCACATAGACATTAACTAGGGAAAGAAGCTTCTTGAATAGCATGTGCAAAGGCCCTGAGGCAGGAAGAGGGAATGATTTCTTTAAGAAAGAAAGACATACGTGGCTATAAGCCAAAGGAAAAGCAAAGAAAGGAGCTGGATCATGTAGGACATCTTATGCCATGTTGAGGGTTTGCTTTTTATTCTAATAACAGTGAGGAAGCTTTGAAATTTTATAAGCAAAAGAGCCATGATTAGATATATATTTTTTAAAAAGATTACTCTCACAGTACAATGAAAATAATATTAGGGAAGGGCAAAGGAGAAAGCAGCAGAGAACTGTTCTAAGTTTGTTCATTTTTTTTGTTTTGTTTTTCTCCAGTAGTACAAGGGAGAAATAATGAGGTTATAGCATTATGATTAGAACACTGATAAAAATTAGTGGGAAAATTGATGCTCAGGATTCATCACAAAAGGACAAGGTCTACAATTTTAAAATGTTGAATAGAACTGATATTAATTTATTACACATTCTGGGCATTGCATTATGCTATGCTGTGAACTGTCAAAATATTTGGTCTCACTTTAATTCTTATATGAGTCCTATTAAATAGTCATTACTATAATCTCCAGTTCATGAAAGAAAAAAACGAAATGATTAAAAAATACCCCGTGGGAAGCAGTCACACTAGGCATATGCTTCAGGAGATGGAGGGAATTAAACCTAAAACTCACAGCTGAACTGCAACTTAGTCACCTCACTCTGGCTGGTTCCTCTCCACCCAGACACTCTGAGATGCATTTTCAGGCCTATTTTGATATCTGGGTGTCCTCTGAACCCCACAGTGTCTGCCTGGCTACCTGAATTCCCATCCCGATATCCAGTCCAGCTTTCAGAAAGGAAGTGACAACGTAGCTGAGAAGAGAGACAGGAGGGATGGAACTCATTTCTCTTAGAACCCATTTTCTGAAACTTTCAATGATTATAATGCTGACTCTATTTACTTTCCTGACTCTATCAAAAGCCCGAGAGAGAGAACACATTTTCATTCCTGTCAAAAAGGGCTGAGGAGACCATGTCTATTTAGCCTTGTTAGAGAATACAGTTTAGGAGACTTTGTTAAGACTGTCTTATTAGTCGTACAGCATTTGCACATTGATGTCTGAAGGCAAGGTATGACCTTAATTACATTATCATGCTAAACTTGATGTTTTCCTTGAGGGCCAGGGGGTGAAGGGATAGAGATGGAGGCAGCAGCTGTGGGTCGAGGATAGAAAACTCCATGACATTGTGTGACCGGTAATTAAGAGATAGGGGTGAGGGGAGGGCATTGAAAAAGAAAACAAATAATGTCTCCAGGGTCTTTTGTTTCTTGGGAACTAAGTTGTGCATTGTACATATTTTATATAAAAAAAAATCAGTAGGGATACCAGTGAATTTATATTACAAGTAACTGATAAAACACAACGTTGAATATGCTTATTTGAATGGTTTGGAGTTTGCAAAGCATTTTGGGATAGAAAGGCACTATTACATTGTGATTTAAGTGGGCCAATAACAACACACTTATCTTTCCCTTAAAGTTCAGAAGTAGCAGAGACATAGTCCCAAAAGGGGTGGCCAGGTGGGGATCAAAATACAAGTTCATTATTGTTAAAGCAGTACTGCAGAACATGGATTGGGCTCAGGGGCATTATCAAGCTTCTCTATAAAATAACTTCCCTCAAATTTACCCTTACCCACATAGGTACAGGCAGAGGGGCAGTGGGCAGGACAGTTAACTCACAGGGGTACCTGGAGGCATGATGTTCCAAGTACCTCCTACCTGGAGACCCTTTCTTCAACCCATCATTCAAATATAATCCTTCTTCCTTTGGCTGTGGGTAGGGACCTGAAGTATTCCTATAAAAAATTCCGTCAAGAAACCATGAAGATATAAAAATAAGGTTTCTGCTATCGCATCGTAAAATTTAAAAGCATGAGCTTTACAAGAAAACAGACGAGGCACTTAAAATGTTACCTTCTACATTCCCCTAAACAAGTCCCTAAGCTAGAAATCAGGATGTCTGTTTATAAATAACTGACACTATCTTTATTTAAAATGTTGATATTTTGTTCATCACGGAATTTTGGCATTCATTTTGATTTTTAATGTTTTATATTTTAAAACTATATCAAAATATTATATTATTATTATTAAAATATATTATTTATCTCGATTACTGAGATTTTGGTACCCTAGCATACTATCTGCCATAAAGCAGGTGCTAAGTTCTTGAGTACAGTACATTGTGAAAAAATGATTTCTGCACCCAAGGGCTAACAGTGTGAAATGGAACAGTGTTTTGCAAAGATTGGTACAAATTTAACATGTAACAAATGAATTACTGATGATATTCCAATTGATTTGAGGTGATACATAAAAAGTATTTAAAAATTTTAACAGTTATGTATTTACTTTGATAAGCTTTCAAATATGTATATATATGCATATACATAATTACAATAATTTTAATTTCATAGATGTTATTAGTTAGGATGAGGTTACAGAAGAAATGTTTTTAAGTAAACATAAAGAGACTATTAAGTAAATAAAATATGTGCAGCACACAAATTTGGCAAAATATCTTAAACAAATGCACAGATAATTGGAGTTTAGGAAGTTCCATAAAATAAATGCTATCACTTCAAAGTCAAACAGTGGGACAATTATAATAAATAGTATAGTAGATGCAGAAAACACAAACAACAGTTACTGAGAGAAAGGAGAAATTAATTCCAACCGGTGGGAACTGGGAAGGCTTTAAGGAGGAAACAATTCTTGAACCAGGCCTTGACAGCTGGAAAGGATGTCAAGAAACAGATGTGTAACAAATGAGCAAGACAAACAGAGACCCATGGTCATGGACTATAGACTAGTGGTTACCAGGGTGTAGGGAGTGGGTGGGCAGAGGGGAGATGTAGATGGGGTAAAGGGGATCAAATATGTGGTGAGAAAGAAATCTAACTATGGGAGGTGAACACATAGTGTAAAAAAAAAATATATATATATACACACACACACACACACACACACACACACCTTATTGTTAAAGTGTACAGCTGAAACTTATTGGATTTTGTTAGCCAATGTCACCATAAAAAAATAAAATTAATTAATTAATTTATTTATTAATTTTTAAAAAAAGAAACAGATATGAGGCCATTTTGTGAAAATCAAACATCCAAACTGCGTGCTGTATTTATTCTGGGGACTGATTCTGTTTCCATTTAGCTGGTGCCATTGTTACGCCATTCATAAAGAGCTGGTGGTGTTTCTAGTCCCCATGAAGAATTGTTTGTATTGCATTTTAAGGTCACCTAGTTGGTGACAATAATTTCCCACATCTCCTTTCTTTCTTTCCTTGCCTGATTGTCTTCCAAATTAGTTTACCACACGCTTATAGCCAAGAACCAAATTAAGGGTGTTCCCACCACACACGTGTGATCAGCAGCACCTGGAAACAATAACAGTGTTTCCACACACTCACCCTTTTTCTGGTAAATTTTATATAACAAAATGAAAGTCAGTTACAGATCCACTAAGTGGGGGATGTAATGGGAGGGAGGAGCGGTGAGCGCGATCTAGGTTGGAGAAGATAAGCTGCATAAATCAGCACACCTTGCAGCTGAACATTTCTTTAAATAGCAGAACAGGAAAAGAACATGCCTCTTCTATTAATATCATCAGCACTCCCTCCTGTCTTTAGTGGAAACCAGCCTGAGACGTTAGGATGGGGGACGTGTGACCGTCCTAGGCTGAAATGCTGTAAACCCTGCCTTGACTGCGCATCTGTCAACGTTGCAGTATTGAAATTGTCCCTGAGGCAGAACCTGGCCTGGAGTATTCTTGGAATCTGTTTTCCCCTATATCCCTATCTCGTCCAAATTTACCCGTTTTTGTATTTTAATCTAATAGGTTCCTGTCTCTTACCTGGAGACTTTGAGTCGACAAAATCTTAGGGTTGGTTAGTTTGAACAGGTAACATAACAAAGCCACGTCTGGCTAAGGTACCAGCTCTCTCAATTTAAAATTTTTTTTTTTCCCCAATGCTTGAATATCCTACCTAAAGTTTTGATATAAATTAATATACATGTTATTTTATTTATGACACAAGAGGTCTATTGTAGACTTATTACATAAGAAACTCACTGTGGAAAACAAAAGTATAAGATTTAACTGAGCAAAAAGAGAAAAAAAAAATTAGTTAAAATCATATCAACCGAAGATAATAGTTTTGGTGTGAAAGTAGATAAAATATATGTAAAATGCCTTATGTAAAAAAACTGGGCATTGGATGTATTTCAGAATTGGTTTGGATTTTAGAAAGCTAATTTGGAATATATTTATTATATGACATCAACCACAGCAGGTTCTGGGGTAGAATTAGTAAAAATTATGAATATTCGCATTATGTGGTGCTAAAATATATAAATAAACTCATGTCAGTTCAGGTTAGGTTTTGTGGCCAAATGTGTTTTGACAACAAATATGAAAAGAATACATTTAATCTGCAGAGTGTTTGAGTTTCCAAATTGAACATTAATGCTTACATTGTTACTCTTCTCTAAACTGTTCTTTGACATGATGAGTAAATTATAAAGTTTTCAATGTGCAAAAAATCTGTATCTACACCATCATGGAATATCAAATTTTCTCTTAAAATTTTAATACATACATATTTTTAAATGCAGAGTATAGAAAAATGCAAAACAAAGATGCTAAGTGCCACTTCATACCACCTCCAGTGACAACTGCTATTTATTAGCCTCATTTTATTTATATGCATACACACACACACACATACTTATATAAAATTACTTATTTTTTAAAAAGCTGGAATAATATTATGCATACCATTCTGAAATCTGGTTTCTCCCTCTAATATACTTTGGAAATATTTTTATATCAGTAATATAGATCAGTATCATTCTTAAGAAGGCCTTCATAACAATAAATACAATAAATGGATTCCCTTCCCTTCCTTTTTTTCCTCCTTATTCCCTTCCTTTCTTCTTTTGACAATTATTTATCGTTTCAAGCACTGTTCTAAGTGCTGGGAATATAGAGAGAAATCAGACAAAAATCCCTGAATTTAGAAGACATAGTTTCTAGTGGAGAGTAAAGCAATGAACGAGATTAAAAAAACAAAAATACACTTTATAGTATTTTAGATAGATGAAAACTAAATCATGTAAAGGGATAGGAAACATCAAGCTGAGAATGCAAATTTAGATAAATTGGTCAGGGATGTGGGATAGCTGCCCCTTAGAGGGGAAATGTGGGTAAAGTCTTGAGATAAAGGGTAAGTAAAAAAGTGAATGTAGATGTCGGGGGGGGGGGGGTGGGGGGGTAGGGTGCGGGGGGAGGGGAGGGGCAGTCCAGGCAGAGGGAATATCAAGTGCAAAGACTGTGCAAAAACAAGCCTAAAAGTTCTCAGTTATAAAAAGGAAGCCAACATGACTGGTGCCAACAGCAAGAAGAGAGGGATACATCAGAGTTGGGATTAATAGTCAGATTATGAAGGCCAAGCAGGCCATCAGAAGGACTTTGGATTTTACTGTAAATGAGATGGGATGTTTTTAGAAGGTTTGGAGCAGAGAAGAGGAAGATCTCGATTTTTTTTTTTAAAGGATGTCTCAATGTGTCGAGAACAGATAGAAGGATACAGAATATCTGGAAAACCATTTTAAGAGACTATTGCAATTATTTAGGTGAGAAATATCTTGGATAAATGTGAGAGCCATCGAAGTGGTGAAAAAGGATCAAGTTACGCAAAGCATTTGAAGGTACAGGTGACAGGATTTGCCAATGGATCAGACAGGATGAGTAGGAGAATGAGAAGTGTCAAGGGTACTGAGGTGTTTGGCTTGAACCACTGGAAGAGTTGCTATGAATTGAAGTAGGAAAGAATGCTGGAGAAATTGGTTTTGGGGGGAATATGAGGAATTTGTTTCTGACCATGTTAAGTTTGAGATTTTTGTGGCACATCCAACTAGAGATCTCAAATAAGCAGTTGGATTGAGAGGAAAGAAGTATACATATGAGTCACCAACATTTAAGTGGACTTAAAAGGTATGAGACTAGATAAGAATTTCAAGAACAGAGTTACAGTTTAAAAGAAAGGTTTTATTAAATCACTGTCCAATTTTTGAACATATAATTTGTTCACTTATATAAAGAATGGAAAAACTGTTATACATATATTTTGGAGATATATATATATATATATATACATATATATATGTATATATATATATATATATGATTGTTTTCTTACATCAATCGTCTTCATGCATAATCACTTCATAAGAGACACCTGGAAACAGACTGAAGTAAACCTGGTGAATGATGCTTCATTGACGAGAGTATATTTTTGTTCTATGAACACAATGAGTATTTTACGATGTCACATGGAGAGTCAGTGACGTTTTCTAGAAGGGGATGCCATTTAAACTGCATCCTAAAGGTTGCAAGAAAGTTTTGTACTTGAAAAATGGTATAAGATGAAAGAGCATCATTCGTGGTCCAGAAGGAAATAATATGAACAGGCGTAAAATGAAGAAGGAATGTAAAATGCCCTGACAATAACTAAACACCCACATAAAAGAAGCACGTGAAATCTGGAGAGCAACACGTCATGCAATTGGGAGTTGTTTTGGGATCACAGCCACAAGGATTTTACATTGCAAACTAAGGAATTTTTACTATGTCTGTAAACACAATTCAAGGAGATAGCATATATTTAAGGAAGAGTAAGCAATTTGATTAAATTTCTATTTATGAGAAAAAAAGAACTTGCATTGGAAATATAAAGGGTTAACCGCAGTGGCTAAGCACTGGGTCTGGGGAGGGTCCACTTGTGGGCAGTTGCAATCACCCCCCTTTTTATAGATAAAAAGAGCTTGGACAACAGGTGTGTCAGGGGGAGTGTGAAGGAATGAACTGAAGTAAGAAATGTTTGTGAGGTTTTCACATCTGGTCCTGACCTTTCATTGATGCCCATGTCTCAACATCTGGAGGTGGAGATTCCTGCCCCATTTCTGTGATTCAGTGCCACTCACACCCGAGGCTGGGGTCTTAACGTTCAGAGAAATTAGCCTGATTAGTGAAGCATGTGAATTAGAAGTACGGTTTTGTTTTTGTTTCGGAAGGGGAACCTTTATGTGTTTTTAAGCATATACAGTAATTTTGGGAGGCGGCGGGTGGGATAGAGATGATTCCAGACTATAACCCTTCTGAGGCCCTTGACCTGCATCTCCCACTGACCATCTAAACCAGGGGTCCCCACCCACCCCAGCTGTGGACTGGTACCAGTCCATGGCCTGTTAGGAACTGGGCTGCACAGCAGGAGAATGGTGAGCTACCGAAGTTTCATCTGTATTTGCAGCCACTCCCCAGCACCAGCATCACCACCTCAGCTCCACCTCAGATCATCAGGCATTAGACTCTCATAGGAGCACTGGTCCCTGGTGCCAGAAAGGTTGAGGACTGCTGACCTATGTGATTAGTTTAGATAGGTCATCAAGAGTATGTAAGCCTCAGTTTCTTTACTTACGAAATGGGTTTAAATGGGTTCTATAAACTCCAGTCTACTTCAGACAACTTCGTTGTATGAACTGAGATACACAAACAGATGTTCTTTGTAACAAACTCTACAAATATACGATGTTCCATTGAATTGGATTAAAAAAAATTATGTTAGGTCCTTTGAATTCCTTTTGAAACCAGACAGTGTATAAATAACTAGATTAAAAAGGTGCTGGCTATTGAAGGTTTTTAGGGAATCTGATTCGATAAAAATAGATGAATGAATTGCTAGTGGCATTATGACTATGGCAGAGAAATTATAGTTGAGAAACATCCTGCTGTCAATTTAAAAAAAATACTCCTTCCTCTAATATTATCACATTTTTCTTACAAAATCATGTCTTCATAGGCATGGAGAAGTAAATTTCACTCTAGTTCAGAATGAATTCTAACAAAACCTAAATTAATGACCTTTTACTACTTATTCAGCCTATTTTGTGGAGTGACATTTTTATGTTGACTTTCTCCTATAGTCCTGTTTCTCGCATGTTAATTCCTTAGAAATCACTATTCTGAAACAAAACCTGATTCTAGGAAACGAGGACCTTCCAAGTCAAAGGAAATGAACCTTGTGCATTTGATAGGAGTAGAATAGATTAATTCAGATGGGACTGGGTGGGAGATAAAGACAGCTTCAACCAGATGGCTGAGCTGGGTTTTCTGTCTGTTGCAACCTAAGAAAGTCTAGTTTATAAAAGCTCTTCTAAAGATCTGGAATCAAACTTTGTGGTGTACAGTTAATAGTCACTCTTTTCTTTACCAGGTTTATTGATATATAATTGACATATAATATGGTATCATTTAATTTTTCATGTTGTACAACATGATGATTTGATACACACATACATACTTACGTATATATTTATATTTTCAGTTTTATCATTGTATTCTTCAGCTTCAGAATTTTTTAAAATATCTACATTTGGATACCTCTTCCAGTCTTTACATACTGAATTCAGTAGATAAACATCTCCTCTTATCTGTTCCTTGGGCTGATGGGATCATACCTGGAATTGCATTTGTGCTGGCTTTGAACCAATTACAAGGCTGTCACTAGGTCTGCAGTGAGGTCTGCCATTGATGAGTTTATTGGGAGGGGGCTCAGGTGGGTGTGAATCCTATCTGGTCCCTGGGTGGATAGGGCTGCCTCCAGTGCTTTGTTCAGTTGTGGCACTGGGATGAGTTTCTGCTTCAGGGTCGGAGATGGGTGTGAAGTCCACCAAGGCCCTGGAGTGGCTGCTGCCTGATGACTGGATGTGTCTCTGGGTGGGCAGAACTGGCTCCGGACTGTGGCTGAGCGGGGCTGGGACAGGGCCCCATGACTGTTTCAGGTTCCACAGCCAAGACTGAAGCCTGCAGATTTGGCTCTGGTGGCATGGATGGGTGTGTCATCTGTCAGGTCCATGGCCGTAGGGGCTGGAGCTGAGTATAGAGCCATTTCAGGATCTCCTGAGGTGTGGATGTGTGTGTCTCCCAACTGGTCTCTGTGCCGGTATGATTCATGGACTGCAGCTGGGAGAGGCTGGAACTGAGTATAAGGCACCTTTGAGACCCCTGGAGGTGTAGAGGGAGCATCTCCCACCAGTTCCTTAGGCCGGCAGTACTGCTCTTGGACTGTGGCTGGGAAGGGCTAGAGCTGAGCATAAGGCCCTTTCAGGATCTCCTGCAACACAGGCAGGAGTGCCTCGTGCTTGGTTTCTAAGCTGGCAGGTTTGCTGGTGCACTGCAGCTTTAATAGGGCTAAAGCCAAGTATAGGACCCTTTCAGAAATTCTGGGGTTGCAGACACGATTATCTTTCTCTGAGACCCTGGATCCTCAGTGCTGCTGGCAAACTGTGGCTGTGATGGGGTCAGAGCTGAGCATAGGTCCCTTTCAGGATCTCTGGGAGTCAAGGGAGGAGTGTCTTCTGCTTGGACTCTGGACCCTCAGGACTGCTGGCAGATAGGGGCATTGAGGGGGCTAGAGGTACACATAGGTACACACCAGAGCTGCAAACAGGAGTCTCCTGTCTGGTCTCTGTGCCAGCAAGACTGTTCACAGACTGCAGCTGAAACAGGCTGGAGCCCAGTTACAGAATCTTTTCAGAACTGAAAGTCTAAGTTTTGCAGGCTGACCTCGAGGGGCTCCTGGACTGTGGCCGAGAGAGGCTGAAGCAGGTCACAGGACACTTCAGGGTCCGTGACCAAGATTAAGGTCTGTATGCCTATTACCTGATGTACATGTAGGCACAACTTCTCCTGGATCCCTTGGCATATAGAGCTGGTGACAGAGCCGAAGCCAAATGGAGCTGGAGCTAAGACTTCAGGATTGCAGGGCTCTTTCCAGGCCTGCAGCTGGGACCACAGCCTGTGCGTCAGCCACCTGGGTGTGGTCCTGCCTTCTCGAAAAAGCTTTCCTCCATCTTGGACTACATGGAGGTGTCACACTCTCCTACCTGAACTCAAAGCTCTTACAAAAGCACTTTTTCTGTCTACAGATGCCAAATTGTTGTTGTGGAACAAAGGGATACGAACAAGAGTATCTTATTTGGCCATCTTGCTGACATTCCTCTACTCTGTTTTTCAAATTTCACTCAACAAACTTGTAATGAGCATTCTTCTGGGATAGACCATTTTATAGGCCCTGAAGACCATAGAGACCATTAAGACCATAAATTCTTTTAGAAAAGGAATTTACAACCTCCTTAGTGTATAAAAAATAATGGAACTACAGTAGATATTCAATAAATTGCTTCTACTCTTTGTTCATAACAGAAATTGGCAAGGTTTTCTTGTTTATGAATTAGGACATGTCTCTGTCCATGATCTTAGCAAAATTCATAAAACAGGTAACCTATGATATTTTCACATTAGCATATGTACTACTCAACCCACTTCAGGCACTCAAATGAACTTCAGTTCAACTACTGCTTGTTAAATATTGTTCTGAATAAGGTCTTATGCAATATCAGTGGGAAGAACAAATTTAAATATTATTCTTATCTTCAAGAAAAGGAGAATGTAGTGCAGAAATACATTTTATTTGACTCTTAAAACAACACTAAATGTTTAATGATCTGATAGAATCAAAAGAAATATTCTAGGAGATATCGAAAAAAGGAACAATTAAATAAGGCCAGAGGCAGGAAGAAAGTTTTAGTACCAAATGAAGCCTGTGTGCCCTTAACTGAAAGGGGCAGTGTGGGGGGCAGTTAAGCCTTTGGAGTTTTAGAACTATCCATGACCGCATGCAAATTCTGGCTCAGAGGTTACTAGGTTTGGGTAAGTCATGAATCCTCTCTGGACCTCATTGTCCATACCTATAACATGTAGATTATGAAAGCCCCACCCACCCAAGGTTGACTTAAGTTTAGATAAGACATTCGATTATTAAATGCTTGTCACAGTATCTAGTATATATTAGGAAGCAAATACAGGGAACCTATTAACGTTGTTTTAAACTGAAACATTTTACCAGTCAGTTTATCTTCCATTTCTCCTTTATTTGTTGTAAGACCTTTGCCCCTCCAGCATTGTGCTAGGATCAGAGAAGAAAATATCAGACGAAGGCCATTTCCTTTACATTGCCGAACCCATGCAGAAGAGAGGAGTGAAGAAAATAACCCAAGGAAACCTCTCCATGGGAGATTTCCAACTCAGTTTGGGGGTCTGTGGATGTTCAGAACGCATCTCAAAGTTTAAGTTGTGAGGATTTGGCTTTCTTGAATCAAAGAGAAACTCAAAACTGTTTAGCATTCAGAAACCAGCTCCAGCTGTTTCCTCTTGGAACAAGTTATTCACCTTCTCCTTCTGTTATCTTGATGGCCTTTGTCCCACTTTGATGGTGTGTCTCTTAGTCCGGGTCATGTCTCCTCTGTATTCCGCACAATGCCAGAAACACTGCTGAGACTCATTAAAAGTTGCAACAATTGGGACCGTAGTCATTTGAAATCTCTAAAAATTTGAACGACTTACTCAACTTTACTTTACCTCGATTTATAGAAATAAGTAATGATGAAAAGCATGCATATTCAATCATTCATTCACTCACTTATTAAATCATTAAATAAAATGAGCCTCGAATGGAACAAAGCTTCCTAGCATTGACATAGCATAACGGAGTTTTCCCAAATGTCTCACATGTATAAATTTCACAATGTTATTGTTGGTCTATGTTATTGTAAGACAGACAATAAGGATATATTGTGTGTTACCCTATCATCTCCTGCCATTCCTGGCACATGATAGAAGCTCAATATATATTTGTCAACTGACAGTGGAAAAATCACCTAAATTCTCTGAGTCTCAGTTTTTATGTCTGTGAAAAGAAAATAGAGTAATAATGTCTACCTCTCAAGATCATTCTGAAGATTCAATAAGAATTTACAGGGCATTCTAAGAACTGTGCCTCGCTTTCAGAATGCTCCAAAGAAAAGAACATTGAAATAAAGTAGATCAAATTGTTTACTAATGGATAGGCCATGAAATCAACCCATGATGGGTATGAGCAAGAAAATGTCAAGTACCTTTAAAACTGCAGACTTGTTCCAAATCAATTGAGTAATCTAATGGAAGGTAAAAAAAAAAAAAAAAAAGGCTACAAAAAGGATGTGTAAAAATAGGTTAGAAATGTTTCTCCATACAAGTATGTAGCAGTCACAAGATTTGCTCTGCCCAGGAAAGAATGTTCTCCAGCCTAAAAATGCCATGTCTGGTTCTGGTTGCTGGAGTATGCCTATTGTAGAGGTGGATACATCAGGGTCTATTAAATTATAGCAATCAAGTATTTGCATCATATAAACTCACCTGTCTTGTTTTAATTCTGTGCTGATCAGGCCTTCTTTCTGCTAATTTATCTTTCCACTTAATTGGCCCATAGGGAGAGAATGTACTGCCCAGGCTGACATAAAACTCATTCTATGTTAGATTTATATTTCTTAGTGTAAATTAGTACATTGTTATTCTGGTTTTATTTATCAGCCTCTTGTGAGCTTTCTTAGTGTGAACCAGCATTCTTGAATCTGATAAACTCTGAAACACTTTTAACAATGAGTCTCTAAGACAGGCAAGCCAAGGGACAGTCCCTGAATGGGTTCGGATCTACAAAGTTAGTGAGACCCCATGAAGACTTGTATGACCAGGGAACTGGCCTTTGTCAACTGAGCTCCTCTGATATCTTTACTCTGAAACTCCACAGCACCTCATGGGTGGTTGTTACATTTTCCATGTCTACGGTTCACTTTTTCTTGCTGTCATGTCAGGGAGAAGTTTCATTTAATGGGAAATAAAGCTATTTGCCCAAGATTATGTAGTTAGAAATTCTGTTCTGGAAAGGGAAGTCTAGGAACATGGCTGGCTTTCAGGAGTTCAGAAATGAAAGGGGAAAGGAAGCTTTGAGAGGTGCAATCTCTTCCTTTATTAAATTGTAAGATGCGAATAAGAAGTCTGTTTGATTCTTTAGAAGAAGAGAGAATAGATGATTGAATCTCTGTCCATATAATTCTGATTTTTTTCCTACTGTTATCCAATTCATAATTAAATTAAAGAGAAAAAGACTGAACTTAAGTATCTATCCAGTGATTCAGAACCTCATTTCTTCCCATATTCTTACATTGCTCTTTACTTTTCTTCTCTTTCTAGCAATGTATTTCTATTGAGGGCAAATGAAGATGGTGCTTCATTGTATCAAACAAGTACTGATAGGTGATAAGATTATTTATATAGAAAATCCTAAGTAATTGGAAAATAGCTATTAAAATAAATAAGTTAATTTACCAAGTTTTCAGAATAAAAGAGTAATCCAAAATCAATTGTATTTTTACAAGCTAGCAGCAAAAAATTGGAAATTAAAATACAACAATTATATTTATAATATCATCATTTAAAAAATTAGAAACATTTTTAATAAGAGTTATGAAAGACCTATACATTGAAACCTACACAACTTCGCCAAAGGGAATTAAAGAACACCTAAATAAGTGGAAAGATATAAAAATTCATGCTTTGGAAAAAATAATTTTAAGATGTAAATTCTCCTCATATAATTCTATTAGATTGCTTTATAGAAGTTGACAAGCTGATCCTAAAATTTATGTGGATGTGTAAGGGGCCAGGAATATACAAAACACTCTTGAAAAAGAATAAAGTTGGAAGACTTACAGTAACTGATTTCAAAATGTACAATAATGCCATAGTAATCAAGACAGTGCAATGGTAGACTTTGGATCAATAAGTGACGGGTCAGTGGAACAAAATGAAGAACCCAAACCTTTCAACAGAGGCAGCAGAGGAATATAATGTAGACAAATGTGTGTGTGTGTGTGTGTGTGTGTGTGTGTGTGTGTGTGTGTTCAAGAAATAGTGCTGTTATCATAACTTATTCATAAAAAAAAAAAAACTCAACTCCTACCTTACACCATACACAGAACTCAACTCATGAATCACAGACCTAAACATAAGAGCAAAAATACAATGAAGTTTATACAGGGAAGCATAAAAGAGTGTCTTCAGAATTTGCAGGTGAGCAAAGTTGTTTTTTTTTTTTAAGACAAACTACAGAAAGAAATAACCATAAAAGAAGAAAATTAGACCATCAAAATTTAAAGCTTCTGTACATCACAAGACTCCATTATAAAATTGAATAGACAAGCCAATAAAAATGGATAAAAGTTATAAGCAGAGATTTTACAAAAGAAAACATACAATTGGCCAATAAGCACAGGAAAAACTTTTCAACATCATTAGTAATCAGGGACTGAAAGTTAAAAACACAGAGAGATACTATTATACATCCACTAGAATGGCTAAAATTAGAAAAAGTGGCAAAACCAAAGGTTGGTGACATTGTAGAGCAAGGTGAAACTCTGAAACATTTTTTTGTGTGTGTGGAAATACAAATGGTACAGTCAATTAAAAAAAACACACACACATAGCATTTTCTAATAAAAATAAGCATATTCCTAAACCTATCTTCTGACTCAGCAATTCCATTTCTAGGTATTTCCCCAAGAGAAATGAAAACATATGTTAACAAAAAGACTTGTACAAGAATTTTCTTAAGAGCTTTGGTCCTAATACTCCCAAATTGGAAACCATTCAAATGCCTACCAGTATGAGAACGGATATACGGTAGGGGATTCACTCAGGACAAAAATGAAATGAATTATGATGCAATGACTTGAATGAATCTTAAAAAAAATCACACATCTTTCTGTGTGGAAAAGAAAAAAGCTTTACACAAAAGAGCATATACTGTGTGATTTCATTTATATGAAATTCTTAAAAAATGAATAAGTCTAGAGTGAAAAACAAGGAAGACATTGGTGCTTCTGTGGGGTGGGGACAGGAATTGCATTGTAAGGAGTGTGAGGGAAATTTCTGGAGTGATAACAGTACTTTAATCTTGATAAGATTTTAGATTACATAAGTATCTAAATTTGCGCATTTCATTGTATGTAAAGTTTCCATAAAAACGAAATAAATCTCAAACTCTAGATAATAATATGCATGCTGAAGCATTTACAGGGAAGCACATGGATATCTGGAATTTAGTGCAATAAATGCATGACAAAGATTAATGAATGAGTAAAGGGATGGATAGATACTTGATAAAGCAACTATGATAAAATTTCAGAGGTATCATGTAGGTGGTGGATATACGAGTTTACTTAAAATTCTTTTGTATTTACTATATGTTTAAATTTTTTCAAAATAAAACGTTGAGGGGGGAAAAAAAAAAAGCACTGGCCTAGAAACCTGATCGCAGGGTGAAGTCCGAACCTCTTAGCATGATGTGTAACCCTAAACGAGACAATATGGATCCAGTCCAGTTTTATTCAGGAGATGGTACTGCTGTTGTTAGAAGAAACAGCCATTCATTCAGAGTAGAACTAGTAACTGGTCTGTGTGCATGTTAATGGGGGTGGAGAAATGGAGGCCGGGTCGTGGAGTTCTAAGCATCATTACGGTTATCTTAAGATAAGATATAATGTACAGTGATGGCAGACTTTTGGAACAAAGAATCCTGTCTCTTCTCTTTCTCAATGTCATTCTTGCTCTTCTCAGATTTATTTATCATTTAATTTGCTTTGTATCCATTTTGCTCCCTCTCCTCTGACTTCCTCTGCTTACTCATTATTCTTCTTAGGTAACTTTGGCTACTAAGAATGAGACTCACTCTGACCCTAGAGCTACATGGCCTTCCAGCTGGAGAGCTAATCATGAACTGTGATTCGCTTCCCTGCCCTCATGCCCCTGAATTACTCTCCCTTTCATGGCTTTTTCGCATTTTGCATAAGCTAGGTCCTCTCCCTGGATGGATTTGCATCTCTTCTAGATGCAAGTTCACATCCTTACCCTGTGACATGAAGTCTAACTGTGTTAGCTAAGTTTTTGGTATTGTTAATTTTACTTCAAGGAACGAAGTTTTATGGGAAGAATATTTATGGAAATGAGGAAATAAGCCTGAACTGAAGCTTCCAGCAAACAAAGAAACATAGTTTAGGCAGTGGAAGATGTGTAGACAATTTATCAGCCCTACTGACTGCCACATTGGCTTTGACTCACTCTTGGTTCTAATTTTTTAAAGATTTTTACTGCCCTGTGATACCTCTGTTCAGCCTTCTCCCACAATGCATAAATCTCCTCAGGTCACATATTGTAAAATCTGGGAGGAAATCATATTGATTCACTTATCTCAATCTTCCTACTGTTTCTGAACAAATCTAACAATGACATATTTATGATTTAAATGTAAAAATGACATTGGGTTATTACTTAAACCTAGTCTGATAGATTAATTGTAAACAAAGGAGAAAGTATGAAATTAATGAATCGCTGAGAAAATGACTTCATATTTGTTAGTATGTATATGAAAAATGCTGAAGGAAGCTAGTAGACTGATAAATGGTTTCCTACAAAGATGCCCATTAAACATCACCTCAGCACCACGGAAAATGGCCTTGAAAGTTAAACAAGACACTTCCAGTTATTGGAACTTTGACTCACCTGAATCAAAGTCCCTGGAGATAATACAGGTTCTTAGCACTGCAAAGTAAAATATGTTTTCAAACCATACAGTTTCCAAGTATTTGAATCACGAGATAAAAATTAAAAAAAGAAAAAAAGAACTTTACTGGTCATCAATTGGGCATGCTGACATCTGTATAAGGAATAACCAAAGCAAGAGGTTGAAGACTTGAATCCTTCATGAGTAGGGCAGGAGACAGTATCCTGTCAAGCCTATGGAAGCTGGATTGACAGGATACTGATAAGTCCTCTATAGAGTCAGAGTAGTAAATATGTATTTCAATTATAGCACTAAAAATGTTTTTCTCCCTACTCATCTCTTAAACATTACGTTCTAACCAAACTGAATTCTCTAAGCATATGTTGTTTGTCTCACCCATGCATTTAATCAAGCTTCTTTGCTCTGCAATAAAATAGCCCATCATCTCCTCATTTTCTGATAAAATACTTTTTACTTTTCTCCATCTTTCTCTCTCCCCTAGGCTTGTCCTTGTCTATTTCATGCACGATACCAACTTCTCACCTCATATTTCTTGTGGGAAGAGCATAGAGTCCACTTCACCTGTACTCCCTACAGTTCTCAGCACAGTGACAGCCACATAGTAGACAATCAGTTCATGTATTAGCCAAATAATAAGTCTTTTCATGGTCTCATATTTACTTGCTATTTTGAAAATTCTCTTCAGTAAAATTATCCAAATCAGGTTCGGCAGTGTGGGCTTCATTTTTTTCTTTCTTCATTGCCCGTAATCACTAAGCTAAAAAACAAATTATATTTTTACATGCCTCTATTACATAGATGAAATAAATTCCAATCACCTAAGGAGCAATGGCCAAATAGCTCCCAATAGTTTGAGTTACACAATTTGTTGAAAATATCGTATCTTGTTCACCTAAGCTGAATATAATCTTTTAGGTTGCTTACCTGCTGCCTGAAGTCATTCTTGTTTCTCTTGAGAGCAAGTTCACGATTATGGGAGGATTGGAATTTGTAGAGGGGAAGTATAAAGAGCTCAGGAATTTTGGATGTGTTCAGTCTAATAATGCTCATGAAAGTGCTTCGAGCAGTTTAAAATACCATCATTATATTTCTGTCTCTTCTTTCAGTATAGGCCTAGAGTTAAAGCATTCAAAAGGTAGCTGTTTCCTTTTTTAAGTTCTCCAGGATCTATTTAATTCTAACTCTAATAATAGCAAGATTTCATTATTGAATATCCTCTGCCATCAAGCACTTTCTCATTTTTACTTTTTCCTATTTTTGCTGCAACGTGGACATTTACATGCCCCTTTTCAAATCTGAATCTTAGTTCTGCAAGGCTTGAAGCCAGTTATGCATGTGTAAAATACCTTCCCCTGCTTCCTGCCATCTTCCTCCCATACTTTTTTTTTTTTTGGCTAGATCACACTTTTAAAACGAAATATGTGTCAATGCCTCCAAAAAGCTTATCCTAATTCTTCAGAGCCACAGGAATGTTCTGTGTCCACCACCGCACACTTTCTCATGACATTTATTCGCATTATACCCTATGAAATCATTCTCACTTCCCCCATTAAACTATCAGTCCCTTTAAAACAGGCTCCATGTTTTATCCATCTTTGTATGCCAAGGACCAGGAAAACAACTATACCATTGCTTTTCGAAGGCATGATGGACTCTAGAAGCATAGTCCAGCCTCCGGTCCAGGAAAATGAGCCAGCAGAGATTAAGAGGACAGATGAGGGTCCCTGAAACTCAGGGAAAGGTTCTAGTCCCAGCAAGAAATCTAGACTAAAGTTTAAGAAAATAAATTTATGCCAATACCTATTTGTGATTAAAAGAGAAAAAAAATCACTTAGCAAGTTAGAAATAAAGGAAACCTACCTCAATATGATAAAGAACACATACAAATATGCCACAGCTAATATAATACATCATGGTGAAAGACTGAGCGCTCTGCTTCTAGGGCTGGAATCTGGGTGAGGATACGCTCTCACCACTCTTACTCACCATGGTACTGGGACTTCTAGCTACTGCAAACAGGCAAGAAAATGAAATAAAAGAAGAAATAAAAACTTCCCTTATTTGCAGCTGATGGTCTATGTTGAAAAGTCTGAGGAGTCTACAAAAAACTTCCAGAACTAATAAGTGAGTTCAACACAGCTAGAGCAACATATATATGAAATAAATCATACTAAATCATATTGTTAGGTACTAGCAATGAACATATGAAAACCAAAATTTCAAACACAATACCATTTGCAATCCTTCCAAAGAAAATGAAATACTTATGTTTAAAAATGCTCCACTGGGAAAAAAACCTCATGGATAATTCTGACTGGCACATTTTGGGTCATGTGTCCACTTCTAAATCAAATCCTATGACAAGATTGAGTTATATGATTAGTTTAGCCTTGGTCACATGCATCCAGTGTGACTAAAATAGAGATGTACTAGGATTGACAACTTTAAGTAGAACTATATTGTTGAGATAGGAGACAGTGCCTCAAAATAGGAGGGAGTCTTCTCTGAGTCTCTCTAATGAACAAATGATAAAAATTGACTAAATTGCTATTTCTCAATTCCCAACATTACCATCTTACCTGACTCATTTCTCCAGACCTTGGGCCATCAGATATTAGTCCCATAAATTAGTGGGTATAAACTAAGCAGATGGGGCTGACAGAGATTTGTATTGGCACGATGAGGCTATAAAATATGCCATTAAGGAAATGACGCTGAAAAGAAATTGGTTTGATTGCCAAATGTGACTGAAAAATTTAGAAAATAATTAGTTTATATTTTATTTAGCATTTCTATTAATCGACTTATTTCTTATAAGCAACCAAAAAGAATTCTTGATAGGCTAAGCAAAATAGAATTACTGGGAAGTATCTCAAGGAATTTACTATCCTTATAGGTATCTGGAGGCCCAGGTTTAGAATTCAGGAACAATGTCTGCTGCAGATGGCTAGCCAACAACAACATAGCAGTTGTCTATAATCAGATATAGTCTTGTGGGAATTATGCATCTATAATTTCTGGCTTCTGACTCTTCCTACCATCCTGGAGTCATGCGCTCAAATACAGAATCCTAAGAGGGAATGTCTGGTTGGTTGAGTTTCAATCTTATGTCCACTCCTGGGTGTAACGGGATGAGAGAAAGGGTATCTAGCCTCTTGAGTTTCTGCAGAGGAACACAGTCATCCTGAATTATCCTCTGTATTAATTTTCTATTGCTATGTAAAAAGAGTTACTATGACTCAGTGGCTTAAGACAACGCCCAGTTCTGTAGGTCAGAAGTCTCAGTAGGCTCACTGGGTTTTCTGCCAAGATCAAGCCATTACCAGGATGAATTCTTATCTGGAGTCTCTGAGAAAGAATCTGCTCCTGAGCTCATTCGGGTTGTTGTCAGACTTCTGTGGATGGGTGAAAAAGAGGAAGCAATTAAGAAGTAAAAATTGTTTGTTACAAAATAGTCATAAGGATGTGAAGTATAATATTGTATGTTAGCTGTAATTGAAAAATGAAAAAAATATACTAAAAAAGAAAACTAGAAATAGAGGGAATCATTCTCAACTTGATAAAATTATGAAAGTAATACATTATGGTTCAAATTAGATAAAATATAATGCATCCAATCCTTCTCACATTTACAATCTCTTTGACTCTTTGACCAAGTGAAGAAAGTAGCAGAGGGTAGCCTTTGAAAGAATCTCATGATTAGATTAGGCACACCTAGATAATATTCTATTTTAAAGTTAATAGATTAGTATCTTAATTGTATTAGTATAAGACCTGTTGCCATGCAAGGTAACATAATTGTGATAATAGAACCAGGAGGCCATCTAAAATTCTGCCTATCATAGCCTTCTACCCAAAATAGGTATAATGGTGGAGAGAAAATGCTGTTGAAGGATATTGAGCTTGTATGAGGGAGGAAGACTTCCCAAACAGCCAAAATAGACAAACGATTAAAGATATTAATACCCACTACAGTGTCTAAACTTCATTTTTAAAAAAGGACAATATGTTTTGATTGATGTGTAGAAACATAAACACACAGATATGTGTTTTACAACAATAATATAAAATACACCAGTTAAGTAATGCTCTTGGATTGGTATGCACAGTGACTGAATCCACGAGAGCCCGGGGGACTTGGTGGTGATGTAATGCACCACTGAACAAGGAGTCAGGTAAACCAGATTCAATTCTCTGCTCCCATAATAATGCCCCCTATAACCCTGAATAAATCACTGGCTTTCTCTAGTGCTGTTTATTAAACTTTGAAATAAGAGAATTGGGCTAAATGATCTCTTAGAATTTTTCCAACTTTAACACCGCGCAATGCTGTAAAGCTCTTATGTTGTAAAACTTAGATATGGGATGCTCTCTGTTTCACCTGTTAAATTATATGCATATATAGCTAGTTACCATTAGAGAGGGTACAGTGAAGCTGGTACATATACAAATCTGGAACTAGTGTAAATTTTTATATCTCTTTGGGAAACAGTTTTGTACAATGAATCCAAAACTATAAAACCATTGCTATGAATTGTTAGGAATACACTTTTCATTACTGTATCCAAAGAAAAGAGTCGGTTATTTAAACTCGGCATTTATTGAAAGATGTTCATTGTGTCATTGTTTACAATAAAGGAAATTTAAACATGACATATGTGTCTTCGAAATGGAGAACTGTTAACTTATACATTAATGAAGTGTGATACAGACTTGAATTATAAAATCTGCCTTGCAATCTGGAATATGTTTAGGGCATAATATAAGTATAAAAATTGCAAGTTGTTAAAAATATGTAAGCTTGTATATAAATTTTGGAGGTGGGTACATAAAATTCAAGTATGTTTTCTTAAACTTTCTAAGAATCTATACAGATGGGAAATATGCTAATACCCCTCAATAAGTGTACCTTAGATAAAAAAGAATCTCTTCTACTTTCCATTTTCAAAGATATTTTCTCACCATTAGATTGAATTCACTCTTGGAAATCAATTAGTACATTTAAGATCTTAGAGTGAAAACTAACATATGGAGGAGCATAGGTTTATTGGTGTTACATTAAGTCTTCAAGCAAAGTTTTTCTAAGACAATTTGGGATGGTATCTTGATATTATATATTTTTCACTTTCTCAGTTTTTTTTGATTTTTTTGCTACAGTGCATTCTGTTCCAGATTGGCCCATATTCCTTTCACTTGTAGCTTCTGGGTCCCTCTTTACAATGTGATGAACATCTAGATCCCGGATTCTGAATTTATACACAGCTTTCCTTTTGTTTCTATCCTGGGTTTGCTCTCCCTGGAATCAAACATCCCGAGGTCACCTACTCTCAGTTGTAGCCCTCAGTCCTGAAGGACTCTCACCATTGATGCTCATTCAAACACAGGCTGTTTTCAGCATGCATAAAGAAGACTGTATTGAGATTTGCTGAATTATGGCACATTACCAGAATGTGAGCGGAGGTCAAGATTCCAAGTGAAAAGTGAGTAGGAGGAATTACCTAATTAGCTACCAGAACTGAAATTGCTAAAAAGGGAAGCAATGTAGGAATTTAGCCAAGAGCTCACAGTTAGAAATAAAACAAAGGAGAGGAAAACAGATAGGTCGGGACTAAGACTGATTGTTGAGTATCCTCCAGAGGGTTCAGATTCCTGATAAATAGGTCATAACACATATCATAAAGTTGGAAAGAGAGTCCTAAAAAAGGCTTAATATAAGACAGGTGAATGAGCCCATTGCAGTGAAGCATAGTACTCTAGGAACTGGATTCTCTGCAAACATTACCAGGTAGTAAAAAACACCCTAGAGGTTAGCATACCAGACCTCCCATAATCTCCATGGCTAAACACAATCACCCATGGAACATTTATATTACAAATCAAATTCATTCTCCAGAAAACAAAGCCTAACAGATTGAAAATTTATTAGCATCTGCTGTGTTGTGATTATGGCTTTTAAAATGATTCACATCACATGTGTAAAATGCACAAATACATTTCACCATTGCAAAATACATGGCATTTTGGTAGCATGTAATGAAAGATTTTATCTAACATAGGATGCTGCCTTTTTTATTGCTCCCTTCCAAGAGAATGCTTGGAATGTTTTCATTGGTTTAATATAATAAAGTGAGATTGCCCCCAATATGAAAGCCAGAAGGACGCCTATATTGAAGAAAGTAGAGTTAATTGATTTCTCTATGGCTATAAACTACTTTTTTTGTGTGAATTTAACTTTGAGAAAGAGGGTTGTTTGAATAATCACATTTTGAGGTGTCCATTCCCTCAATACAGTTTTATTGTTATAAATAAAAAATGTTCTTTCTTCAATAAACTAAAAGGATTATATGGCTTTTCTTTGGGTCTACATGATTTCCAAAGTCACTCACATCAGTGGATGAGTATGTAATAGTCACGATAAGACTCTAAAAGAGTAGCCTTGGGTTATAATTTAGATTGGGATTTCACAAAGAGTGGTTCCCATTTGTTTGCCAAAAAGTAAAGCTACAGAAGACGTGAGTTCATAGTGACTTAGTCTACGTAATGCTTTGTATCTGTCAGGAAATTAAAACCATAAGAGACAATATTTCCATTGATACAATTTCTTACAAATAAAATTCATTTAAATAAATACGAAGGAGTGGGGAAAGGTATATAAGTGGTGTAGGAGCACATAATAAGTCTTCAAAAAATAGCTGCCAAATGAATGGGTGAATAAGCAAATCGAGTGTACAATATAGAAAAGTGAATGAGGATTTATACCGCTGCTGGTACAAGACAAATTTCCTGCTCCAGAAATAGAGATTCAAGGAAGAATAACAGTGATTAAAAGCATAGTTTCTGAAAGCAGCCTGCAGGAATTGAAATCACCAGTTCTGCATCTTACTAACCACATGACTTTAGGCAAAGTATTTAACCTTTCTGTGTCTTTCTTTTCTTATTTGCAAAGTAGAAAATATTAATAATATCTATTATGACAATTATATTTTCTATCATATCCATTGTGATGATTGCATGAGTTCATTTTAGGTGCCTTGAAAACTTTTGACAAACTCTACATGAATGTTACCTATTATTATATAGAATTTCTAGAACTATCATTTGCAGCTGGCTCAGTTTTCTAACTCTTTTCCCTACCACACTATCGCATTAACTTTATGTGGAGATTCCTAACAGGTGGCCTCTCAAATCATATTCTGCAAACTTGAATGTGAATATTTCTCATTTTAAAAGTGGTAGTCTTAAACAGAGCAGGAATGGGGCCACTGAAGTTCAACATTTTACAAACTTGCAAAAGTATTAAATTTTTAAATAAGATTTTATATAGAATCTAACATTTTAAACATGTAGAAGTTGAACCATCTTACTTCAAGTGAACGTAAAGGACCAAAAGTTTTACTTCAATGAGTTTCTCCGTTATTCCTTGGGATAACTTTTGGGGACTTTCCATGAATCATCCATGGGCCTTTCTAGCTGGAAAATAAGCAAGAGAACTTCGATTGTTCAACCAAGGAAGTTGGTGCCCTAAATAAAAAAAGTCAAGTCTCACATCAGAACAAGAACTACAAAAATGAAGAAATGATGAAAATTTATAGTTTACAATTTAAAATTATTGTACCCAAATGTGCTTTAAATATCAACTCTGTATATAGTATATTAAAAATAATGGTTCATATCAGGAGTTTTAACAATTATTAATAATTAACTACTCTGGTTTCTAGAAGTACTACTTAATTTTTTAGGTTAGAAATAAGCTCATGACTTAACATTGAATTATCCTGGATATTTGCACAGAAAATTATATTTCTGAATATCATTCAGTTTTAAAAATAATCTTGTTGAATTAGCAGCTTGACTGGCATCAATTTCCCTGCCTTCGGTCTCTAAGACTACAGGTCTTTATGGGTCCTGTAATTTGGTAATTTATGTAACTAAAACTGCCTAGCTATCTCCTAGATTATATGGAATTTCTCAGAGAGACCTTACCTTTGTACTCTATTAGTACATGGTATCATCTTCTTTGGTCAACCTAGAGTCACAATTGTGTGTGGTAACTGTGATATTATGATTTATAATAAGGAATACATATTTGGTCTTTGTCCCTGGCAAAGAGCTTCCAAAGCCATCTAAATTTCCTAGATGGTAAGAGCAATAAAGGTGTCTTGATTTTTTTTTTTTTTTAAAAACCCTTTTAAGGACACCTGAGTTATGTTAGTGAGGTGATTTTTGGACAGCACCTAAGGATGGGGATATAGCTGCCTGGGTAAGCAAACATGTGATTAGAGAGATGAAGTCCCTCCATGCTGACCTCCAAGGAGGAGAGAGGGGCTAGAGGTTGAATCAATCAGCAATGGTTAATGATTTAATTAGTCCTGCCTCTGTAACCCAAAAGGAAGGGCTTCGGAGAGCTTTTGGGGGTGAATTCATTGAAGTGCTGGAAGTGGTGTGCCTGGAGAGAGCATGGAACCTCCACGCCCTTTTCTCCAAACCTTGCCTATGCATCTTTTCATCTGGCTGCTCCTGAGTTGTGTCTTTTTATAATAAACCATTAAGCTAGTAAGTAAAATGTTTCTCTGAGTTCTGGGATCCACTCCAGCAAATTAATCAAAACCAAGTCGGGGGGCGTGGGAACCTCTGATCAATAGCCCATTGGTTAGACGCACAGGAGACAACCTGGACTTGCAACTGGTGTCTAAAGCCGGGTGGGGGCAGTCTTGTAGAACTGAGCCCTTGATCTGTGGGATATGATGCCATCTCCAGGTAGAGAGTGTCAGAACTGAGCTGAATTATAGGGCACCCAGGTGGTGTGAGAGAACTGTTTGATGATGTTGAAAAAATACTTTGGAGTGATTGCATGTTTGTTAAATCTATCTCCTTAGATACTGTGTTAATATGGTATTTTGGCTTCTACTGCTTTCTGAAGCTTGGTTTATTCCCTCACTGACTATTTTCCACATTAGCTGACTCCAATCCTAAGTTCAGATCCTTTGTCTGCTGATGTCCAAACCACCCCACCCCTAGATATAGCTGGACCAAGCCACACCTGAGATGTTCAGAAATTATAAGGGCAGTGGCCATATTCTGAACACATGTCCTATTGTCCCAGGCCAAATGTCCTATTGTACAGGCCAATGCTCATTGAATAACTAGCCCTCGACTTTTGAATAATTAAATATTCATAGGTGAGCTCCCTTAGTAAATTTATAGAGCTTTGGTTCTGCTCTGAGTACCTTAGTTTCTTTCAGTCTCTGGAGTAGCCTAGGTGGTAAGCTCAGGGGAAAGACAAGGTAGGCTGTGTATTTGTCTGTACCCAGGAATTTAATCTACTCACCTCTTCACCAGAGCCAGAAAAGTAAGTGCAGTGATGGAGATATGTAAAGTACCACCCCAGACAGATGGAGAATCAGATTATAATGAACAAAAATACTTTTCATTGCACCTCACTGAAGTTCAGTTGGCAGCACAGCATTTATGCTGTGCTTCTTGTCTTTGATAGCCTCATCTACCAGAAAGTCGTTATGGCCTAAGAGACTTGCAGAGGGTATCTGTCACCACTGCCCAAATGGAGAAGCTGATAGAGAATCTGACTAAACATAGCCCACCCCATCCCACCCCCCACCACACACATTCTTATTTCACTTTAAAAACTCAGAGTGAAAACTGCTCCAAATTTTAAACTATTCCATTTCAGCTGTTCACTCTTTACTTATTATTCACAGGGGACTAAAAGGATATCGAAGTAGAACTGAATGGGTCAGGCAAGGAGAACAAGGCTGGCAGTTAATCCCATTTCTTTCTTAGTCAATGTGGTCCTTTGAGAATAACCTTTAGGTCAGCGAATGTCCATTTGCCTGCTTTGTGTTTCATGTGTCCTTTGTGTCCTATGTGTTTCATGAACTTGAAACACATAGCTGGATGTATTTATTTATTCAACAAATATTTATTGAGGGCCTGGTATATTACAATCACTGTGCTTAGCACTAGAGATACAAAGAAGAAAAAAAGACATCTCTCCTCACGGACTTACAATTCATGAAATCCACCAGTATTTCCTATACAGAGGATTTCTGTGCTAGTCTTTCAAACACGGATATACACATCAACCTCCTAGATGAGACTTAGGGAAATATGGAGCAGAGGTAGGAGAAATTGTCTACCCTACTCCAATACATGTTTTATTTTAACAAATCGTAGGTGGAGATATACAAGTCTCTCATGAAACCCTAGGTGTCTTTTATCTTAGCCTTTAGCACACTCAATTATATTTATTTCACCATATTCTTCCCCACTGGATGGTGAGTTTTGTGATTGTACGAATTTCATCTATTCTATTAATCAATGAGTCACTCTCTCCCCTCCCCCATGTCTAGCACAGTGGCTGGCATAGACAGTTAATAAATTTTGGTTGTACTGTTGAATTAATAAAAACATATGATGAAGACATTTTATTGAGTTTATATTTAATAGGAAGATTTGAAAATCAGCAAGTGAATTGGATGACAAGAAAATAATAACCATCACTTTTTGAATCTTTACAATATTCCAGATTATAGTATTTTGGGAATTTTGTACCTTTATAACCCTAGAGGTCAGTTTTTGTTTTTTGGGGTTTTTTTTTGCATATTTTAGAGATAAAAATAGAAGAAAAAGACTTAAAAAAATTTTTGAGGAACTTTACTTGGTCATACAACTATTGAGAAGCAAAGTAGATTCAAACTCAGTTCTGCTTATCTTCACATTCTGAGAGGTTTATCAATATACTGAGTACCTTGAGCTATATAGAATGATCTACTGTAACAAGATGAAATTTTAAAATGTAGGCTTTATGTTTTGATACTACAGTGCTCTAATGAAGTAAAAGAGGACTGACAAAATCATATGGAAAATAACTTGTCAAAAGTAAGCAGAACTTGAGTCAGCAATACAATCAATATACTTGCCAAAAAGGCTGCAGCAATTATGTCATTAATTAAGTAATTAATAAACTGATGGTGAAGGTGATACCAATTTTTAAAAAAAGATGCTTAGACTGGAGCTGGAGAATGTCTAGTTCTGGGACGCACACATGCAGTAGGATGTTATCAAACTGAAGAATGTCTAAAGGAAGATGACCACCACTGGGAAGGGGTCAATGACTTGTCATAAAAAGAACGGTACTATTTATCCTGAAGTAGAGCAGACACAAACTGTGGAACTATGCTCACAGGCATACTGTAGCTGAGGGGCCATCATGGGCAGAAGGTGCAGACTTGTTTTACCTGGTTGGTCCTAAAAAATAAAATTTTTATCTAAATGGAGGGAGTATTCAGTAAGACAGCTTTAGTTTGAATGAGAAAGAGCCATGGGAAGATGAAATATGTTTCCCTTAGAGCATTGCAACACACTCTTTTTGCTGGACATGTCCCAGAAGACACTAAGAGATCAGCATGAAGAGGATTCAACTTACGTGGTTGGCCTACACTGGAGTCATCAACTACATAGCACAAGTACTGCTACCCTCCCATGCAAGCTTATGAAAGCCATCACTAATCAGTCATGGCATTTTTCACAATGAGTCCTCAGATTCTTTGCAAACACAGAGCTCCAGGCAATCACTTCCAATGGACAGTTAGCATGTGAAATGGAAATACTATTACTTTGCCCATATTGGGTATAAAACAGGGATCCAAAAGCCTAGCTGCCCATCAGAATCAGCTGTGGAGCTTTTGGCGCTCCACAGCTGATTCTGATGGGCAGTTAGGCTTTTTAAAAGCTGCAGATTCTCAGGCTTCACTCCAGCTGCCCTGAAAAAGAATATCTAAATTCTGAACCCAGGAGTCTGTATATGAAAACTATCTCCAGCTGACTCAGAGTCTAGCACAAGTTTGCAAACTAGTATATAGCAGCAAGTAATAAAAAAGATCTTTGTATCTGTGACTCTTGTGAAATCAAATGATCTAGAACAAAATTGTGTGTATGCCCATAGATGCATGAGCTAATTCTATCTTTTCTTATACGTACATGTATTACCCATGCATGAAATAGTCATGTTTCCCAAGTTTTTGCCCTGTGGATGAAATTGTGTGTGCACACCATCTCGCAATACAGATTTATGTGTGCGTCAGTCTTCCGACTTACACCAACTGGATGAATCACACTACCTGTTAGAGTGTAAAAGAGCAAACATTAGTAAAACCGATAATACGCCTTGTGGTGGTGACTCAACCAAAGCAAGCACATCTGTCACGGAGGAGCAGCCTGCCAGCTTTCCACCAGGGGAATGCAATTGAATAATAATGCTCCATACATAAAGCAACTTCAGTAATGCTCTCTGCCAAGTTAAATCCCCTTAAGTTGGAAATGTGTGCCTACACTGGGCAAATGCACAGGCACATAGTATAAATAGGCTAAAGACTTTGTACTCAGAATATAATGTCTTAACTTCATAGACTCATCCAACAAGCATCAGGCACTGTGCTCAGAACCGAGGAAACGATGGTGGGCACAACGGATATAGTCCCTACACTTTGGGTCCTGTAGGAGGAATGGTAAAAATAGACTGCTGTGTTTGGAAATGAGAGTTAAAGCTACAGAAGAAACAAAGATGAGCTCATGTAGAGTTTTGTAAGACGAGACGTAGTAAGGCACTTGATCTTTAACTTGGGGATGAGAGGAGTGACAAGCTCTGAAGGGTTTCAAACCAAATAGTGTGTTTTGTATTTAGAAAGACCACTTGGGCTGCATTGTGGAGAAAGGAGAGGAGACAAGACTGTAGGGAAATATACCCATTAGATGACTGTGTAGTGGTGGTACATCCAGGCCATCCCGGCTGAAGAGAGATGATGATCATTATCTATCTCCAATTTTTAGTTCAGTGACTTCAAGTTGGTAACATGTAATTGGCATTGTGGAAGCATTTACACCACAGAAATTGACAGAGGCTTCTCCTCTTAGAGAGCCGGTTGTTAGACATTTATCAGCACACCACATTCATGTCTAGCATATATTTTGTATCTACACACAACAAGAATGAAGGCACCAATATAAAAGGCTAACAGAGGATCTTCTCTGTGGAAGGTGACATTGGGAAGAGAGTTTTGTTCGTAAGAATACCTATCACTCACAAAGAGTTTTACCATTTGTGAGATACTTTTATATTTCTATTCTATTTATCTTTCTTCTTTTACAAAATAAAGATAATTATTATCTCTATTTTACAAATAAAGAAAAACTTAATGGAGATGATAGAATTTTTTTAAAGGATTGAATGAGAACATTCATGCAAATACTAAACAAAATGCTGGGCACATATTAAGTGCTCAATAAATTTTAGCTATTATTGTTGTTAATATTAGAAATGATTATTTTACTATCAAAATGATCCTGTGACCTAGATATGGTAAATAGCATTAACTGTATTTCCTGAGTAATAGACAGAACGTGCAAAAGTGAAGTGACTGAGACCTAGATTAGAAATAACAGAGGAGTGACCTAAACCAGAGGTTTTTTGACTCTTTGTCTAGTATTAGTATTAGGTCCATAGTGCATATTAAAGTTTGTTTATTTATTTATGCCATCCAGCCATCCAGCCATCACTCAACAAGTATGTATTAGGTACCTACTATATGCAGGTACTACTATGGAGAAGAAACAATCAAATGAAAACTGCCTTTGCTCTCATGGTGGAATTAGCACATTAAAAATGAATAACTAAATATATAATGAATGTTGGATGGTGATAAGTACTTTGTGAGTACTGTGTTTTAGGTAGAGTGGTCCCTGAAGGTCTCTCTGTGGAGTCTAAGTGACTCCATGAAGGGAAGGAACATCTTGGGAAGAAGACTCCATAGAAGGCATGGCAAGTACAAAGGCCCTGAGGTGGGAAGGTGCTTGGTATGATTGAGAAGTTCAAGAAGATCATAGTAGCTGGAGGAAACTAAGCCTGGGAAGGAAGAGGGGTGGAAGACAAGACCAAAGGAATAGTCAGAAGCCAGATCACCAGGTCTTTGGTGCGCACCATTAAAATGTGTGTATTGTGGTAAATTTAGATTGCATAGAGTGGAAGATGGAAGATCTCATTAATATTCTAAAAATTGTTCCTGTAAACTCATAGAATCTTCCCATCAGAATATAGAGATTGGTTGGTCTCTCTGGCTCCCTTTAGTTTCTCAGTCTTAGCTTTTATGGATAAATGTGCATTCATTCATTTTTTATGAGATGCCTACTATGTGATAGGCATTGTGTAGTCCCTGGGAACACATCAGTGAACAAGGCAATAAGATCCCTTGTCTCTAAGACATCGACAATTCAGCAGGAAACATGAACATATTCACAGGTAATAATGTGCAGTGACAAGAGATATACATACAGAAATATTCAGAAAACACATGCTCCTATGTATCCCCACAAATCACACTCATAGGTACCCTAGTGCAGGTCATTCTAAAGTGCAGTCCTGCAATGCAGAGGGTGATAGGGCCCGTGAATGCAGAGCACAGCTTGCTTTGCCAAGCCTCGAGAAATCAGCAATAAAAACAGGGAAATATTATTTTGTTGTTTTTAACTAAACTCTATAACTGGAATAATATCACCTTTAATGAGGCTGGGGAACTTCTTCTGAGGAGTCTGAAGCCTTTTACCGATGTTATTCCATTAATTCTCCTTGTGTCTGGGACTTGGCACCTGAAGCACAATGCATTATGCAAAACCAAAACACACTTTGCATAGAGAAAGATTCTGTTTCAGTGTTTCCCTTGCGCTCAACTTCAAAATGCTGGCAGATCTGCCATCAGGCCATGCATCCCATATCCATGCTTTTAAAGTAAAATTATCCTTGATGTCATAAATTTATTTTGCAGGGAGGGAGAGAGGGAGAGAGACAGAGACAGAGAGAGACAGAATGAGAGGAAGAGAAAGAGAGGAGTTTGGCATATGTGGACAAAAATATATACCTCAAATCCTTTATGGGATTAAGAAGAAGATTGTAGGAACTATCTAATTCAACAGCAATTTATGAAAAACCTTTTGTAAGGCGCTTTGCAAATTCTGTTAAAATGCTAGATAGATAACTACATGAGCAAGTTAATTGGATGTTCCCACCATGTGCCCAGTCTGGTGCGAGGCAATTTGTAGAATGAAAATGAGATCAAGACAAGTTCTCTGTTTCAGCCTTACATAAAGCAGTTAATTCACAGTGCAAAATTAGAGCGAGTCCTAGATTGGCTGGTTTAGCCTCTAAGAGCTTCTTGGAGTTCAAAGAAGGCAGAGATCAATGTCGACTGGAAGGATTAGAAAATCTTTATGATGAGCAATAGATTTGCACTGATCTTTGAAGACCGGGGAGGATTCAGAAATGTGATTTTTCCAATACTGTTTCAGAAACAGGGAGGTTGCCTATAGCCTCAGCATTCCAAATTCCAGAGCAGCCTGCAGTCACCCATTTTTCCCAGGGATGGGGAAGGGTGGACTGCACAACACATAATTTAAGGGAATTTGGAATTCTCCTGTAATTCTAAAAATTTCCAAAGTAGCGGTGGTGGTGGAGCTTCAATGATCCTGTGGGCAGCTTGTCCTCCTCTAGTTCAAACTCCTTTTCTCTCCTTTTTCTTTATCTGCTCTGGAAGGCCTCTGTCTCCCACTTCACGGGGACTGCTCCACCTCCTGCCATCTTCTTTATGGCCTCTCTCTTCCTCTCCTCTCTCACCTTCATCCCTCTTCTCTCCTGGTTCTGCTCTGGTCTGTGCATAAGCTTGGGCTCCAATGCTTCAGTCCTCTAAGACCTCTAACTCTAAGGAAGCCTACATTTTCTCCTCGAAAGGTTAAGAATAATGGAAGGGAAAGAAAGCACCAAGAAAAAGGAGCTTAAAATCATCACAGCTAAAATTAATAAATAAACAGCTCATTCCCCACGCTCTCCACAGAAGTCTTTTATTGGTTTCTGGCTCAGTGATTACTGGCTGGGAAACTATCAACCTGACAATCTCTGTCATGCACGGCCTTTGTCACACTGCTTGGAGCCAGGCTACCTGGGGTTTTATCTCAGGGCCATCACTTTCTAGTTGGGAGAATTTGAGCAAGTTTCTTCATCTATAAAGTGGGGATAATAGTACCTACTGCAAAGGGTTGTGCTAAGGATAAAATGAGTTGGTAAAGGTAAGACACCTAGTGTCTGGAACATTTCCAAAAATGCCAAGAGAGTATTAACTATTAACATTATCACCTTCACCAAATTTCTGGGTCCTAATATATTTTCCCTAGGAAACCAAGAGAACCCAAAACTCCCCGTTAAAGGAATTTTTTGTACTTCAGGGAATCCGGCTCCATCATTTTTAGCTTCTTCCAATCAGGTGATTCCAGCCCTTCCCTTTCATAACCTTTCGTAAGGTCAATTTAAGAGTTTTCCAAAAAAAAAAATTATTCCTAAAAGAAATGCAGTTTTGTTTTCATTAAGTATTCCCCTCATCAGAGTTCTGTAGAGTCATATAATCATAGAAAATAAAATATGAGATCTGAAATATCCCAGGATATACATAGAGGTCAGTGGCTTCATTTTATAGATGAAGAAACTTAGGCCCAGAAAGATGAATGTAATTTGCCAAGGCTACCCACAAAATTAATAGCAAAGACAAAACTAGAAATCTGATTTCTACTCCTTCCTCCACACTTGTATCTCTTTTTGTCTAAGCGCCTTTACTGTAACTTTTTCTAAGACGAAAATACTTACCTCTACTTGTTTTGAAGCCAAAATAAGCTAGATTCAGAGCAGGAGGGTCCAGTGTTGTAAACTAATTTTTTAAAAGGTTTTTAA
>NW_011888842.1:4336604-4338645 GCF_000151845.1 Pteropus vampyrus | reverse complement strand
TAAATTTTAGCTATTATTGTTGTTAATATTAGAAATGATTATTTTACTATCAAAATGATCCTGTGACCTAGATATGGTAAATAGCATTAACTGTATTTCCTGAGTAATAGACAGGATGTGCAGAAGTGAAGTGACTGAGACCTAGATTAGAAATAACAGAGGAGTGACCTAAACCAGAGGTTTTTTGACTCTTTGTCTAGTATTAGTATTAGGTCCATAGTGCATATTAAAGTTTGTTTATTTATTTATCCATCCAGCCATCCAGCCATCACTCAACAAGTATGTATTAGGTACCTACTATATGCAGGTACTACTATGGAGAAGAAACAATCAAATGAAAACTGCCTTTGCTCTCATGGTGGAATTAGCACATTAAAAATGAATAACTAAATATATAATGAATGTTGGATGGTGATAAGTACTTTGTGAGTACTGTGTTTTAGGTAGAGTGGTCCCTGAAGGTCTCTCTGTGGAGTCTAAGTGACTCCATGAAGGGAAGGAACATCTTGGGAAGAATACTCCATAGAGGGCATGGCAAGTACAAAGGCCCTGAGGTGGGAAGGTGCTTGGTATGATTGAGAAGTTCAAGAAGATCATAGTAGCTGGAGGAAACTAAGCCTGGGAAGGAAGAGGGGTGGAAGACAAGACCAAAGGAATAGTCAGAAGCCAGATCACCAGGTCTTTGGTGCGCACCATTAAAATGTGTGTATTGTGGTGAATTTAGATTGCATAGAGTGGAAGATGGAAGATCTCAATTAATATTCTAAAAATTGTTCCTGTAAACTCATAGAATCTTCCCATCAGAATATAGAGATTGGTTGGTCTCTCTGGCTCCCTTTAGTTTCTCAGTCTTAGCTTTTATTGGATAAATGTGCATTCATTCATTTTTTATGAGATGCCTACTATGTGATAGGCATTGTGGTAGTCCCTGGGAACACATCAGTGAACAAGGCAATAAGATCCCTTGTCTCTAAGACATCGATAATTCAGCAGAAAACATGAACATATTCACAGGTAATAATGTGCAGTGACAAGAGATACACATACAGAAATATTCAGAAAACACATGCTCCTATGTATCCCCACAAATCACACTCATAGGTACCCTAGTGCAGGTCATTCTAAAGTGCAGTCCTGCAATGCAGAGGGTGATAGGGCCCGTGAATGCAGAGCACAGCTTGCTTTGCCAAGCCTCGAGAAATCAGCAATAAAAACAGGGAAATATTATTTTGTTGTTTTTAACTAAACTCTATAACTGGAATAATATCACCTTTAATGAGGCTGGGGAACTTCTTCTGAGGAGTCTGAAGCCTTTTACCGATGTTATTCCATTAATTCTCCTTGTGTCTGGGACTTGGCACCTGAAGCACAATGCATTATGCAAAACCAAAACACACTTTGCATAGAGAAAGATTCTGTTTCAGTGTTTCCCTTGCGCTCAACTTCAAAATGCTGGCAGATCTGCCATCAGGCCATGCATCCCATATCCATGCTTTTAAAGTAAAATTATCCTTGATGTCATAAATTTATTTTGCAGGGAGGGAGAGAGGGAGAGAGACAGAGACAGAGAGAGACAGAATGAGAGGAAGAGAAAGAGAGGAGTTTGGCATATGTGGACAAAAATATATACCTCAAATCCTTTATGGGATTAAGAAGAAGATTGTAGGAACTATCTAATTCAACAGCAATTTATGAAAAACCTTTTGTAAGGCGCTTTGCGAATTCTGTTAAAATGCTAGATAGATAACTACATGAGCAAGTTAATTGGATGTTCCCACCATGTGCCCAGTCTGGTGCGAGGCAATTTGTAGAATGAAAATGAGATCAAGACAAGTTCTCTGTTTCAGCCTTACATAAAGCAGTTAATTCACAGTGCAAAATTAGAGCGAGTCCTAGATTGGCTGGTTTAGCCTCTAAGAGCTTCTTGGAGTTCAAAGAAGGCAGAGATCAATGTCGACTGGAAGGATTAGAAAATCTTTATGATGAGCAATAGATTTGCACTGATCTTTGAAGACCGGGGAGGATTCAGAAATGTGATTTT
>NW_011888842.1:4311222-4333894 GCF_000151845.1 Pteropus vampyrus | reverse complement strand
CAATTTGACTAAATTTAGACAGGTTTCTGCCCATGACTTCCCTTTCTTGGTGCATTTTCTTTAGAAACTGGTTGTCAATTCCTTCTGCACCCCCTCGAGATATAAAACTTCTCCCAGCTTCTTGCCCTTTTACAGCCCAGGAATACCTTCCTCAAGGACCTAGGAGTAATTGCTTTGAAATGTAATCACCAAGGAAGATAGCACCAAGATTTCCTAGTCTCTGTGAGAGGTTAGGGTCCTACCTCAATAAGGGACAAACAAAACATGCACAGATGTCCTAATCACCTTGCCCAACCTCCCTACCAGGAATTTTCCACTAACTCACCCAGGAGTTAAAAAAAAAAAAAAAAAAAAAAGCCATCTTGCCTTTTGTTTCAGCAGATTCAGCTCAGTCCTACACTGAAGTCTTTCACCTAGTACAGTAGGCTGAATAAAATCTTTCATGCTATTTTAAACAAATGTCCGGCACAATTTTACTTTGACATCACACAGTCTAGGACAAAGAGTTTCTCCAGCCAGTTTCCTCTTTTGTTCAGGAAAGTGCAAACAAGTTAACTGGAAGCAGCCCAAATATTGCTGATTCATTTGCATTTAAATTGCCCAAATGGCATTTGGTAAGAGCTATTTGATGTCCAAGGAGGCTTTGGAGGCTTTTAAACTTCAAAACAGAAGGTCAGAATTGATCAGCAGGAAAAGAACCTCAGCGCTAAGTGGTCAGGTTGAGTTCCAAGCTTTCAACCTGGGAAGTTGGTTTCAGCTTGAAACCTGGAGGAAATGACTCTCACAGACTCACTCCCGGAAGAATGGCCAGGGCTGGACGGGGTGGGGATGACTTGGGGTCTTGCTTTCCGGGGTGCTATACTACAGCCTCCTGTCTCTTTCCAAGGTCTGCTGGGGAAAGAGCAGGAAACAAAAGCACAAACATGGATCCTCTAACTTCCCTAGAAAAATATGTGTGCAAACCTACTCATCTAGACCAACTCAAACATGTCATTTATTTACCAAAAAAAAAAAAAGTGTGATTAGCTGTCAGGTTCTTTATTTTCATTTATAAAATGTGGATAGGCAAGAAGGCCACTAGATGGACATGGCTCTAGAGCCCTGGCTGCCTATGTAAGCAAACCAAAATCTAAGCCTGTGAACGCCACAAGGTTATAAAATTGAAACCTAAGGGTAACTAACTACAAACAGCCAACTGGACTTTAAGTTATAGTCAATCAATAATTTCTTTACTACTTTGTTTCTCTCTTTTCTCTCTAAAAGTCTCTCCTGGAGCTCCTGTCAGTGGAGGGCTCCAAACCACTTACAGTTTGGGCTTGCCCATTCCACCTGATTTTTGCTCAGATAAAATTTTAAATTATGTGCCTCTGTGAGGGAGGAGAAAATTGTCCTTCTTTCCTCTCTTAGGTCTTCCGGCTAGCCTAAGAATTAAATTGACACGAGACAGGTTAACAGAAGAGAATAATTACATTTGTACATACAGGGGTTCCATAAGAATTTAGGGCCTGAAGACCAATTTGGCAGTTGAGGCTTATTTGCCATCTTGAGCTTAGGAGAAAAAGGGGATAGTGGTGGGAGTCCTAATTTGGGACTTCAAAGGGAAGGAGGCTATTCATGTGGAGATGCAGAAGCAAATGTTTGGTAAACATATGTGGGCTGAGCCATCTTTAACAATAGGACTCAGAGAGAACTTTGATCAAATGGGCCTTCCTAGGTTCTTCCCTATGGCACCTAGTCCAAAATAAACTCTAGCTATCTAGAAGGAGAGCTCCCTTCCTGGAGCAGGCCCTCTATCTATATTCTTTTGGGCTGCCAAGCAGAAGGTCAAAGGAGGTTCTTCCTGAGTCTTTTGTTTTTATTTTTGTTTTTTAATAACCGGCTTAAAAAATAACTATTTATAAAAAGGCATATTTTGGAGTAGCAAACTCTGTTTTCCCTCACCTCAATGTATCTTTTAACAACAGTAACTATTTTTAGCTCATAAGATTGACATACGGAGTAATAACTATAATAAAAATGGGATGATGATGATTACCTGAGTACTTTCTACGTGCTCACTCTTTAAAATTTTTGAAGACCAAGGAGACCAGGACAAAGGGTTGTTCCGGCTCCATTTTCTCTTTTGTTTACAACAACCCTATGAGGTATGTTTTTTTATTCCCATTTACAAAAAGTAAAAAAGAAAAGTTAAAAATTGAGGCATAGAAATATTAAGTAACTTGTCAAAGGTCACAGAGCTAACAACAGCAATACCAAGATATGAACAGACACATTAGTTCCAGAGAGTTACTAATTTATGTAAAATATTAAGCTAGCCATTTTGTTTATAAAACTAACTCAAGAAATGCTAATATCATTATCGCTATAAATAGTAAATTCCAACTGTGCCCTTATCAGTACTGACTTTCCACATCAAATACATTCTTTGACTTCTAACTTTGGAACCATTGGCTCTCCTGCCATCATTCTCTATGCAAATAACCCAACCAACTCTAGGGTTGGGTAAGACTTACCCATTGTCACAAGTTTGACCCAGCTCTTCAACTCAAGTCATGCTTTCTTTGCTAATCAAATATGCAACAAAAGAAAACAAAACAAAAACAGAAAACAAAACAAAAACACTGGGAGTGGGAAATCTGTAAAATCAGAGTTTATGAGAAATAAATAAAATGCTTGCCCTTGGTGCTTGGCAGGTAAGATGTAAGGCAAACTGAATGGCATGGTCATGGGTTTGGAGACAGGAGAGTACAAAACAGATATGCAGCACGACCGTGCTATTCTGAGGGGGCGTGAACGTAAGCAAGTGGGGCGGTCGTGATGAAAGATGATTCAGAAAATGGAATGTCAGAGATAGCACTGTGGAATGTTTGAACATCTTGCTAACGACTGCAGAAAGACTCGGGCGTTGCTCTCAAATGCAAGACATTACCTAGATTACAACAACAGAGAGAAAGAGAGAGGGAGAGAGACAGAGAGAGAGAGAGAGAGAGAGAGAGAGACAGACAGAGAGACAGAGAGAGAGAAAGGCTTAAATACTCAGGTTCTAGTCTACCTTGGCACGTCATTTAACTTGCTTAAGCTTCTGAGATCCGCAGTGCATTTATCTGCTACCTGCCCAGTCACCATATATTTACAGTTTATCTTGCCTTGCTTTGTAGAATACAGTTCTAAGACAAGCCTTAGAAATCATCTAATTCAAATTCTCCATTTTACTAGTATACACAATTTAATTTAAAGATGGAAAATGAAGTAAATGAAGGTCACACAGCTCACTGGTGACAGATGAGGGCAACAAACAGGGTTAGGTTCTTTTAGGGAAGGGAATAAGTGAACACCTCGAAATTGTTTGCAATGTATTTTAGAAACTCACTTATTTTTCTCAATGAAATCCATGAATCAAATATTTTAAGAATGATTGTTATGAGTTTTTCCAAGAACAGCTCAAGAGATGCAAGTAAATTGCATTTAGACATCATTGTTTTCATTGGCTCATTTAAATGCCATAATGGGAGAAGAGTCAGGGAAGGAAACAAAACAAAATAAAATAAAATAAAAAAGAACCGTCATCTAGTCCCTTCAAGTTTACTGACTGGAAAATATATATTTTCCAGAAATACTGAAGTAATACTAAAATCAACACATAAACACGTGTGTGCGCGCGTGCACACGCACACACACACACACACACGCACACACACACGTGTGGATTGTTGTTGACCCTGCTGTTAATTGCAAATGATTCCACTACCCCACATCTCCTCCCCTGACAGCATAAGCACCTGTGCCATCTGGTCTCAGACCTACTACAGACTCACCCCTGTATGACATCACTCCTGGCTGTGTATATTATAGGAAACAAAGGCTTTACTTGGGTTATCAGACTTCCAGAAAGGATTTCAACAGTAAAACAAGAAAATAGCAGGTGGAAAAAAAAGGTTATAACATCAGGCAAATCAAGAGAATTGCTGAATTCTCTTTAAACCCAACTATAGAGAGAAGAATATAATCTCTTTTCACTTGGGAGTGTTTGCACAGTATGGGAATGCAGAAAACGTTTTCCAGGGTATACTCAGAGAATAGATATAATAACAACAACATATAATAACAATAATATAATAACAATAATAAGTGTACGCAAGCAGAGACCCTGCAAAGATGTAAAGGAATGAACCAAGAAATTTCTGGGGATTTACGTATGAAAGTGCAAAAATGAGAACGATTATATAGGAAACTGAGTTTGAGGTACTGCCTGATGTATTTCTTTATTCATAATAATTCATTTTCTTATTTAAGAAGGAAACAATTCTAGAATCCTTACCTTGTATCAAGTAGATTTTATGCATATGTTAGCTACATAGGCAATCCTACATTAGCACATGGGCAAGCAGGCACTCATGCCACAGTATGGAGAAAGGCTACTATGCTAGCATAGCTGAGCTAGCTATGCTAATGAAGTAATCATCAGCAAACTGTGTATTAATATAGGTTTTTCCCAATGTGCCAAAGGTATATTAATACAGATTTTTCTAGGTAGATTTTTAACGTCTCTATTTTATATAAGAAGGAATGGAGACTCTGAAAGAAGGTAAATAACTTACCCAAAGTCACATGGTCAGTATCCCACAGAGGTAGGATTTAAAATCTCATCTGTCCTCAAACCTAAGTACACGCAATGACATGTGGCTACCTCCCATTGGACTGCCTTTTTGCCTTTGCTTACAGTTTCCCCTCTGCCTGAAATGCACATCCCATACCGCACTGTAATTATGTAACTATGTCCTATCCTTTGAGACTCGGTTCAAAGTCCATCTTCTCTGTAGAGCTTTACTCAAATGTCCCCAATTACTAGTCTCTTCTACCTTTGAACCTCATGCAATTTTATATCTACGTTTCTTATAATTGTCTCACTTTCTACTCAGTATCACAGCTAATTATATAAACATCAACCACTTCTCTGAAATGAAAAACTCTTGCTTTTCAAACCTCACTGTATCTTGAATTGCAACTTACACAGAGCAGAAATTATGTAGTATGTGAGCAAGACCTTTGGCCTTCATGTCAGAAGGACTGAAAGTTCCAGATCTGCCACATTACCTAGCAGTGTGTCAATCAATTAAACTCGATGGGCCTTATTTTTCTAATTCCTATTAAACAAAAAATAAACCACAAATGTATTTATCTCATCATCAGTGTCAAACTCAGGTTAGCTGAACAGTAATAGTATTATGTTTTTATCGGGTATGTAGGAATGCATAATTTACGATAAACATTGGCCACTACAAGAAATGGACCCCATAATAAAATGGCATTAAGAACATAGAAGCTTTCATGTAACATCAGACAAGCATTTCGGATTGGGAGTGACTCTGTTCCATGCAGTTAAACAGGGACCCAGGTTCCTTGCACCCTTGCTATGCTTGTCTGTACAGTTGGAGCTCAGTCACAGGTTCATCCATATTCTAGCTGATGGGAATAAGCCATGTAAGACAGAAGTGACATACGCCACTTTTGCCTACATTCCGTTGTCAATAACTTAGTTTCTATGGTCACACATGCTGTGAATCACTATAAAATGGAGCCTCTAGCTGGACAGCCACAGTCTCAATTTGACTAAACTTTTAAAAAGACAGACAGAATGGATTGGGGTAGAAAACAAGCAGTTTCTGTCACAGGAGTAAAGAAAAAAATAAGATAGTATTATAAGCATCAATAATCATTAAGGCCTAAAGATTTGATGCAGACCTGACAAACGGGTTTTATGTAGGCCGAAGAATGTAGCAAACCTTTTAGGAGAGTTTAATATGCATAACGAGGTTAAATGGTTTAGGGAGAAGATGGTCTATTTGGATATGTTAATCACGGGTATTCCCAAACAGATCCTAGTTAAAAGCTCAGCGAAGAATAGCCATAACTTAGAGAATATAAACAGTGCAGATGGTATCACAGAGTTTTCAACACTGTACCTTTAGTAATCTTCAGGAGACAAGAGACTCCTAATGTTGCTCGATTCTGCATGTAAAGTGACCAGTACAGCTATTACATGGCATTCATTACTGGGGGGAAAAAATGAAAAAAACACTTCAGTTAGACGCTAGAAGAATTCTCTAATTCAAGAAAGTGAGAAGTACTAACACTTTTTTTTGGGAAGGTACACAATTTCTTTCTCTGGGTAGAGGTGGGTGGGTGATGGGACAACCTCATAGTAACCTCATATATAACGAGACTTTAAAAAATAAGCAGAGATATAGGGCTCATATGATGGAGACATAGGGGCTCTTTCGATAAATCTTAGAAACGCAATGAGGTGGAGAAATGAGAGTATCTCTGTATCCTATAGCAGTAATAATCTTGTTTATTTCTTGTTTATTTCTAATGAAGACATACTTTTTGGAAACTGCTTGGTATATTTTAATTATTAACAAAAATAATAAAAATATTTATAAGAAAATTATAAAGTACGTGTAGGTGTCCACCTAACAAATTAGCATTTAATTACCAAACATTGCAAGAGGCATGTAAACACAGAGCTACATTTGAGCAAGTTGATGGGAACAGAGTTGAGTGTAAACTTCCAGGGATGGGCATTAGCTACATAGACTGTTTGAGGATTTGCTCTCATAAATAACAAAGCAGGAAATCTGGTTTGTGTTAATTTGCAAGCAAAATCTATTTTTACAGCTCAGTGCCAAAGCTATACTCAAAATCATTTATCAATTAACTAACCGTGTCTTTTTGCTAAAGTTTAAGAAATCTTCCAATCGCTTATTCCTTGACTCTAGATAAAACACTTAGCTTTGCTTAGTTTCTGGTCCTTCATTCTGTAAAGTGACTACAGAGAAGGTAGTATAGGTAGAGGGGGGTGGAGAATGACCCAAGTGCTTTCAAATATATTGAGCCCTTAATATTTGGGGTCTATAATCTTTTCAACCTTGGATGTTCAAAAATGAGTAAATCAATTGGCTATTATAGACTGGCTCAAAGACCTGGCCCAACACAGTGCTCTGTTCTGGGCTGTCATGGGCATTGTGGACTGTGATGTTTAGGGGAACTCAGTTTCCACTGATATGTGGCTGGATTTTTCAGGAGCTATCTCTGAGGAGGGAGCAATTTTTCCACAGTACTATAAGCAGTTAACTTGTAGTTACCTATAGTTAACTTATAGTTAACAACTGCAGCTCTGGTATCAGATAGCCTCTTTCACCACTTGACACCACTATTTTTAATATGAAGGTCTTTGGTCAGGTAGTAACTTTTCTATGACTCAGTTTTCTCATCCACGAAAGAGAGATAATCATGTTATTTCATAGGAGTCTTATGAAGATTTAAAGTAATAGCTACTTAAAATGTTTTGTGCATTGCCAGGCCCTTAGTAAGCACTGGGTAAATGCTTGTTATGGTTATTTCAATTCTCATTGACCGTGACTCTAATCTAGAGACATCCCAGCAGATAGGTGAAGTCCATGGGAGTCTACATTTAGAGAATCAGGAACATAGTCAACTACAAATGATTTCTTAGATATTAGCAGGGCCCCTGCATAAAAATATACACATTTCATGAATATCTTCCCAGCTCATAATAACCTCACCTTCTCTGGAAACTGGCTCCTTCTCTAATCCATAGCACTGGGCTACTAGTATCCATGTTTGAACAGTTACCTTTCTTCCAATCCCAGTACTTATTTGTCTATGGGATCTATAATGGGTCAATCCAGTCTTCTGTCATTGGAATGTGGAATTGGAACTGAGGATCTCTTAGTGGTTGGTTCCATAATGAAAAGTTGAAGGCTGAAGTATGGCTCCATTTTTAGCATATGTGTCCAGAGGCTGAAAAGCCCTCTGTCAAAAAAAAAAAAAAAAAAAAAAAAAGAATCAAGCAAAAATCTAGTGATGAAATAAGAAAAAAGAGTCCTGAAGACTTTCCAAGTTCTGCTTCCAATTCAGTGGTTTCTAAATCTGTTTATGCTTAGAATCAGCTGGGAATGTTTTTAAAAACTCCAAAGCTTGGATTACACTATAGACAAATTAAATCAGAATCTATGGACATGGGACACAAGCATTTGTATTGTTAAATCTCTGTGAGTGATTTCAATGCACAGCTATGCTTGGAACCACTGTTCCAGTCCTTCCTGAGAGTCCATCCATAGAACTGACCATGGGTTACACAAGCCATTTCAACATCCTTACAAGTTTCCTGGTTTTTGCTCAAGCTCTGTAAATTTACTTCTTTTACTAAAATAAAAGCAAAAGAATATTTAAATTGAGATTTGAGAATTATGTACTTTAAACAGGGGTACAAATATTTAAACTAATGTTCAAGATGGGGATTTAACTGTTCATTTGAGTCTTTAGTTATATACTATAATTGCGAAAAAACATTCAAGTTGCATTCAAATACATATAAAACATCATACTATAGCATGCATAATTGGGTAAGAAATGGGGTAAAATATTAGATCTTAATAAACCAGTCATCTGTTAATGGCGTTCCATAATTTTTTAAAAAAAGTTCCTGGTAGTCAATTAGGAAAGGATAACTTATTTAGTCAACCAACTGAATTTACATGTAACAAAAGCAAATTATCCAGAACTACAAATGATTTTGGTATAAAAAGCATATACAAATTCTTTAGGTCTTTGTTAAGAAGAGGTGATGGACTGGGAGCATTATCAAGGAAATATGGCAGAAAATCAAACACAGAATAGCAGAAAGGCAGATTATGCTGAATCAAACCAAAGAGGCAAAAGAGGGCTGCATGCTCTTTAAATCATCCCCTTTTCTAAGTAAAGGACAAATCCAAGATTGTGCCAGAACCAACAATTCTCCCATTGAGAAGAAAACCACACATTTGGGAGTAGAGATCCAAGCAAGTCCTGAAACCTACTCATTCACTAGTGTCTGCCACACTAGATGTTTCCTGTCCCCTGGGATAACCTGTCAAGGTTTCTCTAGGCAGACTTTCAGCTTATACCTTCTGTTCCTTTAGCTGAATACCTCACCACCTCGTCATTCCAGCACCCTTAAACTTTCCTGTCTACTCCATTAAATTCTTCTTCTTAAGACCTTCCTGGACTTTTAAAATTCTCAATGAAAAGGTTATGACATCACCTATAGACTTCCAAACACTATCCATCTGAGTATGTATCAGCATCACGGATGGGAGAGAATGTTAAAATGCAGATTCCTGGGTCACACCTGCAGGAATTTGATCCATTTGGTCATAAATGGGCCCTAAGAATCTATATTTTTAAAAACACTTCAGGTAACACCAATTCAGAAACTGTACCAGGCTTGGAGAACCCTGTCTTAAGAAATTCTCAGAGTGGATCTTCATGGCCCTTACTCCTTTTTCTTCTTCATTCTCCCTTTCAGGCCATATTTTCTGAACATTTATTATACTCTTGATACTACTACACAGGGACCTTTTCCATAAATCAATTTAATACAAATATTATTTCCCCCATTTTATAGGCAATAGAATCAAGACTCGAGGATCTTAACACTTAAATAAGTATTCCAAGGTCATAAGAAAGTATGGAATTTATAAAGATTAAAAAAAAAAACTTTTTCATTTGAAAGGAAAGAATGAGATTCACTTGCGTAGAAATTGCGGTAGCATGAAGCTGTGAATAACACCAACTAAGCAAGGAGAGTCAATAGCTCATGCCTCAGTTTCTCCATTGTCAAGTTAGAAATAAGACTGGCTTTAAATGAATTTAGAAGACATCAGGGGAAACATGGTTTCCAGGTGCAAAATATGATGAGCATGACAAGAAGTATAACAAATTGATCAAACTGCTATTTAGACACCCAGAGTTCCCACAAAACATCATCTTGCCATACTAAATGCCAATCAATGAGGATTAAGTGAATTGAATTTTCCTTGGAGAAACATGAGTTTTTAAAATGAAAAGGAAAAAGGCTTAGATTAATAGCTACTAAGGGTTTTGCAGACAAAATATTAAGAAAATCAGTCATTTGATAAACTTTCTATTAGCAGAGAAAGCATATAGTTCAGAATCATGGAAGTATAGAGTATAAAGTCTGGAAGAAAACTATTATGTGAAATATCCTAAAACGAAATCCTCAAAATATCCTAAAGACATAAGGCAAAAAATTAATCAGATCGTTTCCCTAAAATTTCAGTTTTATGGAGGTATATCTCAGTGGGATATACAAAAAGCGTAATAATACAATATGATTAATATACTATAATAATATATATTTTATGGTTATATATAACATATATATTAGTTTCTTTTTGTATCTTTATAATGCAAATGCAAGTTTAATACTATGATTAATAATTGAGATTAAATTGATAATACTCTCAAAAAGTTCATTTCAAATTCAAAGCAATCTTTGATATGAATGTGGTGGCTATCAGTCTTTGGCAGAAGAAGAGGAACTTCCATTTTATTACAATTCAGAGCTAGCATATTGTTTTCAGACACTCCTGGGCAATTAAATTTAGAAAGGTAAACCATACAAGGGCAGAGTTAAGTTGAGCCCAAGTGGATTGTATCAATGTAGCTCCTGATTTATCTTCATCACACAGTTTCTGACCGAAGATCTAAAAATTATTATTAGGTATCGAGAGGAACCTTTAAGCCACCCTAGACAAAAGACACCTTGTATGAATCAATAAAAGCAATTTCAGGTAACAAAGATGCAATGGGGTGGAATTAGCCAGATATTAGGTGAGGTTGTTTCTTGTAGTTCTTGTCCTCATAGCTTCACTGTCTTCCTTGGCTCCTTGGCCTAGGTTTTCATTTTCACAGAGAATCTTTGCTGCTTCATCGTCTGAATTGTTCACGGCTTCTCCTTTTGATCAGATAACTTCAAGTGGCTGCTACCAACACCTGTTCTTTCAGATCATGGTGTGCAGCTACCATCTAGATATTTATTGCTTATCTTGATCCCGAATGTCTCTGCCTCCATTTTGTTTTAGTTTTACCAACAACTCATCAATTCATTATTTAAAATATAAATATTTGTTGACTCTTCAGGGTCTTGGGAAGGCACTTTGGGGACACCACTGTGAGCAAGATTACCATAGTGTTTGTCCCCATGAAATTTACAGTCTAATAGGAAAAACAGAAAATGAAGTAATCCATAGTGCGGTGAGAATTGTGCAAAAGAGGAGATTCTGACATGCTTTATCAGAGTCAGAGAAGGACTCCTGAGGGAGGTGGAATTTAATCTAAGACTAGAGGACAGAATATTGAGAGAGCAGAAATACATGTTCGCATAGAGAAAACGGCACATATTCAGGCCTGGAGGTGAAAGAGAGTCAGTGTCTTAAAGGCAGAGAGGAGACTGTGTGGCTTAGGAAAAGGTTCAGTTGAAGAACTGATTGAAAAGGGTGCTAAAGGTGTGTGTAGAAAACAGACCTGGAAGGGCCTTGAAATCCATGCTAAGGAATTTAGACTTTATTCTGAAGGCAAGGAAGGCTTGTTAAAAGGTCGTTAGCAAGGTAAGGTAAAATGGTGAGAAGAATCATTTGAAAAGTCATTTTTGTGGTGGACAAGATTAAAGTCTTCCTTTTTGCTTATCCTGCAACTAGTGATATTGAAAAGGACTCAAACAAGTATCACTGTGAAAGGGGCTGGTCTACAGTGAAGGTTGGTCCACTCTGTCTCCACCTTGAGTACTGTTAAAAACAGTGAATCTGGACCCAGTATGGCTCTCCTATCACCATTCCAGTGACCAAACTGGGAAGACCAAGTAAATCGAGTCTGTGAACAATAATAATCCTCATGAGACATGCTATTCTCTACATAAGCAAGGAAGAGAAGACTGAGGAACCAAAAACCAGACATTTTATATATCATTCCCAAGACCTCTGAGGGCAAGTAAAAATCTAAGAAATGTCATCCATCATCCATCCAGGCAATTGTCTGCTCTGACAGCTTATGCAGGGACCAAGGACATATTGCTGGGAATCTTCGGTGGGGGTTGGGGAGACAGTGCATTCTGTGTCTTTAAAAATAAGCTTTTGACTGGGAATATCCTTCAGTTTTTCTTCTGCTAGGATTCATTTATTTCATAATTGTGCAAGAGCTTTATTAACTAATTTGCATTTTTAATTTGAATTGAAAATATTATGAAAGCTAACATGGATTAGGCCAGTGTATTTTCAACTAGGATTTTCAGTGTCCAGACTTTAGGGAATATGTTTCAGTTCCAGAGCCCCAAGATCTTTGATAAGAAAAATTTCATTATTGCAGTTTTCATGTTGGGGTTCTATAGGTAATATATTTCATTAAAGAAACAATTCAACTGTTTGTGGAAAAAATCCTAGAAAGAATCATTATGGGAGAAAAAAGAATCAGAAAACTGGAGCTTAACTGGCTGCTTGATTTTTGACAAGTCTCTTCCTCTCTAAGCTACTATTTCCTCAACTGAATATTGAGAAGCCGGAATAGGTATATATATGTGTACATATACACATATATACATACACACACACACACACACACACACACACACACACACACACACACACACACACACACACACATATATCTTGAAAGCTGCAGGAATACAAAATAAAAGTATACTTACTTCCCTTCTAGACTATCCCTTCCTAGGAAAATTTTTGATCTTATTCTTTACTTCCAAAATACCATTTTGTGGCAAGCTTATTTCAATGCCACAGAGTTTGCCTTTACTTGATGATGTTATTTCCCTTTATTCCAAAAAATAGAATCACATTCATACTTTTAGTCAGTAGTTCTTAAAACAAGATGAAATTCTGAGCCTGTTCCCCAAGACTATCCATATATATAATAAGGTTTGCATGGAAATTCAGGCCCCAATAAGCCCACTGATACACTTGTCTTAAAAGAACTTTTCTAACACCATGTATTAGTGCATTCATTTATCAGATACTTGTAGACTATCAATCAATGACCACACATCTCTCTAGATTCTAAGGATCTCAAATAAACAGACTTAATTTCATATATAATTGTATTTTCTTCCTGTAGGAGCTCAAAACTCAAAGAAGATACATCTGTAAACAAGTCAAAAGCCAAACAGAGTGGCACCTATTGTGACATAGATGTGAGGAAACTGACATATGCAGAGTCACACAGCTGTTAAGCTGCATATCTGGGGGCCCAGGTCTGTTGATTCTTTACCCAATACATTTTTGCTTTCATCTAAAGATTACAAAAGCTGCTAACTCTTGAGTTCTATTTCTTTCTTCTTGAAGGACATAAGACACTTTAGAAGACATTTGATGGCCCTTGACTAGGAGCATTAAGACACTAAATTACACTGACATGGTCCATAAATCATCTAATGAGTGAGATCCAGATAGTGGGCCAGTGTGAAAAGGACACATCAAGAATGACAGCCACCAAAACCTGGTTGGAGATTTGCAGTCTATATATGGGGTCCTGCTAAGCATGAGAGATGCTTCCTTCTTGTTTGCACATTGCTCATGAATGAAGAGGGAAGAAGACAGTTCTTTCCTAAATCTCGATGAGGACCATTATAAAACCAGTTTGGCTGCAGAGTTGAACTTCCTAGTTTCAAATGCATGCCTTGCTTTGTGCTTTGTGATCTTGGGCACTTAACTTACCCTTTTTAAACCTACTTTGTAGTGTGAACCTGCAGATTGAACAAAATGTATTGCAAAATGCTACACTTAGCACTTGTTTTAGGGTTCAGAAGATGTGAAGAACATATAACAATATTTTAAATTTCATTTTGATTTGGCTCATTTTAGTTTACAGTATCACACTGGAGGTGGGTGGGAGAGATACATTCCAACTATTTCATCACTGACACTGTCAAAAGAAACCAAATTTTGTCAGTTGTAACATTGCCTTAAATTCCCTACAAAGAACATGCCAGCCATTTCTTGTACTTATGGAAAACCACCTCCCCCCAATCACCCATGGCATACCACAGAAATATTCTTTCATCAATATTAATACATTGCTCTTCACACCAAACCTGCTAGTTAGGTAGGGGTATTCTATTTTATAAATATTAAAACCGAGGCACTGAGAAATAAAGTAATGATAATAATACTATTATTAATAATAATAGCTACTATTTAATAGTATTTACTATATGTTCATTATGGCACAATTTACTTAAAACACATTTTTACAATGAACTCTAACATAAACTGTATAAAGTAGGTTGCTTGCTTCTCCTTTACAGAAGAAGAAAATAAAATTCCCAGAGATTAATCACTTTATTGATGATAAGAGTGAAGCTGAAATTCAGTTGTAAGTCTGTATGGGATTCTAGATATCCAGTCCTGAGAAACTGTTCTCTAAGTTACTCAGTAACCTACTGGCAATGCCATGTTTTTAATCTGTTTCTGCAGTTTTTCTGTTTACACATCCCAGGAGTTTTAGGGTATATTAATTTTCTAGGTTGCCATAACAAAATACTACAGATAGAGTAGCTTAAATAACAGAAATTTATTTTCTTAGGATTTTGGAAACCAGAAGTCCAAGATCAAGGTGTTGGCCACATTGGTTTTTTCTGAGGCCTCTCTCTTTGACTTGTAGATAATGGTCATCTTCTCCCTGTGTCTTCACACAGTCTTCCCTCCGTATGTGTCTCTGTCCTAATCTCTTTTTATAAAGACACCAGACATATTGGATTAAGGGACATCCGAATGACCTTGTTTTAAGTTAATTATCTCTTTACAGACCCTATCCAAATCCAGTTACATTCTAAAATACTGGGCATAGAACTTCAACATGTTAATTGGGGTTGGGGGCTTGGGGGGTCCTAATATGGGAACCTTTTTTCAGTCTTTGGCCACCATAGCCTCTCTTCAAAAAAAAAAATTGTTCTAGTTATTGTAAATATTCCCATTTGTAGAAAATGCATTAGTTCTAAGAACAAAGGATAATGTCAAAACAAAGGATAATGTCAACTCTTATAAAAGGAATGGTAATATTGAAAGGGGATTTAGAAAGAATTAAATAGAAAGTGAATCCTTGAAATAAAATAATTTGAAACACGGTCACTGTTATAAGCAACTTAATGAGCATTATCTTAGCTAACCCATACAACAATGCTATGAGAAAATTGCAATGATAATATGCTGAGAAAGGGTAAAACTCTCATAATTATTCTTCATTGAAATATTTGCCTTTAGTAGAAGATGTGACTTCATCGATCGAGCATTTAATTGAGCACATATATGGCATCAGGCACTGTACCAGGAGCCAAGGCAGTCGAAGACTTTTGAATCTGAAATATTTCATGAGGAATCAGGACGAGGACTAAGAAAAGCACAGTCCTTAAAGAAGGACACACTTTTGGCTGGGACTTGCTGAACACCTCCTAGGGATACTTGTAGAAGTGTTGGTCAATGGATCAATTAACTTTATTCTTTTCTGTGTTTTATTATGACATTAAAAAAAAACCTTCCATCAGTTGAGACACATGAGTTTGGCATGACACATTCCTTGGCATTTAAGAGAAAGGTTGTTATCAGGAGTTATTGCCCCCTAATCCTCTACATCTCTTCATATTACTCACTTTGCATTAGTTCAAGTTCTGGCCTTATCTACCTTCGACTCCAAGGTCAACTAATATTTAATTAAATGGGTTGTAGGATTCCATCTTCCTTTTCTATATATAATTATCGAGATTGTTTGCCACTTGAGATTTTAGATGGCAACAGAGTTGGGACAAGGGCAGTAGAGCAGGACATGCCCTGTAGAGAACACAAGTTAAGGCAGGTGACGGCACTGCGTCTGGGAGATCGGTTTAGATAGGGAGAAACAGGCGGTGTCCATGTAGTGAAGATCAGAGAGTCGGTGAGATGAGAGGAGTGAGCAGGGTTGGGGATCTTTGATTCTTGGACCAAAACAATTTACTCAATGCTCTATTTGGAATTTACATCTTTCTAAAGAAATTTGAAATAGTTCAAAATTCTTAATTATATGTATAAGTTGTTCAGCTCTGAATTAGAAACTGTCTTTAATATAATATGTGAATCAAGTATATTGAACTTCAAGGGCACTAACTTTCTCTTTCTTTTGAACACACCTGTAGCCCTTTTACATTCATTGTAGCAATTCTATCTTTCTGATTGTTAAATACTCTGGTATTTACTTAGATTTTTAGATTTTTATCCATTGGAGTTTTTCATATGGCCAGGCTCATTCAACATGGAATTTGAGGAGTTTTGTAGGTCAACTGGTACAAAATGCTCTGCAATTTTTCTTCTTATTAAATGTTTTTATATTAGAACAAATTTGTCTTTCAAATTGGTCAAGGTTGCTTGCAATTCTAATATTTCTTCCCAAGACTAATGGCTGTAGTTTTCCACATTCTCTGCTTCAAATAGTGTCTTAAAAAAATGGGGCAAGCATCATTAAGAATAGGATGAATAGATTCTTGCTGAGGTAAGTCACTCCTGTGGGAGAGAGACATTTATGATCTGGCATATGGTGAACATTCTCTTCAGTGCTGGTGATGGTAGGCACTTGTTGGGTATAATTCACAATTAATTGTGCCCAACAGTTCAATAATAATTCAGATGGAAAGAGAAATACAAAAGGATTCTTAGTTCATGGAACTGTATTGGCAACAAATAGCCAGAAAATAAGTTTTACTTTAAGGAATTGCTCTGTATTTTTTTTTTCTTTCTCTCTTTGTCCATTCTCCTCCCTTCTTCTCTTTTGGCTTTTAATTCTCTTTCTCTCTGTGTCTGTCTCTGTCTCTGTGTCTGTCTCTGTCTGTCTCTCATTCTCTCTCTCTTTCCTTTTCAATAGACCTTTGGGATTTCTCTCTCAGCTCTCCAGTCTCTGTTTACATCTTGTAGACCACTGACCTATCTCTGACTGAAGATTTCTCATCCTGGAACAGCAAATCAAAGATTGCAGCTAGAGCACGTCTCAGTGTGTGATAAAAAAGTTGAGAAGAAAGACATTATTTTTGCCTGCATTGACATAAAATGCAAACAATTACTTACTTAATAATTATCCCTATATTTCCTTTTCTAAGTGTCCATATTAAGAAGGTTGGGGGTAGTTGATAGAAGGAGGAGGGAATTATTTTTAAAGGATGATAGACAACCAACAGACATCCTTTACTTCATCTACAATCTGCTGTAAGGAGAAGGGCAAATTCAGCAGTTTTTGCAAAATTACCAACACAGCAAGAAAGGCAAGCAAACAGATTGCTCAGATGGACTGACTCTTAATAACTAGATCTATCAAGTTCCAGATTTGCTGCTTGCTGGGAGACTTCAAAGTCGGTCTGCTTTTATATATTTGATTTTCCCAAATTAGGGAAAACCCTCTAAAACATTTAGCAGGGTGGGACACACTTTGAGAGACACAAGAGGACTTTGATGTCATCTTCAGTGGTATGATTTCACAATTTCTCCAAAGAGCTGTCATCATCTTGACTCTCTTTCTTTTGATTTATCTATGAACCAGCTTGGTTGCCAACTTTCCAACTGTTTGTACCTACAGACCTACTCCCTACCCTTTTCTACCTTGCTCTGTGCCCCAGGAGGCTGACTGTTATTAACTATAAGTGAGCTCCTCTGCCATATGGCTTCCGATGGGTTCAGCCAATGGGAGGTCTTGAGAACAGATCTGGACGGCAGGGGGAAAATGAACCTGGGGTATTTATTCTTCAGGTCTCTTCCTTCCAGATAACTGTGGCCTAGTTGCATTTCTTTTACAGAATCCACTGCTCTTGTTAGGTCTCCCTTTTCTATACTCATATCTAATCTCTGCAGGTTCTTATAGCTGCTTAATCACCTCATCTCTTCAGATGCAAAGGTGTTGATAGTGCCCTGCTTTTGTTAGTACTTGGGCACTTTCTCAGTCCTCTTTCATGTCCCTTAATCATACTAAACTTATTATAATATCCTTATATTGAGCTCTCCTTAAATATCTTTTGAGTGAACTACCTGAGCGTACTACTATCAGTACCCTGACCAAAAAGCACAAGAGTAGGGACAATTCATTCAGTCAGACGAAACAGTAAAAGTATTAATGTCATACAAAAGTAGATTTGAATTTACATACGAAGCATAGAGGCTTGGGAAGGTCAATGCTTTATTCAAGGTCACACAGAGAGTCATTAATGGAACCAGGATTAAAATTCATTTTCTTCAGACTCTCCATCTCACGTAATCCCCAAGTGTGTTCCATGGACCACTATCCTTATGGGTTTGCTATAGACTAAAAGATGGAAATAACTATATATACTATAAATATCTTGGGGAATCACAATACACAATATCAATTTGTAGGCTTTGATGAATCTTCTGAGAAGGTAACTGGATAAACTCGAGGTTGTTTAAACTAGAATTTGATACACATACCATCACTGCCCCTCCCTTTTTTTTCCCCCCGTAACACTCATTTGCATCCCATGGAAGTGATGGTCCATGAAATTCAGATTAGATTCCTCTGCTCCCCTAAGCATACTTGAAAAGAGGACCACTCCAGCACTCCAGAGTTCATGTCTCCTTCTTTCAAGCTTCTAGTACGGAGGGAGCTGAATGTCTCAGTCCAGGTCTAAGAGTGGGTCAAGGATGGTGATTGAGCTTGGCTTAGGTTAGGTTCAATCCAATATGTCCACAGTAGTAAGTCACCTTGTTGAAACATGGCCACTCAGACAGAACCTTTGAGTTGGGGGATATATTCAACAACAGAATGTCCATCCCAGACACCTCCAAATACATCTGTATTATTATTTTTAAGAGGCATAACCTAATGAATTCTATAGCCTGCAAAGACAACTTTTTAAGTATCTGGATGTTTTCATTCTGCAACAGTGAAGTTAATACATATCTATACCCCAAATCTTCTTTTAAAAGACATAGGCTTTTCTCTGCCATTCTGTAGGTAAATGATGATCTGTCAATAACACACACACAACACACACACACACACACACACACACACACACACACACACACACACACACACACAGTATTTGGCTCAGTACTCCTTAGATACTGCTTTCTATTTCTTCCTGGTCAATAATGCCACTTAGCTTTACTAAATGCAATTTCTGCTTTAGTCATCACAACTCAAGGTGAAGGGAAAGGAAAGGAACTAAGGAGTATTGAATACCTATATACACCAGCTCTTTTAAATCTCATCCTTCTCATTTATTCCTCAGTATTCCGCACATGAGGAAACTGAGGCCTGGCACATTTCTGTTCCTTGCCCAAGGCTTTAAAGCTAACGAAGGCTTCAAACTGCTGGCTGCCTTACCAACATTCATCCCTTTATTCCACACATGTTCGATGCTGCCTGATGTTAGGTATGCATTCCTGCAGGCACCGAGAGTGCAGAGATATTTTTAAAGGTGCAACGGAGATGACCTAGATGCAGAAACCAAAGTATATCCATGGGAATATGGGAATCACAAAAGGGGTCGTGTCTAACTCTACAGGAACAGTACAGAAAAAAAAAAAAAGAAGATAAGTTTTGAAAAAGAAAGTTTATGGGTTGAACATAGTGAGGTGAGACATTTCAGGCTGAGGGAAGTAGCATTAACAAAGTCAGGTGGCATGATTAGGAATGGTACATGAAGGAAATGCTAATTTGTCTTGAGTTGGTTGAAATACAACGTATACAAGTAGCACGCTGAGAGATGAAACTGGTGTCGTACACCGAGTTCTGATCTCAGAGAGCCCTACGGGCCATACTAAGGGGCTATCTAATGTATAAATACACTGAGGAAGCCCAGAAGAACAGAATGCATGATGATGATGAGGATCCGTGACTGTCATGCAGAGAAGATCTCATTCTCAACTTGGTATAATCTCAAACAAATAAACAAATGAACAAACAAAAAAGGAATAGTTATAATAGCATATAGATCCTAGTTTCTCAAGTGCCCTTTGGATAAAAGTACATATATAGGAGGTTAGGTTACATAAGCATTTCTCTTAAGATAACAAAATCCCATTTGCTTTAAATAGAGCATTCAGTCTGAACTCTGAACAAATGACCTGTCCACAATTAACATTTTGTCTGGGTGAACACTATAGGCCAACCTAGAGAGTTTTGGATAGGTGACAGTTTTCTCTTAACACCCATAGATTTTCTCCCAAATTGTGCTGTTTTTCAAATGAGTTTACAGGAAATAATATCAGTTTGCTTTAGGACCGCTAATCTGGAGCTGCTTTTCTTTGTTCAAGCACTCCAAAGGGGTTGTAAACTCGGATGTTCAGTGCTGTTCTTGCCTGTGGGCTGTTGAGCTCTCTTAGGACCTCTTATCCAGAAACAGTGTCTGCAGTTCCACTTTTGTATGCTAATTGATAATACCTATTTTTTAGTAATGCTTCTTTTTGCATGTTATTTGAATTGATTGCACTGTAAATTAGAATGAGAAAAAGAAGAGTGCTGAATATCTGCAGCTGGATACAGTCTCAAAAAATAAGGCTGGTTGTAAAACTGCTTTGAAAAACTACTGAGATATTTTAGACTTTGGCTTCAAGCTTCCATCTTAAAACCCAAAGAAGGCATTTTCTTATAAAACCTGAACTTATTTCCAAATATTACAAAATAGAATTTAGAGAGAAAAAAAAGAATAAAATTTTTTGTTATTATATCTCGATTTTGCATTTGGTTCTTCGATCACTCCTATGCTGGCGAATCCATCTATCCAATACCTAATGAATGTATACTATGTAAGGCATGTTGAAATAGACCCTACTACATTGAGATGATCAGATGAGAATGTTGCCCCAAGAATTCCTTCACTGAACTGTAAGTTCTTTGAAGGTAGGTACTGTGTCTGTTTTGTCCACTATTAAGTTTCCAGAGCCTAGCAACATGTCTGGAGCGTGGACGGATATCAGGAATTTAGATGGAATTTGGCGATCCCACTGCTTGTCTTTTCTTTGGTGGAGGCAAGATTCACCTCTTGGTGACCCCATCTGAACAGGCTATACATATGAAGAAAAACAGCTGACGTTTTACGGAGTGCTTTTTAATTAAAACACAGGAAGCATCAAACGACGTTCAATGCAAAGCTCTGAAACAAGTCGTGTGGGAGAATATCAATTCCATGTCCCTACTCTACGATGTGTTCTGTGGGGAAAATACCAGCTCAGCTTACTTTTCCAACTGCAGGTAACAGAACTGAAATAAAGAAATCTGAAAGTATCAGACTTGTCTCAATTTTTCAGATTTTTAGAAAATATTTTTGCCACACTACCTGCATGGAGATGAAGAAGGCCAAGTTTTTCCTGCATTGGTAAAACAAGTTTAGGAGGAGATTAACATCTGGGCATTAATTAATTTTTGAACTCAGTGGCTCTGCCCAAAGGTAAACCAGGTCCCAACGAATGCCTTAGACACTGCCAATTTGGAGTCACTCCTTCCTTTTGAAGGACTTTGACTAATAGGCTAAGAAGTTTGAACTTTATCTCTTCAGAAAAAAGAGAGCTATCACATCCACATGGCAAACACAATAAAGGAGCAGTAGTCTATCTTGATCGTAGTGATGGTGGATACATCATGTACTAGACATAAGATTAACTCACCTGGAACTACACACACACACACACACACACACACACACACACACACACACACGAGTGCATCGAAACCGGTGAAAACTGAGTAAAGTCTATAGTCTAGTTAATAAGATTATACCAATGGTGATTATCTGGTTTGACATAGTACTAGAGTTATATATGACATCACTATTGGGGGAGGCTAGGTGAAGGAATCTTGGGATTCTTTGCATTATTTTTGTAACTCCCTTTGAATCTCTATTTCAAAATAAAAAGTTGAGAAAGAGAAAGAGAAATTACCCCTTCCCCCTCACCTAAATGTTAAATCTTCAGGACATCGAGATTCTTGCATTCAGATGAATTGAGACTGGGAAAGACCAGAGGCTGTGTCTATCTGAATCTCGTGCCTTTTTCCTTCAGTTAATACATTAGCAAAATTCCATTTTTCTAATTAAAAAATGTGACTCTGGGGAGGGAGACGTAAACATAACACAAACGGAAAAAAAAAGATTCAAATGTAAAAATAATTATTTTAATTGTGTCTTCAAGTTTGGTACAACACACAGGAGAGCAGCCTGAAGCCAGAAGGAATCTATGTATGTGAGAGGGCAGCGTTTGAAAAATTGAGAATGAATTCCTTTGAAATTTATGGGTGAAGTGGAGGCAATTGTCAATTTCTCTGCATCATAGTCTTTATTACTCCTTAATAGCACATCAACTTTAGTTAAAGGCTTTATGGACCCAGGACAAAATATGACCTAAGAGGGTAGTGGCACACCAGAATAGTATCTTTATGCAAAGCCATTTTTAACATTTTAATGTGCTGTCACACGTATTTTTACAATTATAATTATTTGAAGGAATTATTGATTGGTTCTTTAATTAGTTTGAAGATTATATATATACAATCACACATGCACATATATATACACACACACACACATACATATATACATAGACATATGTGTGTGTGTGATTTAGCTTCATTTTACTGTGAGGACATTGGGCACTCGGTTCTTAGATGCCTCTGCTACTCATCCCACACTGAACCAGAACCTCGCTCTCTGAAAGAACCATGAACTTGACCATTATTCTCTGTGACCAGGCTGAGCTTTGATTTTTCAAGAAGCATCAGAACAAACACACTGTGCCTAATGACTCATAAAAAAAAAATGAGCCTAACCTAT